>NC_073261.2:108057857-108386785 GCF_029289425.2 Pan paniscus
GGAACCAGACTCCATCCCAAAGGTCACCCTTTAGTACCCAGAAAGTGGCCTTTGTCCTCATGGCTCTAGATGGCTAATAGAGCCCCAGCCATTACCTCTCCACATCATAACATAAGCATGAAAAACAAACTCAATGGATCGCATACTACTTGATAGTCCTAGGAATTAAGAAGTGTCTTCTTTCATGCTTATTTTTTAACCATCATTCATTTGCAACCAGTAGTATGTGAAAAATCCATCCTTCCCGTGTGTTGGTGGGGTATGAAGTTACTTCTAAGGAGGTGAAGGGACTGGGGTTGGGGCACCTGGCACCTTCCACCTCTGATGAGTTGACACCACACCTGATTGCAGTCATGGTCCTTGATGACCTGGTTCCATTTGAGGCTGTAGCTACAGAGTTATATCCTTTCTCATTTTCCTGCCACTGCGTCTTTCTACTTAGAAAGAGTACGCAGCCCACAGCCTGGAAGGTGGTGTTATGGAAGCACTGAACATGGCTCCAGGAGTCCAGTGAACTTGGAGCAGGGCCCTTAGAAAGTTGTGTAATATGAGATAAGCCATTTCAATGTTGAACCTGTTTCTCGTAAAATCAGAGATGGCAATAATATCTGCCTGAAGATTTTTATGAACATTAGATGCAAGTAAGTCTGACAAGTCATTCAATAAAAATAATAGTTTCCTTTCTTTCTTTCTTTCTTTCTTTTTCTTTTTTTTTAGGCAGAGTCTCTCTGTCACCCATGCTGGAGTGCAGTGGCTCGGCTGACTGCAACCTCTACCTCCCACGTTCAAGCAATTCTCCTGTCTCAGCCTCCCGAGTAGCTGGAACTACAGGCACCTGGATCACTCCCGCCTAATTTTTGTGTTTTTAGTAGAGACGAGGTTTTGCCATGTTGTCCAGGCTGGTCTCAGACTCCTGACCTCAGGTGATCCACCCACCTCAGCCTCCCAAAGTGCTGGGATTACAGGCATGAGCCACCACGCCCAGCCTCTTTTTCTTTAAAGGGGTTTTCTTTTCCAAAATATTTGCAATCCTAGGAAATTTAGGGTCCTTTAAAAAAAAAAGGAGGGGGAAGTAACTCAACCACAAAAACTCTGTGCCGACCTGGATTTGAGGAAGACTCCATAACTAACAGCTCAAATTTCCTTCTCTCTTGGCTGACAGAATTGGAGGCAAGACCTGATACTTATCTACTTCCATCTGTTTCTGTGTGCAGACTTATTATAACGAGATGTTTCTATTCCAAAACAGTGGCCCCTTCTATACAAGTGTGCAAAACATTTCTCTAAATTTCCTAGTGTTTTGCTCTGAGGCTTCCAACTGCAAAATCAAGAAGTGCTGAAAAGATGGCTTTTTCCTGACTTATTTGCTGCGGGGTAGCCCCTGGGGAGAGCAGGGCTGAGAGACAAACCTGGGGTACGAATGTGATGCACAGACCCCTTCCTTAGTTTTCAAGTCCCCCAGTATCCCAGCAACCCTTCCCTGAGCACATCCTCAGCTTGAGCCAGGTTGGCTTCTTCTGTGTTCCCTAAACGTAGCCTCTTTTCCCATCTGTGTGGTTTGGGTTTATCTCTCTGCTCTTTCTTCCCATCATTCTTTATTGAAGTCTTGTATCCAATTCAAATGCCTTCTTCTGAATTTCTCTGACTTCCTGACTGCCTAATTACACTCCCACACCTCAAAGACACCACAGCCCTTTCTTTAACCTCCTAAAGGGCATGGGTCACTTGCTCCCTGGTATCAGAGTTCTTGATATCCATAGCTGATGTGCTGGATGCTTCTCACATTGGGGTTAGGAGAAGTCATAGAGAGATTCCTGGGTGGGAGAATGGATTTGCACTCATAGATTATCCTATGTTTCTGCTTCTTCCTCTATGAGGGAAGACGTTATATAAGTTAAGTCTTGAGCTTCTATGACATCAGCTTTGTAAATGAAATTCCTGCTGAGATACTCTTTGGCCACCATTTAAGTAAACTACTATTTTTTTGGTCCTTCAAGAGTAATCTCTCTCTGTACAATAGGGATCCCAACTTCAACCCCCACCCAAAGCTCTGCTTCCCATCTGTAGCTCCTGCCCCTCACTCCCCACCCCATCTCCAAGCTTAGGCTGTGCTATGCTCTACAACTGGGGATAATAGAAGGGTGGGTCATGGAATCATCTGGACAGACTGAAGTCTTGAGCATTGCTCTGAGGGGAAGAGCTTTCCACAGGCACAGGTGGGTACTGAGGAAGATTTGTTGACATCTGATAAAAGAAATCTGATGGGTCTGGCTTTCTTCTGACCCCTCTGGTTTCCAGGAGCCTCCATTCCTACAGGTCCGAACCTCTACTTAGAAACTGAGTGTTAGAAACTAAATGTTTGTGTCCTCCCCAGATTCTTAGGATGAAGCTGTAATCAGCAATATGAGGACATTTATAGGTGGGGCATTTGGAAGGTAATTCGGTTTAGATGAGGTCATGAGGGTGGAGCCTCCATGATAGGAATGATTCTCTCCTAAGAAGAGGAAGAGGCCAGAACCCCTTCTCTCTCTACCATGTAAAGATACAGTGAGAAGGTGCCATCTGCAAACAAGGAAGAGGGCCCTCACCAGACACTAATTCCAAGGCACCTTGTCCTTGGACTTCCCAGCCTTCAGAACTGTGAGAAATAAACGTCTCTTGTTTAAGCCACCCAGTCTATGGCATTTTGTGATAGCAGCCCCAGCTGGTTAAGATACTGAGGAAGCCTAAAGGCTGATACATATATTTACCCCAAGTTGCTTTTAGGGAAGGCATGTGGAATGCAAGTCTTGGCATAGAAGCCTACACATACTGGTTGGTGTAGCCTGGCCTTCAATTATTGCTTATAGACATGGAACCCAAAATGTTAGATTCCAGGTTTTGGAATTCCAGGCTTTGGAATCTAACATTTTGGGTTCCATGCCTGTGAGCAATACGTTCATAGGAATGGCTCCTATACTAGAGTGAGCTGACAATCTTTATAGAACATAATTTTTTCTTTCTTTTTTTTGCAATTTTTCCTACTTCGAGAACAAATAAACCTGATATGAAATGAGCATAGGTTTGTAGACAAACCTGTAACTTAAACCTCAAAACTGCCCAGTGAAATAAGTATTATGATCCTCATTTTACAGATGAGAAACCTGAGGCTTAGAGGAGTTATTTTCTCCAGCACCATATGGCAATCAAGTGTTAGATGGAACTGGGATAGAAATGCAAGTTTGTGTTCATCCAAATCCCTTGTTATTTCTAGTGTGATCCATGTCTGATTGTCAGTTTGGAGTGCTGATGTTTCTACAGACACCTGGTTCACATGACAAATCAGACAAAAGAAGTTCCCGGATCATTTTTAAGTGACAACCAGGGACCATAAATGTCCAGCTTCAAAATCATGTAAGTATATTTTTTATTTATCCTTAGATTGATCAAATACTGACCACTTTTTCGTTTGACTTTTTATTACACCATACATGCATCTTTATCATGGCATCTATAACACTTGAGCACATTATATTACATGGCAGGCAGAGTTAGAAGAACATACCACACAATAGGAGATTTCCTTGAGAGCAGAGATTATGATTTAGTCACCGATATCCACACCACCCTCAGATCCAGGCAAGGGTTGCCTTCCCCAGGCCCTAAACATCAGGCATCCTCACACTTTGCAGAAGATCCCTGGGAATTTTCTAAGTTCCCTTCTCTTGCCAATGATCACTCTGGGGCAGCAGTTTCATTTGGGTTAATGGAGTTCTGGGGTCATGTGGCCTGAACTTGGTTTTAGGATTCTAGGAGAGGGTTTGGAAAGAGGATAGTTCCTGCTGGCCAGCATAACGTTTCTTTCATGGAATGGCATGAAATTAGTTTCCAGATGCTTCTGACATACCGATTTTTGGTGACTTAAGTAGTTTTTATAGAAAATTACTTGCCCAGAGGCCTACAGACCTAAGGGCATCTCCAACCCGCATGCACCAAGTGACTGTTCAGTAAATACTTGTTAAATCATTAATAAATGGTTAAATGGTCTGTGAACACTTCAAAATAAATTGAAGGATGATTCTGGTATTTTCCTTATTGTGAAATTGGCATAATTTAAGAGTCATTTTCCAAAGAAAAACTGTACAAAACTCATTCCACTAATTAGACTCAGTTTGGTGAATTGCTCCCAGAGTTAATGATAACATTGATACCAATTGGTCTGTTCAGAAAGTCATGCACTCTGTCAGTGTTAGCTAAATTCTCTGGGCTTTGGACATCAATGTTCTTGTATCCTAGACACATTCATTAAATGTATCTATACTCCTTAGTCATGGGAAACCTGGCATCTTTTGATAGCTGTCCTCCCTCCATGGCCACTACCCCAGGGTCATCAGGGAAGATCAGGGAAGTCCAAGGAAGCAAAAAACAAGCATACACACACACACACACACACACATACACACACACACACACACACACACACACACGAGCCTGATTTATCTCAATCTTGTTCAGGAACGAAATGGCTTTTTAAAAATTATTATTCCTACACTGATGTTAGAAATGAAATCTTCAAGAAAAATGACTTCTAGGCAGTGGAAATTCAGGTCCCAAGAGAGGAAGAAAATGAGATTTCTGTGCTGAGGGCTGAAGCCACCAAGATTGTGATATCTGATTGGCCAGTGTGTTATGTTTTGAGTGAGGCCTGACGAGAGCCGTATGTAAAACCATCATGTGATTCCATGGAAGATACCTCTCTTATTTCTTACTACGTGATTTCCAAAGGAATTGGGCCTCTTCTCAAAAATAACATGCTTCATATGAAATACAGATTCACTGGGACTTGGGAAAGTTATTTATGATCTTGGGTTTATGGCTTTAATAACTGATTCTCCAAGAGGGTGTCTGAAGAAGGAAAGCCCTATGGCTGAGGGCCAGCAAATTACACACCATGATGGAGGAGGAGGCCGCCGGTTCCTCTCTCATAGAGAGACGGCTTGCCCTTACAGATGGCCTGAGCAACCAGCTTGTGTGCAGCCCCATGTTAAGTACTAAGTGTAGGCATACGAGACAGAGGTCCTAATCTTAAGGCCTTATAATAAAATTGCTATAACATGAGAACATCATGTCCATTTAAATTAGTATTTAATTCACACCATAAGAATTCAGTTCTCAGGAGGCTGAGAGCCTCAGAAAGATCTGGATTTAGGCAGGGTATTTTGGGCAGGATGCTGAAGATTGGATTTGTTTGTTAGGAATCTAGAACAGAATTAAGGAAAGCATTAGAATAAACAATACGAAGGAAAAAACAGGTGGGAGAGTTGAAGTCATTTTTAAGCATAAAAAGGAGACAGCATGGGTTTGATGGTAAAGATTTAGAGTAGGTCAGTAGGAATTAAGGGTGAAAGGGTAGGTTTGCTAATTTTATTCTGCTTCAATGTTTCTGTTCTAAAAATTCATTGACAGTAGCAGTCTATATCTTTATTCGTAATTATTGAGAATCTATCTCAAAAATATCAGAATTTATTCTACTTCCAGTGTGTATGCATGTGCAACATACATTGTGTGTATCCGTGAGCAGGTGGCAAGGGTCTGGTGTGTGATGTGTATTTGAGGGCATGGTAGGATGCAGCAATGTGACATGTTCCGTGTGGATATGTATGTTTTATATGGAGGGGCCTTAGCTAAGCTGAACAGAAATGTGGCAGAATCTTCCATGTCACCAAGCTCTACCCAGTGGACTTAAAAGGCAGCCCAGTGTTTGAGAGAAGGACCCCACTCCCCCCGACACCACCACCATATATGCCTTCTCAGGAGACAGCCTACCTTTGTTGAAAGACTATTTGGGAAACAATCAACTTTGGTAGGAAGGACATCCTAGCTTTATCCCACACTACAGTATAAATGATTTTATATTTCTGCTAAAATCAGAAACCAGAAGCAGGAGCCTAGTGATCTGACCCAATTATTTTGTTTTAAAGCTGTATACAATGGCACTAAAGGCAAATTCAGGCAGTAACAATACAAAGACAGATCTAAGCTATGCTTTTGGACTCAGAGATAATCACACATTGTCCCTGCTCCTAGAGAACTTACTGACCAGTGGAGCAGACAAAACGAGCTCTAGTAAAACGCAGGAGGTGAGTAAAGGTGGAGATGGAGGTGTAAGCTATATTCTGCAGGAATACAGAGAAAGACATAGGCTGGAGTCGTAGGGAAAGTAATGTAAAATTTCTCAGCTGTGTTTGTAGGTTGAGTGGGGTGTTAAAGTTAGGAAAGATGTGGTAGGAAGGAAGATATTTCCAGCTCAAGGAACAGCATGAGCTGAGGTACAGAGTTCACAGGAAATGCGGAGGATTTGATGTAATCCAGGGCAATGAGGCGATGGGTGCATGGGACAGAGGTCAGCTGGGACAGCAGTGGGGCCACAGAGGTAGTTCAGGTTTGGCTTTTGGAAGACTTTTGGGGGCATGGTAGGATGCAGCCTACCTGGTATCCTCTGTTGTATGGATCCTGGCCAAGAAGATGTAGTTGCTTGTACAATAAATATGAGGGAATTATAACATATAAACCAGGCAAATTCGATGTTGCCTCTTTTTAATTTTTCTACTGTTATTCTGTATGCTTAGCAAAGTCTTGTTTAAATCTTGAATATCAGCCATGCTATTAGAAAGTAAAGAAGGGTATGTGAGTCATGATCCTTCTTTCAGCAAATGCCAAAACTCTAACTCACCCCATAAATGGAAAATTCGGAGATGGGGCTGAAGGCACCGCTGGATCCAGAGGCTTTAACTAAGTTATTAAAATCTGTTTTAATAACTTTTTTATTAAATTATAAATAATTTTATAGTTATTGATATGGTTCAGCTGTGTCCCCACCCAAATCTCATCTTGAGTTGTAGCTCTCATAATTCCCACCTGTTGTGGGAGGGACCCAGTGGGAGATAATTGAACCATGGGGACGATTTCCCCAATACTATTCTCATGGTAGTGAATAAGTCTCACGAGATCTGATGGTTTTATACGGGGAAACCCCTTTCACTTGACTCTCATTCTGTCTTGTCTACTGTGATGTAAGATGTGCCTCTTGCCTCCTGCCATGATTGTAAGGCCTGATGAGCCATGTGAAACTATGAGTCCATTAAACCTCTCTTTCTTTACAAATTACCCAGTCTCTGGTATGTCTTTATCAGCAACGTGAAAATGGACTAATACACTTATGTATTTGTTTATTTTTACTTTATCCAGCAATTTTTCTTTTTATATTACTAAAGACAATAATCATAGAAGCGCTTAGAGAAAAAGTCGTATTTAGCTTTCAAGCCATTTAGGACAATGGCAGTTTCCAAGTGGTATGACCATGCTTCTCCCTTGAAAGCAGTAAGTTATTTAGAGAATACCTTAGAAAATGTTTGGATATTCCCTATAGGAACATTGTTCTTATAGGAAGAAGACCTTGCACACTGACTCCTAGCAGTATACGGCACTCTTTCCTAACAGACCACCCCCTTAGGATAGCAAGAGGGTTTTGTATAATGTGATCTAATTCACATCACAGTTTTCAGTAGTATGACTGTGTTATTATTGAATTATTAAAGGAAATATAGTGGTCTTGGTAAAAGATACTTTAAGCAAATACATGAAAGGTAGATTGCTGATTTAACAGAACAAAAATTAGTGTCTATATTATGACCTCAGACCAGCTAAGGACTCTAGAGAACAATGAACACCCCTAAGTAATCTTTCCTAGAATGTCTGGGAGATATCCAGGCTTCAGTGTCATGAGGTTAGAACAGAAAGCTTGTGTCATGAGGTTAGAACAGAAAGCTTGGCCAATGTTCTGAATTCATATTGATGGATTGTGAATGGCATGTTCTCCACAGAGACCTTCTTTGTAATTAAATAATCTTCTCTTTCTATTCTTGTATCTTCAAGAGATCATTGAGTAATTTACTTCCATGGACTCAATTGATGTTCAAGCTTTCTGGAGCAAATATTTTACATTTACTTGTGATTAATGTCCTTTTGTTCACACATTAAGGATGACATTTATTTATCTAAAATTTCTCCTCTCTTTTATGTAAATGTAGAAGTACAGCCTCCTTGACTAGACGACAATCGCACATCTGAAAATTCTTTGTTTTGTTAGAGACAGGCTTTCACTCTGTTTCCCCATGCTGGAGTGCAGTAGTGGTATGATCATAGCTCACAGCAGCCTGGAACTCCTGGGCTAAAGCCATCCTTCTGCCTCAGCTTTCTGAGTAGTTGGGATTGCAGGTGTGTGCCACCACAACAGGCTAATTTTTAACACACTTTTGTAGAGATCGGGTCTCACAATGTTTCCCAGGCCAGTCTTGAGCTCCTGGCCTCAAGAAATCCTCCAGCCTTGACCTCCCAAAGCTCTGGTATTACAGGTGTGTGAGCCATTGCACTTGGCCCAGAACATTTTTGAAGGCCAAATAATTGGAAGCATTTCACAGCTCTGCCTCATAGGTTAAAATGCCCTTTTTATCTGGGCATGGATTTCATTATTGTCCTTTAATTTATAAACAATATGCAAGGCTGGCTGGCAAGGTGGCCAAATAGGAATAGCCCCAGTCTGGAGCTCCCAGCGAGATCAATGCTGAAAGCAGGTGATTTCTGCATTTCTAACTGAGGTAACTGGCTCATCTCACTGGGACTGGTTAGACAGTGGGTGCAGCCCACAGAGGGCAAGCAGAAGCAGGGTGGGGCATCACCTCACCTGGGAAGCGCAAAGGGTCGGGAAACTTCCTCCCTTAGTCAAGGGAAGCCATGACGGACTATGCTGTGAGGAACAGTGCATTCCGGCCCAGATACTGTGCTTTTCCCATGGTCTCCACAACCCACAGGAAAGGAGATTCCCTCTGGTACCTACACCACCAGGGCCCTGGGTTTCAAGCACGAAACTGGACCACAGTTTGGGAAAGCCGCTGTAGCCAGACTGCCTCTCTAGATTCCTCCTCTCTGGGCAGGGCATCTCTGAAACAAAGGCAGCAGCCCCAGTCAGGGGCTTATAGATAAAACTCCCATCTCCCTGGGACAGAGCACCTGGGGGAACAGGGTACAGCTTCAGCAGACTTAAACATTTCTGCCTGCCGGCTGTGAAGAGTGCAGTGGATCTCCCAGCACAGCGCTCAAACTCTGCTAAGGGACAGACTGCCTCCTCAAGTGGGTCCCTGACCCCCATGCCTCCTGACTGGGAGACACCTCCCAGCAGGGGTCAACAGGCACCTCATACAGGAGAGCTCCGACTGGCATCTGGTGGGTGCCCCTCTGGGATGAAGCTTCCAGAGGAAGGAACAGTCAGGAATCTCTGCTGTTCTGCAGCCTCTACTGGTAATACCCAGGCAAACAGGGTCTGGAGTGGACCTCCAGCAAACTCCAGCAGACCTGCATCAGAGGGGACTGTCAGAAGGAAAACTAACAAACAGAATAGTATCAGCGTCAATAAAACGGACATCCACACCAAAACCCCATCCGAAGGTCACCAACATCAAAGACCAAAGGTAGGTAAACACATGAAGATGGGGAGAAATCAGCGCAAAAAGGCTGAAAACTGCAAAAACCAGAATGCCTCTTCTCCTTCAAAGGATTACAACTCCTCCCCAGCAAGGGAACAAAACTGGAAGGAGAATGAGTTTAATGAATTGATAGAAGTGGGCTTCAGAAGGTAGGTAATAATGAACTCCTCCAACATAAAGGAGAATGTTCTAACCCAATGCAAGGAAGCTAACAACCTTGAAAAAAGGTTAGACAAATTGCTAACTAAAATAACCAGTTTAGAGAAGAACACAAATGACCTGATAAAGCTGAAAAACACATCATGAGAACTTCATGAAGCATACACAAGTATCAATAGCCAAATCGACCAAGCGTAAGAAAGGATATCAGAGATTGAAGATCAACTTAATGAAATAAAGCGTGAAGACAAGATCAGAGAAAAAAGAATGAAAAGGAATCAACGAAGCCTCCAAGAAATATGGGACTATATGGAAAGACCAAACCTATGTTTGATGGGTGTACCTGAAAGTGATGGGGAGAATGGAACCAAGTTGGAAAACACTTTTCAGGATATTATCCAGGAGGACTTCCCCAATGTAGCAAGACAGGCCAATATTCAAATTCAGAAAATACAGAAAACACCACAAAGATACTCCTCGAGAAGAGCAACCCCAAGACAGATAATCATCAGATTCACCAAGGTTGAAATGAAGGAGAAAATTTTAAGGGCAGCCAGAGAGAAAGGTTGGATTACCCACAAAGTGAATCCCATCAGACTAACAGCAGGTCTCTCTGCAGAAACCCTACAAGCCAGAAGAGAGTGGGGGCCAATATTCAACATTCTTAAAAAAAAGAATTTTCAATCCAGAATTTCATATCCAGCCAAACTAAGCATCATAAGTGAAGGAGAAATAAAACCCTTTACAGACAAGCAAATGCTGAGAGATTTTGTCACCACCAGGCCTGCCTTACAAGAGCTCCTGAAGAAAGCACTAAATATGGAAAGGAACAACTGGTACCAGCAACTGCAAAAACATACCAAATTGTAAAGACCATCATCCCTATGAAGAAAGTGCATCAACTAATGGGCAAAATAACCAAATAGCATCATAATGACAGGATCAAATTTATACATAACAATATTAACCTTAAATGTAAATGGGATAAATGCCCCAATTAAAAGACACAGACTGGCGAATTGGATAAAGATTCAAGACCCATTGGTGTGCTGTATTCAGCAGAACCATCTCATGTGCAGAAATACATATAGGCTCAAAATAAAGGGATGGAGGAATATTTACCAAGGAAATAGAAAGCAAAAAAATGCAGGGGTTGCATTCCTAATCTCTGATAAAACAGACTTTAAACCAACAAAGATCAAAAGAGACAAAGAAGTGCATTAAATAATGGTAAAGAGATCAATGCAACAAGAAGAGCTAACTATCCTAAATATATATGCACCCAATACAGGAGAACCCAGATTCATAAAGCAAGTTCTTAGAGACCTACAAAGAGACTTAGACTCCAACACAATAATAGTGGGAGAGTTTAACACCACGCTGTCAATATTAGATCAATGAGACAGAAAAGTAACAAGGATATTCAGGACTTGAACTCAGCTCTGGACCAAACAGACCTCTTTAATTCTTTTTTCTACAGAACTCTCCACCCCAAATCAACAGAATATACATTCTTCTCAGCACCACATGGCACTTATTCTAAAATTGACCACATAATTGGAAGTAAAATGCTCCTCAGCAAAGGCAAAAGAAAAGAAATCATAACAAACAGTCTCTCAAATCACAGTGCAATCAAATTAGAATTTATGATTAAGAAACTCACTCAAAACCATACCACTACATGGAAATTGAACAACCTGCTCCTGAATGACTACTGGGTAAATAATGAAATTAAGGCAGAAATATATAAGTTATTTGAAACCAATGAGAACAGAGACACAATGTAACAGAATCTCTGGGACACAGCTAAAGCAGTGTTTAAAGGGAAATTTATATCACTAAATGCCCACAAAAGAAAGCAGGAAACATCCAAAATCGACACCCTAACATCACGATTAAAAGAACTGGAGAAGCAAGAGCAAACAGATTCAAAAGCTAGCAGAAGACAAGAAATAACTAAGATCAGAGCAGAACTGAAGGAGATAGAGATATGAAAAACCCTTCAAAAAATCAATGAATCCAGGAGCTGGTTTTTTGAAAAGATCAACAAAATTGATAGACCACTAGCAAGACTAATAAAGAAGAAAAGAGAGAAGAATCAAATAGACACAATAAAAAAATGATAAAGGGAATATCACCACTGATTCCGCAGAAATACAAACTACCATCAGATAATACTATAAACACCTCTATGCAAATAAACTAGAATAGTAGAAGAAATGGATAAATTCCTGGACACATAGGCCTTCCCAAGTCTAAACCAGGGAGAAGTCAAATCCCTGAATAGACCAGCAACAAGTTCTCAAATTGAGGCAGTAATTAATAGCCTACCAACCAAAAAAAACTCCAGGACCAGATGGATTCACAGCCGAATTCTACCAGAGGTACGAAGAGGAGCTGGTAGCATGCCTTCTGAAACTATTCCAAACAATAGAAAAAGAGAGAATCCTCCCTAACTCATTTTATGAGGCTAGCACCATCCTGATACCAAAACCTGGCAGAGACTCAACAAAAAAAGAAAATTTCAGGCCAATATCCCTGATGAACATTGATGCAAAAATCCTCAATAAAATACTGGCAAACTGAATCCAGCAGCACATTAAAAAGCTTATCCACCACTATCAAGTCAGCTTCATCCCTGGGATGCAAGGCTGGTTCAATATATGCAAATCAATCAATGTAATCCATCACATAAACAGAACCAATGACAAAAAACACATGATTTTCTCAATAGATGCAGAAAAGTCCTTCAACAAAATTCAACATCCCTTCATACTAAAAACTCTCAATAAACTAAGTATTGATGGAATGTATCTCAAAATAACAAGGGCTATTTATGACAAACCCACAGCCAATATCATACTAAATAGGCAAGAGCTGGAAGCATTCCCTTTGAAAACTGGCACAAAACAAGGATGCCCTCTCTCACCACTCCTATTCAATATAGTACTGGAATTTCTGCCCAGGGCAATCAGGCAGGAGAAAGAAATAAAGAGTATTCAATTAGGAAAAGAGGAAGTCAAATTGTCCCTGTTTGTAGATGACATCATTGTATATTTAGAAAACCCCATCGTCTCAGCCCAAAATCTCCTTAAGCTGATAAGCAACTTCAGCAAGGCCTCAGGATACAAAATCAATGTGAAAAAATCACAAGCATTCCTCTACCCCAGTAATAGACAAACAGAGAGTCAAATCATAAGTGAACTCCCATTCACAATTGCCACGAAGAGAATTAAATACCTAGGTGTACAACTTACAAGGATTGTGAAGGACCTCCTCAAGGAGAATTACAAACCATTGCTCAAGGAAATAAGAGAGGACACAAACAAATGGAAGAATATTCCATGCTCATGCATAGGAAGAATCAATATCATGAAAATGGCCATACTGCCCAAAATAATTTATAGATTCAATGCTACCCTCATCAAGCTATCAATGACTTTCTTCACAGAATCAGAAAAAACTACTTTAAATTTCATATGGAACCAAACAAAGAGCCCGCGTAGCCAAGACAATCCTAAGCAAAAAGAACAAAGCTGGAGGCATCATGCTACCTGACTTCAAACTATACTACAAGGCTACAGTAACAAAAACAGCACAGGGTACTTGTACCAAAACAGATATATAGACCAATGGAACAGAACAGAGGCCTCAGAAACAACACCACACATCTACAACCATCTGATCTTTGACAAACCTGACAAAAACAAGCAATGGGGAAAGGATTCCCTATTTAACAAATGGTGTTGGGAAAACTGGCTAGCCATATGCAGAAAACTGAAACTGGACCCCTTCCTTACACCTTATACAAAAATTAACTCAAGGTGGATTAAAGACTGAGATGTAAGACCTAAAACCCTAGAAGAAAACCTAGGCAATACCATTCAGGACATAGGCATGGGCAAAGACTTCATGACTAAAACAAAAAGCAGTGGCAACAAAACCCAAAATTGACAAATGGGATCTAATTAAACTAAAGAGCTTCTGCACAGCAAAAGAGACTATCAGAGTGAACAGGCAACCTCCAGAATGGGAGCAAATTTTTGTAATCTATCCATCTGACAAAGGGCTAACATCCAGAAGCTACAAAGAACTTGAGCAAAGTAACAAGAAAAAAACAAACAACCCCATCAAAAAGTGGGGGAAGGATATGAACAGACACTTCTCAAAAGAATACATTTATGCAGCCAACAAACATATGAAAAAAGCTCATCATCACTAGATTAGATTACAGAGTCATTAGAGAAATGCAAATCAAAACCACAATGAGATACCATCTCATGCCAGTTAGAAAGGTGATCATTAAAAAGTCAGGAAACAACAGATGCTGGAGAGGATGTGGAGAAATAGGAATACTTTTACATTGTTGGTGGGAGTAGAAATTAGTTCAACCATTGTGGAAGACAGTGTGGCAATTCCTCAAGGATCTAGAACCAGAAATGCCATTTGACCCAGCAATCCCATTAACGAGTATATACCCAAAGGATTATAAATCATTCTACTATAAAGACACATGCACACGTATGTTTATTGTGTCACTGTTCACAATAGCAAAGACTTGGAACCAACCCAAATGCTCATCAATGATAGACTGGATAAATAAAATGTGGCCCATATATACCATGGAGTACTATGCAGCCATAAAAAAGGATGAGTTCATGTCCTTTGCAAGGACATCGACGAAGCTGGAAACCATCATTCTCAGCAAACTAACACAAGAATAGAAAACCAAACACTACATTTTCTAACTGATAAGTGGGAGTTGAACAATGAGAACACATGGACACAGGGAGGGGAACATCACACGCTGAGGCCTGTCATGGGTTGGGGGCTAGGGGAGGGATAGCATTAGGAGAAATACCTAATGTAGATGATGGGTTGATGGGTGCAGCAAACCACCATGGCACATGTATACCTATGTAACAAACCTGCACGTTATGCACATGTATCCCAGAACTTGAAGTAAAAGAAAAAAATTTAAAAATTTTATAAAAAATATGCTCTGAGAAGTGTATTTTTAAGAAGTGTATTCCTCTCATATTTTCCAATTTTATATGAAACAAAAATTAAGAGGTATCTTACAATAACATGTGTTTTGGTCCAATGAATTATCAAAAGCTCAGCACACTTTAGTCAAGACCCTCTGTTTTCTTTGATTCAAAGCATATCCTTATTGAATGAATCATAAAAACAGGCTCATTAGTGTCTTTCTATCTAGTTATTTTTAATGCAAAGTGCACTTAACATTGAGAACTAATACATATTTAATCTCTTACCAGTGGTAATTGTGAATCTAATTTTTAAATTTTTTTATTCAATGTGTTATTTAAAACAATTTCTTTCTAGATCAGTAAAGACATTGCTTTAGATAACTTTACATCTGCAAACTTTTGCACAAGATTGTCTTTGATTATAATAAAATGCTCTAGAAACTTGCTACTCAAAAAATGGCTTAAAGACCAGGAGCATCAGCATCATTTGATGTCTTGTTAGAAATATAGAATCCCAGGCTTATCTCCAGAAATCAAAATCTGCATTTTAATAAGATCCCTGGATGACATATATGCACATGAAAATTCTACAACCACTTCTTTACAGCACCTTCTCTCCTGTGTCAAATACTACAAAACTGCAATGTAGAGATTCAAAAGAATGAAAGGAAACATAAAAGGTTTGAGATTTGGAATTGGGAAGAACTAGGTTCAAATCCTCGCTCAGTGGCTTTGAGTAAGTTACTGAGCCTCTTTGATATAAATTAACATTAACCAATTTCTGGAGCATACCAGGTGCTTAGTTAATGTTAGCTTTGTTTTTCCTCATTCTCACTTAAATCTAGGAACACTAATCCATTGGGCCTTGGATTATATGGTCTACACAATGTTTAGCAGTTAGTTAATAGTATTTACTATGAGCAGATAAACAAGCATTTGGTGTAACAAGCTACTAAGATTATAGGGTTAATTTGTCATTGCAGCATAACTTAATCTGATATGTTAGCACAAAATTGCTACCAAGAGTGAGGATCAGCCAAAAAAAAAAAAAAAAGTAAATTATGTAGCACTGGCTTACATGTCAGATGGTAGGCAGAGGCTCCTGAGGATAATATTCAAGGTGAAGGAAAATGGAGATTCACAGCATGCAGTGCAAAAATGTTTGGTAAAATAATTACCAATAGTGGTGTGGGAGGGAGATCAGAAATTTAATGAAGTTATGACTCTAGGAGATGGGGTGAGAAATGAGGATGTTAATAGTGTGCTGATAGTTGTGGCATTTAGCAAAGTATTTTAATAAAGAGATGAGCTCAGGAAATAATTGGCTGATTGAAATGAAAGAATAATGGGAAGAAAAGTCTGAGAAAGACCCTCAGCTCCCAAAGAGGGTATGCCACCCCATGCTTATATCAGAAGTAGCTAAGAAGGATAATAACGGGAAAACAAAGAACTAGCCAGAGGGCAGATCCATGGGCCTAAAAGAATAAATTAGGAAGCTGCTTCCAGAGAGCAAAATCAGGGTCTAATAAAGGAACAGTCTCCTTCCTCGGGTTAGGGGAACCCAGAGTATCTCCCAGATTTCAGAATTGTCCTTTCTGTTACTGATGAGTGGTCTCATTTTCCCTTCACCTGCATGGTGTATTTATTATGATGATCTTATTTCATTATAGTATATGCCCCTGTTTCATTCTTGCATGTTTCCTTTTTAGGATATGAATCTTTGGAATGAGAGGAAAAAATTCCCAAACCTGATGCATGGGCTACCATTCATGCCCCCAATATCCTGGATGTTGACCTACTTGTGATGAATGGAGGAGACTTTGCATTTTCTATTGTGATTTCTATTGTGAACAATAGGTGTTTAATGTGTGGGGAAAAAAAGTGAGGCAATCATTCAATGACCAAAAGGGCAGATGTTGTTGACAATGCTAGTATTCACCATTTTTTTTTTCCTTTCAAGTGCACAAGGAATTGCATTTATACTCTCACAACTGAGCAGGGCCATGGGACTGGTTCTGACCAAAGAAATATGAGCAGAAATAACAAGTGCCATTTCTTGGCTGAAACAGTGAAAAGCCCTTGTGAAACTATTTAATCTCTCTCCTTTGCTGCCACAAAGACCAGAGAAGGGAGCCTCGTTCTGCCCGGGTCCTTGAGCTGGTTAGAATCCATCTCTGACTTGTGTCGGACATGATGTGCAAGCAGATAAACATATTAATTCCTGAGACTTCTGGGATTAGTTTGTTACTACTGCACAATTTAATATGATTTTCATAAGCACAATGACCACTCCACAGAATCTTACAAAGTGTAATTACTCACCCAACTCAGGCTAAGCTATCAAAACTCCTAATAGATTATACTCTTTTCTTCTAGGTCCCTCCGCCTTTCAGATTTGCTTGTGGCACCACAGGCTACAGAGACTGCCACTGAGCATGAAGGATTGGCTTTACTTTCCCAGCTCTCTTCGATTTAACAAATCCAATCTGTTGTGCTAATTTTAAATCAAGAGATGCTGCAATATGAGTCATTAGGTTGTAATTGAGATATATCAACCAGGATTTGCCAAAACTGAGAAAACTGGGCCGACTGAAACATAATTCTTTGGCAGGAACAAAGTAAATACCACTCTAATCAGAGTGGACAACAAATACCACATATTTGCTCCCTGGCAATAGAGGTGACATGGATGGCAGGCAGGGGGCCTCAGAGTGCAGTGAGGTGGCCCTGTCAGCAAGGTGGGTGACTGGGGCACTTAGAATGAAGGAGTGATTTTGAAAATAAAGGAAAACAAACTCTGGGACAACTCCATCAGCCCATCAGTTGAGCAATCACTTAATGGGCATGTATTTATTACCTGTTATGTGTCAGCGTTAGCAATATCAGTGGACAGGAAAACATGATGTAAAGTTGTAAGGATGTTTTCAGACTGAATCACAGTCCATTTTCAACCAGAGGACAGAATTGTCTGCAAAGACCTCCTTGATTATTTATTCAAAGAATGGCAAATTTCTCTAGGGAAAAGAAATGAGATAGTTCCCTTCCAAGCTCACAGCTCACACAGCCCAAACGTTCTAAAGGTGACTTCAAGAACCTATTAGAGGAAAAAAGAACAAAAGAATGGGGTTCAATGCTTGCATTGTAAATATATTAGCAAAGGTCTGGACTTGCTTTACTCAGTAACCATCCAACTGGCAAAAGTCCGTGTGAAAGTGTGCTGACTTCAAGCTCTGCTTCCATGTCCAAGACCCAAAGTAAACTGAAAAGTAGAGGCTCGCTGCATCAACGTCAATGGACTAATATTATAACAGACGCAGGGCAGCTGTGATGCTGTTCCCTAGAGTTTTGTACCACATTGTGGCCCATCCCTTTTGAGACTGGGATACCATCCTAGGAAAACATCTTGCTTAGAGCAGTCCCAGGCTGGCTGAAGTCATTTCTACTTTTTCTTCTGCAGACTCTGAATATCCACCCACACATCAGCCCTTACTGAGCACCAGCTAAGGGCCCATCTCTGCTCCAGGTTGTAGAGAAGGACACCAACTTCTTGCTCCATGGGGCAAATGAGGAGAAGAGTTCTAAGTAGACATACAACCTTCAGGGACCATGGGAAAATAGAGTAGCGTAAGTGAGAAGTTTGCTAGTACAACTCATATTTCCGAAGCCACAGCCTGTTGATA
The DNA here is from genome assembly GCF_029289425.2 of Pan paniscus. Taxonomy (NCBI): domain Eukaryota; kingdom Metazoa; phylum Chordata; class Mammalia; order Primates; family Hominidae; genus Pan; species Pan paniscus. The sequence goes on from NC_073261.2 coordinate 108,076,209, forward strand.
TCAGTTTCTTTGCTTTAATTTCATGTCTCCTGATTCTGGACGTGCTAGTATCTAAGTATGAATTGCCTTCCCCCCATTCTCTGTATTGAATCCTCACCTGTCATTCATTGTCCCACTCAATGCCACCTCTTCTATGACAGTTGCCTTCATTTTCCTAGTCAGAACTATCTGACCCTTTTCCTTCCCTCCTTCTGCTTTTTACTTGTTTTGTGTACCTCTAACTTCATTAGAATGTGAGCTTCTTTGGAGAGCACTCTCTGGGGTCCATGTTTCTATCACTGCTGTGTCTAAATGGTATTAATCAGAGCTCATTTGATGTGTTCAGTGCACTGTTGCCACCCTGGGCTGTCACCAGGAGATGCTCCCTACTGCCTGTGAAGTGGAGCCTCCCCTGACTGCACCTGGTACACAGGGCCCTTCATGCACGTGCTTTTCTAGGTCTGCATACTCTGCTTTATCTCTCTGCATATGCACACCTTCTTGTGGTGCCCTGCTGTCATTCATACCTGGTTATGATTTATGATGGTAAGTTGACCACCCAAAGATTTTAATTACATCCTTCCATAAACTTAAAAAAATGCATAGGGTCCAGGGCTAAGTTTTATATGGCACCCGTTTACTCCTCCATTAGAAATCAAGGCAGTTCACTGTGACCATTTCAATGTAAAGTGCATGAGAGACTGAAGGATAAGTGATGAGTAGAGATAGAAACACAGGCAGCTGGATAATATGTATGAAGAAGCTAGTCCTCCTGGCCATGCCCTCCCCAAACCATCCTGTCTGCTGCCCTGGGCTGTCTCCTAGCAGGCAATCAGAGGAAAGTTTCCTCCAAGTCTCCTCTCCAATTATTCCTGCTTGGTATTCCTCCTTGGTGAGAATAACCCACAGATTATTCTCATATTTCCTACCTAGAAGATAGGCTGACACCAACCAAGTCACAATGTGCTGTCAATTTACCCTGCCCTCCCCATGGGACTCCTGACATGCAGATCATGAGTAAATCAACTCTGTTTGTCAAACCAAGCAGTGGCCTGGCATGAAAGTCATCAATAGCAACAACATTCCCTGCTGACACCAACTCACCCAGGCCACGCCCGCAATGAGTGTTGAACAAACATGGAAAAGATATTGGTCTGATGGGGAGCCAAACTATTGGTTGGTCTGGAGAACCCATGCATCTTGATCTGGCCCTGGATCAAGGCTCCTTTGATTGAAAGGATCCAAAAGGCCACAAGTGGCTGACTGCTCCTCGATGCCCTGTTCTCTACCCCTCATACAGTTATTTCTCTTGCCTCTTCTCACTCCCTCTGACTGCCTCCAGACCCCTCCCCTTGCTGCCTTTCTCCCCTCTCTTCTTCTCCAGCTGGTGGATTCTGACTTGAAAGCAGATGGTGGCTCCCAGTTTCAGAAGGGTTGCCATTCTCAGCCACCTTGACCTGTCATTAAGAAGCACAGGTAATCTGGTGAAACAACCTTGTAGTGAAACTAGTGATTTTTATATTCTTAGTTGTGGTCAACAAATTATTTACTGCATTTTTATAATGTTCCAGGCACTATTATGCCTTTTTGAAAACTATGCGCTTATTTCTGGACCTGGGCTCTCTCACTTTGTTTCTACAGTTTCATTAAAAAAGTATTGATTGACTGCCTGTTTCATGCCTGGGTTTGTTATTGTTTCATATCACCCTACATTTCATTCCATGTCTAAGGTAAAATCAACCTCAGTTTACGGAACTAATTTATGGAATCAGTCTATTAGAAACAGATTCTATTACTGAAAATTATTTCAGATGGAAGCAACAGAAACCTAATTCAACCTACTTAAGTTAAAAAAAATAATTAAAGGCAGGGGATATAGTGGGAGAATTCTGGAGTAGATTTTAGACTCAAAGGAAAAACTACTGGAATCTGGGAAGCTCAGTGAGCCCCTGGCCGGGACTCTGGACCCCAGCCATTGCTTCTCCTCTTCTCTGACCATTGGCTTCCTTGTCTCAGTCTCTTCTCTATGGTAAGAATTCTGGTTTCCAGCAGTTTTCAGTTCACACTCTGAGCCCACATTCAACAGGAAGGAGAGAACTGTGTCTTTAAATGTCAGTGTCCCACGCCCCAAGGAAGGACTCTGATGGACTGGTTTCAGTCCCACGCCCACCTGAGCCACTTTGACCAGGAAGATGAGCACAGTAATTAGTCTGACCCGGTGCCCATGCCCACCCATATAGCAACAGAATGAGGTGGCAGGATGTATATGTGAGTCTCACCATTAGCTCATGTTTGCAGATGGAGAAGAGCAATAAGGTGGTTGGATCTCTAAGGGGATCCAGTAAGAATAAGAAGGGGGGAAATGTACGAGGTAGGCAAAAAATAATGTACATTCACTCTTTGTGTCAGTTCAGGTGCTCTGAGAAGCAGATACCAAAATGGAGCTTTGTGTGCATAAGATTTATGGGGGAAAACTCCTGTGAAGAAAAAAGGGAAAAGGAGCAGGAACAGGCAGGGGGAGTCTGCGGAGTGGGATGCAAATCTGATACCTGAAAAGGGAGAGTAGGGAGGAGGAGGAAGTGTGGTATAGGAAGAATTGAAGACTCCAGTGCAGTGCTGGAGTGCCAGCCAGACGACAGGGAGCCTGAGAGCACATTCTACTCATTAGAGAAGCCCTGTGTCGGGCAGGACTGCTGGGCTTGGCTCTTTAGCTCTGCTGTGCTCAGTCACTGGGAGCATCTCAGAAAGGATGTGGCTTTGGCAAGCATGCCACGGTGGGCATGGGGGTGCGGCAGCTTGGAGATATCAGCTTATCAATTCTTACCACAAATTTCCTCCTTAAGGAAGATCTGAGTGGCATGCTTCCATGGTTACCACACTGATCCCCAAAGAGGTCCAGGCATATGCTTAAGGCACATCACATGGTTAGGTCAGTGATGGAGCTGAGTCCTGAAGCCAGAACTTATAGTTTCTAGTCCCACAAACTTTCCACTGTGCCATACTTCCCCAAAGCAGATGCTCCTGTTTCCACGGGATCTTCTTTTTGTCTGGCCATGCTGCTTATATGCAGGAAAAAGAGCAAGTCTCATCCTAGGAAGGCTCACATTCTCAAGATACAGCCTGTTCAGGAGGCCAGAAGGGAAACTGGTCCAGCCAAAGCAGCAGGAACCATGAGAAGCCTCCCTTAGCTGGAAAGTGACATGTGAGCATGTTAAAAATATACCATTCTTTAGCTGGACGTCACCATAAATCCTGAAATCTTGTCCAGCTAGAACAGACTATCCAGAGCCATAAAACAGTGACACAAACAACTCAATTCTGTTCTGTTTAAAAGTCCCTTAGGCATATTCTTCCTAAACACACAATCTTCCATCCAACTTGTCTCCACCTTGGAGTTAGATTTATAAACTTTAAATTACCAACTGGTTAGACAGCAGGAAATACATGAAGAATGACACAAGCACCTGTAGAGCGAAACATCCTGGTATTTGCCCCTTCACTGAACCAGGTGGGACTGTGTAGCAGTAGTCACACCCACCAGTGGGGCTGAGCCATAGCCCTGCCTCTGCCCACTAGCAGGAGCCAGCTGTCACATTGAGCATGGCAATGCACTGACAAGGAAAAACATCATTCTTTGTCATATGAGTTGGAATTCAAATTAGAAGAAGAAATGCTACCATAGTGTCTGGCCAGTGTCCCTCATCTCTAAATATACCCGAGATCTGGAATTGTTCATGTACATAAATCATAGACTACTGAAGTAGCTCCTGATCCCTGAAATCACTTCAGTTCTCTGTTTTCCAACCATGGCCTTGTGGTGCTTTGAGCTAGTTTGTTGCCTGATGACCAAGGGTGAGGATGGGAAACGCTATATGATAAAGAGAGTAAAAAGAAAGTGATGCTAGTACACACACAAACATATAGCTATAACACAAATATTACAGGGATATTCATCATTGATCCAGAAAACAATTATTTCCAGATACCCAGATGTCCAGAAAATAGATGCTTTAAAAAACAAAAACGACAACAACAACAACAACAACAAAAACAGGATGTCACTCTGTTGCCCAGGCTGGCCTGCTGTGGCACAATCACAGCTCACTGTAACCCTGGATCCTGGGCCCAAGTGATCCTCCTGCCTCAGCCTCCTGTGTAGCTGTACTACAGATGCATACCACCACATGTGGATGGTTTTTCTTACTTTTATTTTTTATTTGTAGAGATTGGCTCTACAAATGCTGCCCAGGCTTATCTTGAACTCCTGGTCTCAAGTGACCCTCCCTCCTTGCCTCCCAAAGTCCTGGGATTATAGGCGTGAACCACCATGCCTGGCCCTCTTGCATTACGTTGACTCCAAGTTAATGGTCAAATTAGAAATTTCCATTTAAAAGGGACCTTTAGGAACAGAACACCTTAGAGTACTCAGTGATAGCTGGCTGGCAGGCAAAGAAGGTGGAAGACAAGGTGAACTCAAACTCATACACAAGAGTTTAAGAAGCACTCAGATCTATTTATATAGAACAATAAACTTATTAAATTTATCTACAATAAATAGAATTTATTGTAGAACAAAGAGTCCTGAGCATTGTAATACTCCTTGGCACTTCTTATAGTGATGAAATGAATACTCTGAAATACCTACTATGAGAACCACTACTTCTAGTGATAATTACAATAGCTAAAGTGGGCAGAGTGCCTTCTATGTGACAAGTATCATTCTCTGAACGTTCCATGTGCTACCTCATTTAATCCTCACAATTCTAAGGGTCAGGCATTATCATCCCCATTTTACCAATGGGGTAAGTGAGGCACAGATGGCTTAACTAATTTTCCAAGGCTACAGGATTACTGAAAGACTCTATTATATTCAACTAATCTTACTTCAGTTACAAATTAATTGTGCCAGTTATTTTAGATATTTGTCAGGCCAAGATATTTTGAAATCATTCCTAACCTAACAGGCTGTAGTTCACTTTAACAAACATTTACTGAGTACATGCTTTGTGTCAATCATTGAGCCTGGTACCAGGGATCCAGAGACATGTAAGACTCAATTCTACTCTTCTTGTAGCTCATGATCTTGTGAGTGTCTCACGTGAGAAATCTGATTTGCTGACAATGCCAAGTTTTTCTGCCTAAGAGTGTGTGTGTGTGTGTGTGTGCACTAAAACTAATTCTTAGGTTAACTATTTTTTCTAAGGAAGGACACACAGGGTAAACAATTGTACTTGTTTGCATTTTTGTGTCTGTATAAGTTAATCCCACTTCATTTTATATAGCACTGTTTATTTTCTATAGCATTCAAATAAAATTTAAGAAAAAAAAAGACGTTCAAGGAAGAAATGGGATAGCAAGCAACTTGAAGGGGGTCTCCAGTCCCACCACTGAGCAGACAGTGAGAAAGAGAAAGCCTGACACTGGCAAGACTGGAGTGTATGTGGCCTGGCCTGGAGCCTGGGTCCTAGCAGTTTATTCCTTTGGTAGGGACTTCCGCCATAGAGTAAACATCACGGAAAAAAGTAGAAGAGGCCATTTGAGCTAGAAGGAGAGGAAGAGTGAATTGTTTCCGCATTTCAGGACACATGCCTGGCAGATAAAAGCCACATCCCATGCACAGCCTGCAGCATGGGCAAGAAGAGCTTTTCATCTCAGCACAATGCTATTTCAAGGGCTAGAGCAAAGGTTTCTATCATAAGCCCATACTTCTGCCCAAGGGATCCATGAATAAAATTCAGTAGGTTCTTGGACTTGGGAGAGAAACAATACCTTTATTTTTTATAGTTTTAACTAAAATTTTGCATTTTCTCTCCTTATAAATGTAGACAATAAACCATGGGAGTATTAGCAGAACTTGTGACTTCTCACCAATAGGAGATATTACCCTATTGCATTACAATTGTTGCAGATATTTCAAAATATTTTAGCTTTATTGAGATATAATTGATATACAAAAATTGCACATGTCTTATGTATATATTTTGATGAGTTTAGGCATATTTTTACACCTGTGATGCCATAACCACAATCCAGGTATTAAACATATCCATCATTTCCAAAAATTTCCTTGTGTTGTTTTTGGCTTGTGGTGAGAATACAACATGGGATCTATCCTCCAATCCCACTTGTAGGTATATACCCGAAAGCATTAGAATCAGGATCTCAAAGATACCTTTGCACTCCCATGTTCATTGCAGCATTATTCACACTAGTCAAGATAAGAAAACAACCAAACTACCCATAGAAAGATGAATGAACAAAGAAAATGTGGTATATAAACAAAATTTAATATACTCCAGCTTAAAAAATAAGAAAACCCTACTACTTGGGACACACATATGAACCCAGAGGACATTATGTGACATGAAATAAGCCAGTCACAGAAGGATAAATATTGCATGACTCCAGTTATATGAGATACCTAAAACTGTCAAACTCTTTGCAAAATCTCTAAACTGCTTTCCACAGTGGCTGAACTAATTTGTATTACCACAAACCATATATAAGCATTCCCTTTTCTCTACAGCCTTGCCTGCATCTATTATTTTCGGACATTTTAATAATAGCTATTCTGACTTGTGTGAGATAGTATCTCACTGTGGTTTTGATTTGCATTTCTCTAATGATTAGTAATGTTAAGCATTTTTTCGTATTGATAGTCATGCATATGTCTTCTTTTTAGAATTGTCCATGTCCTTTGCCCATTTTTTAACGGGGCTGTTTGATTTTTTGCTTGTTGATTTGTTTAAGTTCCTGATAGATTCCGGATATTAGACTCTTGTCGGGTGCATAGCTTGCAAATATTTTCTCTTATCCTATAGGCTGTCTGTTTACTCTGTTGATAGTCTCTTTTGCTCTGCAGAAGCTCTTCATTTGATTTGGTCCCACTTGTCTATTTTGTTTTTGTTGCAATTGCATTTGGAGACTTCCTCATGAAATCTGTGCCAAGGCCTATATCTGGAATGGTATGTCCTAGGTCTTTTAGGATTTTTAGAGTTTTAGGTCTTACATCTAAGTCTTTAATCTATCTTGAGTGGATTTTTGTGTATGGTGAAAGGTAGGGGTCTAGTTTCATTCTTCTGTCTGTGGCCAACCAGTTATCCCAACACCATTTATTGAATAGAGAGTTCTTTTCTCTTGCTTGTTATTATTGACTTTGTCACAGATCAGATGGCTGTAGGTGTGCAACTTTATATCTGGGTTCTCTAACTTGTTCTATTGGTCTATATGTCTGTTTTTGTACCAGTATCATGCCATTTTGCTTACTGTAGCCTTGTAGTATAACTTGAAATCCAGTAGTGGAGATTTCTCAAAGAACTTAAAACAGAACTACCACTTGACCCAGCAATTCCATTACTGAGTATATATCCAAAGGAATATAAATAGGCCTACCAAAAAAAAAAAAACACATGCATGTGTATGTTTATCACAACACTACTCACAGTAGCAAAGACACAGAATTAACCTAGGTGTTAATCATCAACAGTGGAGTGGATGAAGAAAATGTGGTACATATACATTATGGAATAACATGCAGCCATAAAAAGAAATGAAATCATGTCCTTTGCAGCAACATGGACAGTAACTAAATAAGAAGCTCCCAGCATGTTTCTTAGGCATGCTAATGTAGAGTGACAAGGGAGATTAGATAACATCTTTATTGGGGAATAATATTACTAAAGAGAATGAGGAGAAAGAGCCAAAGCAAGAAACTTGCAAAGAGAATAGATAAAGAAATAGAAGGTTACAAGAATTAAGGAAGACATTCCAAGAAGGGGGTAGTTGTCAAAGGCATTGAATGCCTCAGAGAGCACAAATAAGATAATAAAGACAATCTGCACAGCTCTGAGACTTCAGGAAGCTGATCATTCCAGGCTGAGATGTGTATTTTGTCCTTTTTCAAAGAGGCCTGCTATGATCAAAGCTTTAGAACAATAATTATGTAGTAACATGGACATATTTTGAGTTTGAAAGGCTGCGCATATGGTGACCATTGACCAAGATATCAGGAAGGAGGAGATACAGGCTTTGGGTGAAATGATGGAGCTGGTTTGGAATCCATTGTGTTTAAGGTATCTTTGAGATAATCAGGCATGGCTTTACAGAAATAATTAGTGCCCAGAAAGAAGGTTGAATCTACAGTGTACAAATGAGGTTTCATCCTCCTGCATGTGGTATTGGGCTTCAAAGATGAATGAGATTGTCCAGAGAGAATGTGTGACTGGTGAAGAAATAGGAACCATTTGTGTGATTCAGACAAGAAATGTTTTTCATATGATCAGAGAAAAGGTCCAGGCTGATGGCCAGACAAAGGGACACAATGCAACACTCACTGAGCTGGGCTGGAGCTGTTGAAATCTCTGTTTGGGGTGTCTGTGGGTTTTGCACAACTCCTGCCTGCTTTGCCTGCCCTTAGTTACTTCACAGGATCCACTGGAGAGAGCTATGGGAAAAGTTGGCTTGGGTATTACTCCCCCAGCCCCTCCCACTGATGGTTAGTTATTTCCCCCTTTGATTTCATTTCTTGGTAAAAGCCATCAGTTACACTTCAGGCAATCCCTGTAGTGTTATTTTGCTTCTTTTCTTGGCTCTTTTATCTCCAGATAAGAGACAGTACGTCCCCACAGACAATGGTGCTGCTTTTAGCCTCCCAGTGGACATCTCCCTTTCCACTAGCCCTGAGATGGAGACTTCAGGGAGAAGGAGAGAGTCTTGCACAATCATGATCAAATGTATGATTTATTTTAAACTAACAAACAATTGTTCTGACTCCCCCAGGGGACAAATTCTAATATTTCCAAAAGAAAGTGGAGCCAGCACCACGGGCTGGCTCGTCGAGATGTACTGTAAATAGCTTCCAAATCGGGAGTAAAAAATGCAGCTCAGTTGGAAGGAGAGAAGACAAGGCCCAGAGAAATGGCCACGTTGGCTCATTATTTTTCTGAAGATGTCCATATTGGCACTGCTCAGCCCGATGTCGGCAGAACACATTTATTGCCTCACACAGCCAGCCTTTGTCATGTGGAATCAGTTGACATCTGGGGGCTGTTTCATGTTTCTCTTCTTCATCTGCCCTCACTCAAGTATTTGGAGACATCAGTTACTAAACCAAGCATGAAGAAAGCAATGCTAATTAGGTCATCCTCTATAGTGCAGTACACATGGTAAGGCTCTATTAAAATAAATAATGGAATAATTAATGAATTCATTAGCAAATTCATTTCCTGTCAGTTTGAGTCTCATCTGAGGGCTCGTTGCAGAGGTTGTTCCTAATTTCATTAAAGACAAGGACTTAAGCAGATCTGTGAAAATTTTCAGGATATCACATATTGGGGAAAATGATGATAGAATTTTTCTTTTACCCCTTCCTCATGTCATGGCAGGGATTGGGAGGGGAGCTGTTGTTAACCATCTCCTAATGTGAATATGTAAGGATGAGGGTTTGGCGGGTAGATGGATAGGTCTTCTAGCTAACAAAAGAGGAGGAAGGAGCATCCCAGGATGCTTCCCACGTAAGTCAAGAGCCAAGCGCAATGGGGATCTGTATGGCAGCCAACATCAATTGTTGTATCATCTTGGCAATTCTTGGTGCAGAGACTTGTTTGTCCAAGGACTTGAAGTTTAAGAACAAGGCTGCAAAACTCTAAAGGACTATGTCCATCATTAGCAACTATACAAGCTTAACCCTGAGTCAAATTTATTCCTGTCTTTGTGTCTGAATATAACCTCAGCTGGACCCTAATAGCTGTTTTTTACTCACACCTAGAAAATTACTCACTGAATTTTCCCCAACAGCTATTTAAAAGTGTCTCCATTCTTTCCAAATCCTTTACCAAACTCTGTCTTGATCATTTCCCAGAAGTATTTTAGATTGCCTTCTTTGCTAAGATTGAGGCCATCTGAGGATGAGGTCCTTTTCTCTCCACATAGCAGAAGAGAAGAAGTCTTTCTGCCGTCTCGCACCTTCCCTTCAACCTTAGAGAAAGTACTGCCCCTCCAAACCATGGTGACACAACCTCACTTATCCTCAGAATCCCCTCATTTCCACTTTCTCAGGGGCCTTACCCCAACAACTATTCCCCCGCTTTCTCCTTTTTCCTCTATCCTATATTAATCCAAATTTCTAAACATATTTATGCTGCTTTGACATTCTGGGGGGCCTAACTGGACAGGGAGAGACTGCCCCTCCCAGGGATAGCTAATCCCCAGAGACAATAAGCAACTTGCCTGCCAACACACCTCTCCCATGCAAACCAACCAGTCCTTAGAGGCCAGGCCCTTAACCTCCTTCTTTGTCTAGCTTTCCCATACCAAACCAATATTTTCCCTGCCCTAAATCGACCCAGGAACCAACCATCCTATAGCCCAGAGCCTGCTGACATTATTCAAGAGCCAGTCCTAAGCTGTTTCCCTGCTCTGCTCGCCATTCCCACAGAAAACACAATAAAAGCACCGAGCCAAGCTTTCCCTGACAGTCCTGCCTTTGCTTCCTGACCAAACCTGGTGTGGGAACCGCGGCCCTATATGGTGTGGCCTGCTTCCTTCTCTTGAAAACCATAAGTAACAAACTTTTCTTTTAGTAGCAATGACCTCTCTGTGTCATCACTCAGTCGTCTCCATAGGCTAAAGCCTTGTGGGTGCATCTTAACACCCCTCCCTCCCTCTTGTCTCCCTCTCTTTCTCCTTCTCTCTCTTCTTTTCTCTCACCCTCTTTGGTTCTTTCTCTTAATTTATTTTATATATTTCATTTGAAAATGTGATTGCTTTTGCAAAAAACAAACATTTAAAATTTTATTTCAAAATGGAAATAATATAGAAAATAGAATAATATTTTTAAATGCACCAGAAGATTTATGCTCCAGAGAAATACACTGATAATATTCTGGTAAACATCCCTCTAGACCTCTCTTTTGTATAGAAATATATATACACTGTATATATGTATGTATATATGTATAAATTTCTAATAAATGGGATAATGCCACACGTCTCTCAAAAACATGTGGTTCATAGCTTTACATTTCAATAAATTAAGGTCTACTTCACTAGTTTTAGAAGCTAAAGATTTTAGGTGTAACAAAATGTACTTACCTAAATTATTCTATATTTTATTTTTTTTAAATTAATTTAAGCAATAATGCAATAAACATATTCATTCATTCATATTTTCACATGTGTATATTTATCTTCTTAGAGTAAATTCCCAAAAGTGAATTTGACAGGTCAAAGGGTATATTCCTTTTATATACTGATATGTATCCTAAAACTGAACACCAGAAAGACTATTGTATTTTGTATTTCATGTCCACTTCAATAGTTCATTCAAGTAATCGCTTCCCAACCCTTCATAAAAATAGCATTTTCAATCTTCTTAATTAAGTTACCAAATACAGTTGGTTAAAAAACATCTCATTTTATTTGAATTTCTTAGTTAAGTTTTAATATGTTTTATTTTGTATATTGATCATTTCTATTTCTTATTTTATAAATTACTAATTCACATTATTTTTCTATTAGACTGTTTGTATTTTTAATTGTCATGTGAAAGTCTTAATGTACTCAGAAATTAACTATGGCAATCATATGACTGGCAAACATTCCCCTCTCTGTCATTTTTCTTTCAAACTTACTATCATTTGTTATATAAAAATTGTAACTTCTAATGCAGCCAAATTGATCAATATTTCCCTTTTTGGTTTCTAACTTTCTTGGAATTCTTATAATTTCTCCACTGCTACATTATAAAATATCTTCAGTGTTCCTATGGTTTCAAGTTTATGGTTAAGTCTTTGATCCATCTGGAGTTTAATGTGAGGCAATGGGTGAGTGCTGACTCTCTTTTCCTTTTTTCCTTCCTTTCATTTTCAGGCACTGTGATTCTCCACCTTCAGAGTCACGTCGGCTCAAAACCTAAGGTCCATCTAAGATCCTTCCCTTCCATTTGTCCCACAGATCCAGGTAGTAACTTAACTGCAATGAACTTCCTAGGATTTTTCAGAGTTTATGAAGTGTTTTCACATATATTATCACAACCCTCCCCTCCTACCATACTTTCAATATCACACGTACACAAACCTTGGCAACAGGGTTGAGAGGGAGGTCTAGACAAATTGTGAGTTACTCCAGGTAGCTCTAAGAGTGAGGAAAAAAATAAAGCTCATTTTAGAGTCTCTCTGACGCCAAAAGCCATACTCCTCTTATAACAACACATAACTTCTGAAGCCCGATCAATTCCTCTGTTGTACATCTACTCTATGCACCCCTTCTTCTCCAAACCAACTACTCCAGTTGAAGTTTTATCATTGCTCAGCTGCATTTTTTTTTTTCGGGATTCTACACTGTCAGTTTATCCTACTCATGGTCTCAGACTAATCCTCCTAAATTATAGTTATGTTCACCTACTCAGAATCCTTCAGCCTCCTGAATCTGAGGGTCTTGCCTTGCACTGGGAACATTCAGGATGTGGCTTCAGCATGTCTTTCACCTTCTCCCGTTATTCCTCTACATGAACTGTGCCTTTTAGGGAAGCCGAAGATTTGCCAACACTCAAGCATGCCCCTTGCTATTCTATAGCCATGCCTTGTTTCCAGCCACTGCTTCCTTTTACAATCACCACTGCCTCTCCTTTCTTTCTTCCAACATCCTACCCTAAAGACACAGCCCTAATTCTACATCCTTCATTACACCCTCCCTGGAAACTTCCAGTGAACATTTTATTCCTTTTCCCCTTTAACTTTCCACAGACCTTTCTCTGTGACTGTTTTATGACTCATAACTTTCTACTTTATAGTTGGTGCCAGTGTCTTACTTTCCTTATCAAACTGTCAACTTCTTGAGTTAATGGATTGCTGCTTCTTTATTTTTTTATCTCCCATTTCTCAATGCTTAGAACAATGACTGGCACAAGTAAATATCTGAAAAATAAAGTAATTAGTGAAAATGTGTAAGTTAAAAAATGATGGAACAAAAAAATAAAATGAGTGGCTAACTTGATTCTTTGGGGAAGCGTCCATTTTCCAAAAGATTTTATGATTTTATCTCTGTTGCTTATTCCAATACCACCAACACACACCCAGAAGGAGATCAAAGCCTGAAGTCCCACCAGTAGAATGTCATAGTTTCCATTTATTACTTTAATTTTTGCAAAATGTTGATGTCGCAAGGATCAATGGCCTACTTTTCTGAAAGAAATGCTCTGTCATCTATGATAAATAAAGGATCTGAAAAGGGAAAATTTTTCTTAAAGTTGCATATGGGATAGAACACATGCCACATACAGCTGCAGAAGTGGTAGCTTAAGGATAAAACAGGCCAATTGCGGGGAGTTGATCATAAAAATATGGACCCACCTGCCCTCAGAGGTCTACATATAAACCTTTCATCCTTGATGTCCTGCTCCCCACTCATGACACTCCAGCTACCTTTCCAGAGGAATGTGGCTCTGGGTCGACGGACTGCCCTGGAGACAGCAGAGTATGTGGCACATTCCAGCCGGCTCTCTGTCCAGGGAAGTCCTTCCTTGCCTGCTATAAGGAGAACATCTCTCAAAGAGCAGAAGCATAGTCACGTGACACATGGAAAGGACTGTAAGCTCAAAGGAAAACTGGTCAGTAACACCTTCTTGCCCCAAAGGCGAGGCATTACTTTAGAGAGGGCTGACTGCCAGTTTCTGAATAAATTGAATAAATCAGATTTCTGATGTTTAATAACAGATGTTCTGGCTACAACTCATGAAATCACTTAATATTACTTTATGCTGTGGTAATAAAAAAAAAAGTCATCTGGCTCCACTCGGCCCAGGTTACATATCTTCTCAAAGGGTCAAAATGATTTGATGCAGTTCTTGGATCAAAAGGACTGATGCTCCTGTGTGTTACAGGCTACAGGCAGAGGTTGCTTCAAAAATGGGGCAGATGCTTTCCTAATACATGCGTTGCATCCAATGGCCTGAGATGTGCCTCTGACCCCCACAGACTTGCCCAAACTCAGGTCCTAAGAGAAGACGAATGCTCTCCAGGAGACTCACTTTTTCCACCCCTCCCAAATCTCACATCTGGCAGGGTGAACTTTTGAGAAAGGCTAAAATAGGCCGATTGACCCTGTTAGACGTGGCTGGCACGCTACCAGTGCTTTATCTCTAAAGCCCTGAAGAGGAGCAAAAAAGTGGGAATGATTTGGCCTCTCGAACAAGCCTTGCAGATGAGTTTGGATTAATCTACTGAGGTAGGGAGCAAGGGAAAATGTGCCTGATGAAGCCTCATAATAAATCAAAGGGACTTGCAACATGGTTAGCTGGTGAAATTCCCAAGATGACTCAAATACTGAAATAACCAAGTTCATCAAGAAAAGTCTTCTAAAGAACATAACTAAAAAGTGAGGTGTTTCCTTATCCTCAGAAAAAATCTAAAATGAAAATTAAGCAAAGGCAAGTTCAGAGGGCTGAGAGAGATACTAGGATAACTGGAGCTTCATTTCATAAGCACATTGAAGGGCAATAAAAGGGAATCCATGGGGTACAAATAAAGGAACCATTGCTGCAGCTTCTCAAAGAGAGTCGTAATTCTTCCCCAGGAAATGATGTCGATACTTAGTAAAATAACAGGCAAATACTGAATAGCAACATAAATACCACAAAGGGTAATGAATTCTAGAGTGGTCACTACGTGGACTCATAGAAACCTGGAGCCAAGAGTGCTAGGCAAACCTCATGGTTAAAATGTGTACAATAAGTAACAACTATATCCACACCAGTAAGGTTTAAAATGTCTGAGAATCAGAATGCCTGGCAAAGAAAGATTAGGAAGAATAGCCAATTCAACTCTCTTGATTACAAATTGAGACTCAGCAAGGAGAACCAGCTTACCAAGATCCTGGTGCTGGCCAATGGTAAAATGGGAAGTTAGATATAATCTAGTTTTATTTTCTCTGAGAGGCAGTATAATTTTATACTTTTCAACTTCAGTAAAATGTGCACATGTTAGACGAAATGCAACTGTACAACTTGTTCTGCTACTGTGAGCACATGATTTTGGAGTAAGAAAATCTATATATTTTTTACCTTCAGACATGCTATTTTGGAACTTGCAACCCAAGTTCTAACTGTCTTTGTGTCATTTTATCAAAAGCAAAGAGAGAGTTGAGCAACTTGTTTCAGAGAAGAACAAAAGTCAAGAAAGAAAACCACTATCTGAGACAGACGACTGAGAGTCAAGTTGAATTTGAGAATACTGAAAACTCCAGACACTCAAGGAAAAAAGAGAAAGGCAGGCCTATGTCTGTGAGAGGAAAGGGGATCTTACCATGCTGAAAACCAACTTAAATCAAAATCCAATCTAATTGCAGGCATGTGACCTGATGATACCACCAATGTTATCATGATGGCATTTGTTGAATACTCACCATTTCTCGAGGACTCCAGTCAGCTCTAACACTCAGCAGCCTCTGCCTTCTACTCTTCTCTGAAATGACCAGAGACTACGTGCAAGAACTAGTGCTGGGCACAAGTGCTGGTGAGTTAGGCTTGAATCTGTCTGGCTTTCCATATTCTAGGAGCTCAGAGCTGGAGGTGATGGGAGTGGGGTGGGCTGTGATACAAATTAGAAGACTATAAGGGCTGCCTCAGTTAGCACAGCAGGACTTTCAGAGGAGGTCAGAGCTGCTCCAGAGACTGGAACTTGGTGTTTGACAGAGGCTGATATAACTAATGTGCATTGACTTTGAAACAGAGTTCCCTGAATTAAAATTCTGGTTCTGCCACTAACTCCATATGAGGTCAAGGAAACTCCTTACTCTATTTCATTTACTTTAAAGCCACATTCTTTTCCCTATATTTTAAAATCTCTGAAATTCTGATATGCCTTATTAACAGTAGTAGCATCTTACAGTTATAATTGGCAGGCTTTTTTTTTTTTAATTTCCTTAGGTGGCAGTACCATCTTAGTCAACTCAAGTTACTATAACAAAATGTCATAAACTGAAAGGCTTATAAACAGTAGGAATTTACTTTTCACAGTTCTGAGGGCTGGAATCTGAGATCAGGGTGTCCACATGGTTGGGTTCTTGTGAGGGCTCTACTCCAGATTGCACACAGCTGACTTCTGCTTGTATCCTTGCATGACAGAAAGAGCACTAGCTAGCTCTCCAGCCTCTTCTTATAAGGGCACTAATCCCATTCATCAGGGCTACACCCTTTTGACCTAATTACCTGCTGGAGATTCCCACCTCCCACCAGATTGGGATTGGAATTTCAACATATGAATTTTTGGGGAAAACAAACATTCAGTCCATAGCACATGCCTTACAACTGTCAAATCCATTTAAGTTTAGCCTGAGGCTGCCTCCATAACTTGGTCCCTATATAACAAACTGCAATGTTATTTAGGAGTAAAACAAACAGCTCAGTTTCAGCCAATCACAGGCAGCCAACTCATCACACCATGCCCAAATAAGGCAGATACCTAGTAGTAACCAATCAAGTGATTTCTCTACTTGGCTTCTCTGTGTACCCTACAAAAGCTCCTGTTCACATTGCTGGGCAGAGGTCCCTCAACCTCTTCTGGTTCTGAGTGCTGCACGATTCATAAATCATTCTTTGCTCAAATAAAACACTGCTAAATTTAATTTGCTAGCTGAGTGCAGTGGTTCACACCTGTAATCCTAACACTTTGGGAGGCTGAGGCGAGAGGATTACTTGAGGCCAGGAGTTTGAGAGCAGCCTGGGCAACACAGGGAGGCCCCATCTCTACAAAAAATATAAGAATTAGCCAGGTGTAGTGACACGTGGGGAGGATTGCTTGAGCCCGGGGGGTGGAAGCTGCAGTAAGCCATCATCATGGCACCAAATTCCATCCTGGGCGATAGAGTAAAACCTTGTCTCAAAGGAACATAAATGAATTTCATTTGCTAAATGTTTTCTATTAACACAACCAATGGCAATTTAGGTTTGGCAACATTATTGGTATTTATGATATTTTGTTTAGATGGACATATAGAAACCTGCTCAGAAATTTACTGCAAAGGTTAAATTAGATAACATTTTTAAAAACTTAGAAAAGTATCAGATATATAAGAATTGCCTCAAATGGTAAATGTAGATATTAAATAACTCCCCCTCTTGGCCACCTGACCCAGGCAGGATTGTCCCCAGTTCTTGGCTCACAAGGATTACCTGGGAAAGTAGAATAATAAAAATAGCGACTATTCACAATTGCTTATTTGTTGCCAGACAGTGTGCTAATTGACTTTATGAGCTTTATTCCACTTTCTCTTCACAAACCTCTTAGGATTCTATTATCTGCTTACCTGTCTAAGATCACACAGTTAATAGGAACACTCCATCTTGAATTGTTTCTTCATGACACCAAATTCATGCTTTTCACTATCAACTAGATGAGTACAAGTTGATTACTGCAAGCCCTGAAAACTCCAGGAATTATTCTATAGTCAGTATAGCAGACCTCTTCCTCTGGGCTCTACTGTGTGTGGATAACGGACTTTTCTATCCAGCCTAGGAAACTGGATTAATATACTGGAGCAAAATCTCAGAAGCTGGATGAGAACTACCCAGGTAATACAGCAAAGAATCTGCAAAGATGCCTAACTCTGACTCAACCCAAGATCATTCCTAGCTTCTGGTGCAAAGCTCCAACTATGACAACTTCAAGTAGAAGAAAAGGGGGGTGGGGAAACACCGTCAGGGTCTTGTTACAACGGTTTGAACTCAAGCAATCTCACGATGGCTTCTCTGGGCCAAGGCCAACCGCAATGGTGTGTTCCTCACAAGTAGTCTTTTCCCATTTCTTGGACTCCCTGAGGTGTATTCAATAATGCACTCCTCATTCTGAAGCAGATGGAAAAGCGTTTAAAAAGGTGCCAGGTTTATTTATGGAAGCATGAGATTGAATTTAAGAGATGCTCTTTGCCAATATGAAATGTGAACTCTCAAAACAGGAAGTGTGCTTTACTGCCTATTTATTTTACTGCCGTATCAGCTGCCCAGAGCTGAAGAATCCTTCCTCTCAGGAATTATTTATTTTCTAACTTCTGAACCAAAACATCTTGACCATCAAAACTCAAGCTCCTTCCTGCCAGATTCCCAACTACAAACATGTGCCTCTCTGTCTTTCAGAGTGGATCTATCGAGGGTTTCCGTGAAAAACATTTTGAACTCATATTTTGTCCTGAATCTTCATTTTTATGTCCATGGAGAAGTTTCAAACAAATTAAGTCAAACTACAAAACATAATAAAAATTTTAAGTACCTTTTAGAATAATGCAGGGATTCTTGAATTTGCTCATGTATCCTAAGATACCCAATAGTTAATATTCTGTCATCATTTAATTGGTGAGAAGACGTTAATTGTTAAGAAAATGATTAATCATTTGAACTTATCACTATTACTTATGGTAATAAGGAAGAAGTCAACCATACTTTAGTGTGTTGTGCACTACCCAGTTCTCCTCCTGCACTGATAGTTTCACAACTTTGCAGAGTTGAAAGTTACTACTCTAGTCTTCATTAAATAGGCCCAAAATAATTTGCTAGAAACAGTTTTTAATATAAGTAGAAATAGCCTAACATATATGAAAGCACTAAACTGGAACTCAGAAAACTTGTTCTTATTCCAGGATCTATAGATTTCAGCCCTGGTGTGAGCATTTGTGCAAACTTCCCCTCTAAATGCCAGGTCTTCAAGGAGGCACAAGAGATATACATAAATAAAAAACAGGCTATGGGGAGAAGTGAATAATATAACAAAGGACAGAGCTGCTGTGTTAGAGTTCTTTTAGCTTTGAGGAGGAAACATCCCAGTCCAGTCCACAGTGAATACTTGTAAATAGATACGTTTTCACACATGGGCTTTACCTACAAACTTCAAATTCTTGAAACTCTAGGCAGAAGATATGTTACAATGGCGCCACCTTCTGGATACTGTCCAAAACACATATTTTCTTCATATTTTTCTCCCACTCAGAATTCCTCAATGGCTCCCTATTGTTGACAGAAGAGTCTAAAATCTTCAGCATTCAAGGCCTTTTATAATCTAGCACAAGTTTATGTTCAGGTCTCATCTACTGACACTCTACATGGGTAATCTGTGCCACTCGCCAGAATAAATTCAGAATTGTCTGCATTCTAATGTTCAAACCTAGCGTTAATTCAATGCAGTTAAGCCAGAGAGAAACACAAAGCAGTTTAGGGGATTCAGGGTCAGAGTCTCAGTTCGAAAATGGCTAGCAGGTATGGGATGTCCCCATACCTACATTATGCAGGTCACTCAGTGCTCACAACAAGACAGCTCTTCTCTGTGGCTATTTAGAGGTTTAAATAGAAGCAAAGTTAGCCATAGATAAAACAGATTAAAGGACATAAGTACACACAAAAAATGTACATAATAAAAATAAATATAAGGAAACAGATGGCTAAATTCACAGATGATCAAAAATGCATGGTAAAGTCAAGCAATATTATGTTTGTCCATCAAACTTGTAAAGATTCTTTTCACACTGATGGTGATGCCGTGTTGGTAAGGGCCCAGGAAATAGGCAACCTCATCAACTTCTGCAAGGCAGCATTGCTGGAGGGCAGTCTGCAAATATTCAGCACAAGCTGAGAACTGTCCTTACATTATAATCCTGAAATTCTCTTTTAAAACTTTACTTTAGGATATTATCACAGTTTTATACTAAGAAATATCTACTGGAATGGTAATTATCACTGCAACATTAATTATTATAGAGAAAACGTTGAAATAAGTTGCACGGCTAACCATAGGAGATTTAATATATTCATATAATAAATTTAAATAGTCATTAAAACTGTTATTATGGCAAAAGTGTCTATTACATGTCTATTGTTCATATTATGCTATTAAATGAAAAACAGATTAAAATCCAATGTATTCTGTCTGATTCTAGTTTTGTTTTTTAAAATGCGTGCATAGAATGATAATCAGAATTACTACACAAGATCAGTGGTGTCTTATTCAGGTGGCAGCAGTATAAATTATTTTAGTTTTATTCTTTCTCAAATTTTAAAATGTATTATAATAAATCATATATTTCTTTTATAATCATACTAGTTTTAAGAAAGAAAATGATAATAAAAACCCAATAAAAGCAAGATGTCTATTAAGTGGTATATGTATATAATATTCAATTTAACTGAATTCCGCTTGTCATGATTTTTGGTTTTGGTCAGTGCCTACCACAGCTCAAAGTCTCTGGGATACCTAATATTTCCTTCTTCACTACATCCAATGTGGGTGTGGGTGTGGTGAAATGGTACCTGAACAATAGCAAGTAAACCCTGTAACTGAACAAAGCCTTCTGCAAAGCAACATACACGCTTGTATAAAGAGCCAGAAAAATAGTTATGTGTTTGCACCTGATAATTCCATTATAAGGGAATTCCATTCTGACATAATTACCTTGAAAGAAGGCAAATATCCATGCTCAAAAATACTTATTGCTGAGTTATCATTAATAATGAAAAATTTGGAAACAATCTAAATATCCAGTAATAGGTAAATGGTTAAGTAGATCCAATGGAAACTGAAGTACTAATTAAAATAACTCTTATGGAAATGACATAGCAGGATGATATATGCTCATGGCATAATGTTAAGTGAAAATAAGTAGAACAAAATGCAGTTGGCTTCCTCTGATTATGAGTACGTAAAAATAAGTCTGCATGCAAAGAAAGAGGAGATGAAAATATGTAAAGAGAAGACATAACAATCAAAATTGTCTTGCATTTCATTTTTTTTTCTTGAAATGAAAGTCAGCTACGCTGTTTTTAGGTACTAAATCCCTGCCTCAAATGAGTGGCTAGAATGAAAATCCACAGTTGCCCAGTGCCATGAAAAATTATGAGAATCTGAAGGTTCGAGCAACAGCAGAAACACTTCGTGTCCACGACAGCTTCCTAAACAAGTCTGCTCAAGGAAAAACTCCATTCTCTGGTGGGTTTTTCAAAGGATGAGATTTGTCTGCTCAAACAAACTATTTTTTAACTCTGATGTCACAGAACAATATATAGGGCTCTAACCTTTATTCTACACCCGAATTGATTCAATGACTAGAGATTTTATAGCAGGAACTTGGATCTTCAGTTTATATAACTTAATCCCTTTGTAATTTTCTCTTATACAGAGACACCCTATTTTGGAGAGCAATGGACAAACCCTCCCTAAGTGACCCAGGGCATCCAGATCCAAACAAGGAAAGAGATTTAAAGAAAGAGACAAATTAGCCTTTAATAGGAGGAGGAATGAGCCAGCTCAGTGCCGCATTCTCTGGAACAGCAGATCCTCTAAGGACGTGGCTCCGCTCTCAAGGAGGTTGGCCTGGCAACTCATTTACACACTCCACTTGGGGAAAATTCTTTTCAGCACTAGCCAACATGCCGACCCAGGCTCCTTTGCCGAGCAGCCTTGAAAGCTTGCACACATTTAGAGAAAATACTTTCAAATGACTCTGGAGTTCTGCTTTATGTTTCATATTCCTTTGAACTTATTACCTCTTTACAATGTCTTGGACTATTAGTTTGGGAACATTTAAAGTTAATGACTATATGGAAAGTAAAACAACACTTTGATGTTGCCCAAGTCATTCATTTCTCTTTCATACACAGGAGGTTATAGAAGGGCTGGGTGATGCCAGACCAAGCCATTTCAGGAATAAATAACGTATTTGGGGGTCTATATAGATTGTTGCTCACGGGAAAATGAGAATAGATCAGCTCTGGAATGTCTAAGGGAACCAAGGCCATGATTAATGAGGGTCAACTTTAAAACCAGAGCACACACAGATAGGATTACTTCACACAGAGAGCAGAGTCTGTCTGACCCAGGCTACCCTAATGCAATCTCCTGAGGCACATCATTCACAAATCTTGCTGGTTTCAGGGATACACTGACAGTAAAAGAGATACAGAGAGAACTTCCTTTGGCCATAAGGAGACAGGACCAAAGTGCCATAAATGCAATGATGATGGCTATTAAGGCAAGTTGGTAAGTATTTCTAGAAGTTCAAAGTTGAAGTTTTGGTAAAGCACAGTATAGTCTTGCAGATGCTAGTCATTGCTGCTACTTTTTTTTTTTTACTTGTTTGTTTCTTATTTCTACAGATAAGAGCCTGGAAGCTGTTGTGAGATAGAGTTTCCTGTGGTATGTAAGACACTTAGAAGTGGAAATAGAGTCACAGGACCAGAGAGCCAAAAGAAGGGGGAGACCTGCTCATACTAGATTTCTTAGATGGCCCAGTATGAGTTTACCAAAGGAGAAATAGAAACCACTCACAAGAAATGGCCTTAATCTCTTCAAATAAACAACGAAGGAAAGCTGACCAAGGACAGAGACTCTAAAACACAAGAGGGACCCAAAAGGTATTCAGCAGAAATCCTAGAACATTCATTCCTTATTCCCCTTTCCAAAACAGCTAAATGTGTATTTGCTGAAGGCAACAACATGTGTGGAGAACAATAAAATGATGTCTTCTTTCATGGAGCTTATGGAGTTGAAAGACCACAATTAATATATTTAAGCAATTGAGAACAAGAGACAACACTGCATCTGGGCATGGTGGCTCACACCTGTAATCCCAGCACTTTAGGAGACCAAGGCAGGAAGACTGCTTGAAGCTGGAGTTTGAGGCCAAGTTGGGCAAGAAATTGAGACCCTGTCTCTACAAATACATACATACCCATATACCTATACATATATATATATATGAAAATTAGCCAGGCATGATGGCATGTGCCTGTAGTCCTAGCTACTCAAGAGGCTGAGGCTGGAGGATCACTTGAATCCAGGAGTTCAAAAAAGCTGTAGTGAGCTACGATCACACCACTACACTCTAGACTGGGTGACAGAGAGTGAGATGCTGTTTCCAAAGAGAGAGAGAGAGAGACAACACTGCATTTGTTATTCAGTCATTGAATAAATATTTGTTAAGCATCTATTGTGTGCTTCGTATTGATCTAGACACTGGGACACAATGGTGAAAACACGGACAAGGTCCCAGTTCTCATGACATTTATATTCTAGTGTCTGTGTGGGGAAGAGATACATAATAAACAAGTAACAATAAATGAAGATGATTTTAGTCGTTAAGAGCAATAAAGAAAATGGAGAAGAGTGGCATGATTGTGGGTGAATGATAGAGGATGAGTGAGGATGGAGTAATTTAGACTAAAGGATTGGAGGAATTCTCACTGAGAAAGTGATGCTTGAGCTAAGACTGCAAAGATAGACCTGTTAAGATAAACGAGAGTGTTTATAGGCAGGAAAACCATATGCAAGAGCCCTAAGGCTAACAATAACCTTATTTGTTCAGAAAACACAAAGAAAGCCATTGTGGTTGGGGCTTATATTGCAAGGAGGAGAAGGATGGAAGAAATTTTCAGAGAGGTCTATAGGGACATGGTCATATAAAGCCTTTTAGGTCAAGGTAAGGTGCCTCAATTTCATTTCAAGTGCAATGGGAAGACATTGGAGAGTTTTAGGCAGATGATTAACATTGTTCATGTTTGCAAGAGATCATAATTACTGCTCTGCCGAAAATAGATGGTGGAAGGAATGGGATAGAAGGAGGGGGACTAGTTAAGAGATAACACAATTCTTCAAGCAATAAATCATGTTGTTTTGGACAAGGTGCTACTAGTGATGTGGAGAGAATCCAGATATGTTTGGCAGTCGGGCCTACAGAACTTGCTGTGGAATTGAACAGTGGTGCCTTATACTGAGACAAGAGGCCCAGGCAGGAGCTGGCTTAGAAATGCCAACATAGTTTTGGGAGTCTTATGAAATCAGAATTGTGTGACTCTTACTGGTTCTGGTCATCTGGAAGAGTTTCTAGAAGGTAAACCTGAGTTTGACCTGTCAGGATGGGTAGAATTTGAATACTTAGCGATGTGTTGCTGAGATTGATTTTAGAGTGACTAAAATTCGTTGCTTCATTACTTCACCAACTTCAGTCATTAGTGATTTATTTGGCCACATCAAATGTACTTTTACTGAACATATTTTTAAAAATTGAAGCCTCTTCTTTTTGTTCTTAAATATTTTTTTAAATACACATCATACCAAGGCACCGATTGGGCTGGAGCTCCTTGAACACTGCACTGGGTTAAATGCCATCAGCCACCCTGTTCTTAAAACCAATGCTGTGTGCCTTCGTTAGCACTCACCACCCTGAATCAAACGTTCTGTTGACTTGTCTTTGTCTTTCTCTCCCAGTAGATTTTAAGTCCCTTGAGAGAGTGTAGCTAAAATATTTTTGTTTTGGTATTGTTTTAAGGAGATGTGAGACAAAATCATGTCAGTTTCATTACTGCCATCTTCAACCTTGTCTCACTTGGAGGCTGTTAGTGGCAGTGGATCCATAGGGGCCTGCAGGAATCTGAGTTCTTGCCTCCTCAGAAGAAAGAATCGGACAGAGGGGGATAAGGCAAAAAGAGAGTCTGAGGCAAGTTTCAGAGCAGGAATGGAAGTTTATTAAAAAGCTTTAGATCAGGAAGGAAAGGAAGTAAAGTATGCTTGGAAGAGGGCCAAGCGGGCAACTTGAGAGATCAAGTGCTCTATTTGACCTTTGACTTGGGGTTTTATACGTTGGCACACTTCCGGGGTCTTTTGTTGGGGTGGGCTGTCTGCATGCACAGTGGCCTACTAGCACTTGGGAGGGGAGCAAGCTCAGTTGGTGTGTTTATTGGAGTTGTACACATGCTCCATAGAGGCATTCTTTCCTGACAAGTCAAATGTTTCTAGGAGGTGATATACCAGTTAAACTCTGTCATTTTGCCTCTTAGCAAACATGTGTGAGCCCACTCACCCAGCTCCTGAGATCTTACTGGGAAGCTACTGGTTGCCAGTTTCAGGTTTTTCCTATCTATTAAGACATTGCCTTTCCCTGGCACCAACTGCAACCAATTATTATTTTAGAGAGGCAGTTAACAACCGCCTGACCATCACCTGATGGTCACCTGATATTCCTGGTGTGTGTGGCGGTGGGGACGAGGGGAGTCCTCTCCTGCTCCGCTCATGTCTGTCTAGTTACCTACTGTAACAAGACCATAGTATTGGGGACAGAGCTAGCACTGAGCAAAGACATGTTGAATAAATAATCCTTCACAAATCATCATCTCATGGTCTGAAGTTCTGGATTTCAATCTCTTGATTCCAATCTGTCTTGAGGTGAATGGTGAGTCCCCAAAAGCTGTGTTCACCTGAAGTCTGTGTGATCTGCTTTGTAAAAAGGGCCTTGCAGATGTAATTAAATTAAAGATCTTGAGATGAAATCATCCTGGATTACCTGGGTGGGCCCTAAATATTGTGTTGGTGCAAAAGTAATTGTGGTCTTTTCCGTTGAAAGCAATGGCAAAACCCGCAATTATTTTGTACCAATCTAATACAATGTTGTCCTTATGAGAAGAGGAGAAGACACAGAGAGAGAAGATCATTTGAAGTCTGAGGCAGATGTTGGACTTACATTGCCACAAACCAAAGAACACCTGGGACCACCAGATGCTGAAATGGACAAGGAAAAATTCTGTCCTAGAGTCTTTTGAGGAAGCATGGCCCTGCCAACACCTTGATTTTGAACTTCTAGCCTTCAGAACAATTGGACGATGAATTTCTGTTGTTGAAGCCCCCAAATTTGTAGGAATTTGTTATGGCGGCCCTAGGAAGCTAATATACAATCTTCATGCCCAGCTCATTGTAGATCTCAGTGAGGAGCTTCCTGCCCTATTTAGCAGGAGGAGAACGGGGGCAAAATGGGTGAGGCACCTGGGGTGAAACATCTCAGGAGGCACTCAAGCACAGGCATGTCTCCTACTCCTGCAGTATCCGTGATTACATATGCAGGCTTTAAGAAATCAAGACAAAGAAAATACGCCTGTAGGTGTAACTTTGTCTTGAATTCTAAGTTCAAGTTACATCTACAGGTCTCTTTTCAAGCTGATAGACGTAAGACATTCTGATTGCAGTCAGAGTACCTCAGAATGCCCCAGAAATGTTCATGGTGGCCTCATGAGGGACAATAAACTGCAAGAGTGTCTATCCAAACAGTTGGCCAAATTTTTCAAACACTCGGACACCTCATTTTGAGAAGAAGAAAAAGGAAACAGTCTCAGCCTGAATAATAATTCTGTTACTATTACCCCCTAATTCTTCTGGGTGTGCCAGACATACATGGCAAGGAAGAGAGTTGGAGAGAAAGCAGGGATTTCTGAATGTGACAAATAGAAACCCAGAAAAGAGTTGCATAAAGAGAAAAATCATAGATGGAGCCCAGGAAGTTAAGAGCATCCTCAGCCAGCATGGTTATCAATCCAAGTGGTGACTTGATCCTCCTTTGTTTTTCTCCCCTATCTGCTCCTTGATGACATAGAGTAACTGACTCCCATTTTAAGCCAATTAACCAGAAATGTAAGTTTCCATTTCTAGATTTTAAAATGTTAGAAATTCCTCTCTCTCAGTTGTAATGGAGCTAGAGTTGTTGTTTAAATCAAAGTTATGTTTTGTAAACAGCTACTCAAAGGAAAAAGAAAGCCAAACTTCTCTCCCTGAAGATTCCAACCAGTTAGGAAGACAGCAATATATAAAATGAGCCAGATGATCTAATCTCTAAGTGTTCCATACAAAGTTTTATATGGCTAATCTTTCACATCCAACTTTCAAAATGTCTCCAACTGGCTGACCAAGGAGAATTACATTTTTTTGCCCTTAAGTCCATGATTATGTGGCAGAAGGGAAGACCCTTATCTTTTGTCTTCAGTTTATTTTTTCAAGTTCTTTTTTTTTTCATGAGGAGACTGTGTACAAGTCACTGTTGGGTTAAGTCATTGCTGTCCAGTGATGTGAGATTTCAAGTTGGTAGTGAGCAACAGGATATCTTCTGGAGCTAACACACTCATTTACAGATGAGCCAGCTGAGCCCCAGCATGAAGAAAAGACCTCTCAAGGTCATCAGAAAATCAGAGAAAAGGAAGACTTGTTGCACACCTCCTTTTGCTAGCATTTTATTCAATATGTTATCTGCATTTTTTATTTAAATCTCCTGATAGTCTTGTGAAGTGAGTATAATTATTGTCATGTTATAGGTGATATTCAATAATAAGATTCCAGGTTTGGAAATCTTGCAAAGTATTATCTTTGCAAAGTATTATCTTGCTTCATTTCCAGCCCCCTATATGTGGTCCTTTCCTCATCTGTTCATCTATTCATTAAATTAAAACATCTTGTGTAGAAGACAAACTTTATGATTCCTGCCCTCTGATATTCACTCCTTGCATAGTTCCCTTCACTGAGTATGGGTGGGATCTGTGACTTGCTTGTAAACAGTAGAATATGGTCAAAGTGATGGGATATCACTCAATCATGTGATGTGATTATGTCACATTGTATGACTGTCTTGCTAGAAGACTGGCTCTAGAAACTTTCTCCCTTACTGACTTTAAAGGCGTAAACTGTCACATTGCAGAGGGTCTGTGAAGAAGGCCACATGACAGGAAACTGCAGGTGGCTTCTTAGGGCTGAGAGTGGTCCCTGGGTGACAGCCAGCAAGAGGCCAAGACCATACTCCCACAACCATACAAGATGAATGCTGCTAACAACCTGAGTGAGCTGAAAAGCAGATTCTTCTCCAGTTGAGCCTTCACATGGCAACACAGCCTGACCTACATATTAAATTAAGCCTGTAGCAGAGAACCCAGTTAAGCTGTGTCTTGACTTGACGCACAGCAATTGTGAGAGAGTGAATGGGCATTGTTCTAAGATGCTACGTATATGGTAACTTGTTAACTCAGCATAGAAAAATAACACAACATCTATTATAACGCAGGTCCTGGGGTGGGTGCTGGAGATTCAAAAATCAGTAGCAGATTTCCTTTACCCTCAAGTTAGGGGCAGAAGAGATAAATAGGTAAACATTACATAGTTACAATGCACAGAAATAAATTCTATAAGCTTTTGTATAAAAGTTTGTGACAGTGGACAGGAAAGATGATGTGAGAAAGTTTTCTACTAGTACTTCCTTCTCTCTCTAGCCCCCGAAGTCTCCTTTCTTTTTATCTCAACTTTCTCTTAAATTCTTCATTCCCACTGATAGGCCATGACTGACTTAAACTGACCTTTTATTCTTTGTGAGATACAGCAGAGAATGTGCTCATCAACCTCTGTGAGTTTCCTATCCTTTGGCATTCAGTATAGTACATTTTGTGGACTTTCTTAAGTTGGGTGGTGCCATGTGATTGAGTTCCAGACAATATTATTTTGGTATAGTAAAATGCACTATATTTGTGCCTGGCTCCTCAACTCTCATACAGGGTCTTTCACACCAAATGTAGAGGATGTGGTAGAAGACTTCATGGCCCTGGAAATGGAAGGACCCTGGGTTCCTAAACCTCTTTGTGGAAGCATGCCCATCATATAATCATCTCACTATAGTATAAGCAAGAAATAAACATTTACAGCATTAATCTACTGGGATTTGAGTTGTTTTCTACAGCAGTTATTCAGTAGGGGATACCAGTTAATTTCAACTAGTATCAAAGATAATTAAAGGGATGGGATCAATGGATAAAGACTTTTCATTGTGTTTAGCTATCTTTGAGATTTCCAGTATCCTACAGTTAAACCTCAGTTAACATATTTACTTCTGTATGACTCTGAGAGTGGGGACAAAGGTATGGAGGGACTTAGCTATTTATCATCTTGATCCAGGCAAGTAGCAAGGCCAGTGCTCCCA
Organism: Pan paniscus; assembly: GCF_029289425.2. NCBI lineage: Eukaryota > Metazoa > Chordata > Mammalia > Primates > Hominidae > Pan > Pan paniscus. Next base: position 108,104,937 of record NC_073261.2, read on the forward strand.
TCTTTCCAACAGCATGGGCTCTCCCTCACTAGCAAATCTGTGGTCCAGGCTTCCCAGTTTATTTCTAGCTGGTTTCTAGGACTATACTTCAGGGGAAAAAGCTTTTCCAGGGGTTATTATAAGCTCTGGGAAAAGGGCCAGGATGTTTCATATTGTAATGGAAAATAATCTTTCTACCCTCAATCTGCACATTTTATTTAAGGTGTGAAAAATGCTTTCCCAGCTTCAGCCAAGAGCATTCAGGTCTCCATGGGGATATGGGCTAAGGAGGTGGAGGGCAATGATTAGGTGAGGGAGAGAACACTCCCTGCAGCAGTTTCCAGGGGAGCAGCAAGCACGTAGTCAAAGGAAAACAATACTTGACCTCCAGTCTTGCTCATAGTGCTTGTTTCTGCCTCACCCTGGTGCCCAGAAGTTTCAGCTCACACTTGGCCTGGAACCAGGGGGAACTGAGTGGAGGGGCAGTTTCTCTGTGGACTTGGAATTTAGAAATCTGCAGTTCTCCCTCTAGAGGTTGATATTATCACCAGACCATGGGCCAGCAAGGACCGGGGGACCTGGTCAGGATTAGTCCTCGGAGGCAGTAGACCGGCACTCACAGATCCCCATCTTTGACAGCATTGGAGAAGCTAGAATTACATTATTTTTCAAAAGGACAAAGTAACAAAAGAGCTGGCTGACTGATATATGCAGTAGGTAAATTTTTCATCTTTAGTAATTCTGGATCCTCATTCAATGATTTCATTTTTTTAGATATTTGTGATCAATATTACACCATTTCCCAACAGTGGTTTCCAGGTGAGTAGATAATTATACAAGAGCTAAAAATACAAAGTCCATCAGATACAATGATATGATATTTGGGGGGTATTAATATGGCAATCTTTCTCTAGATCATGTTTAATATTTTTTAAAAATGTAAATGAATAATTAATAATGTTCTAAGAAATAAATATATATTTTAAAAGTGTGATTCCACTTAGGATCATTAATCTACATTTTTTAACCTTATGAAGTAAGATTGAATTTTTCTAAGATTTTAAAAATAAATTGAACAGACAGCTCCAGGTTACAGATCTATTTTACTTAGAAGAAACTGTAGCTGAGAGTGGTTACTTCACAAGTCCATGCTCTGCTGGGGGTAGCAGAGTTGGGATTTTTAAATTTAGGACAAACTACTTTCTTACTTGGATAAGTCAGTTGAAACTTCAGGGCTTCTTGTTCTTCAATGAAATGAAGTCCTATTATAATATTCCACAATCACTCCAACATTCATCCCACTGAGGGAGTTTCTCCTCCTGGTCCACGTTGCTTTCCCTTCTTTCTAACATGAGGTGGGCACCTCTCATTTGAATATATAATCAGATACTACCTAGCTGCTTCATGAACATAGCTTTAACTAGATATGACTGGCACTTAATATGTCCACTGACAACTTATTTTGCCAAACACTCTGCAAGGCATTTTACAGGCATTATTTCAGTTGATCCTTACAACTAACTTGGGAAGAAAATATTATTAGCTCCATCTTACATGTGAGAAAACAGAGACTCATAGTGATTTAGTTACTTGCTGGAGATCATAGCTAGAAAGAGTAAATGCTGGAATCCACTGACTACACTCAGTAGCTAAAACCACTTTTATCCTTCTTAATTCCTTTATTCCTACTAATCTCTACATCTACTTCATCAGCTAATTCTGCTGACTCTACCTCAAAATAGATCCTGCATCTGAGCAATTCTTGCCATCTTCTCTAACACCCTAATTCAAATCACCTACATTTCTTGATTATTCAGAGAATTCATTCTCCACACAGCAACCAAACTGATCTTTAAAGAAGCATACCATGACAAAAACCCAAGAGTTTCCCATTTCTCTTAAAATGTATATTTTCTCATAGCTTATCATGTCCTTATGATTCAGCCCTTGGCTAAATGTATCATATTATAATAGTAAACAATCCTCCTGCTCTCAGCCTGCACATTTAACTTAAGGGATATGTTATGCGCTGAATTGTGCCTCCTTAAAATCCATGTTGAAGTCCTAACCCTCAATACTTTAGCATGTGACACTATTTGGACATAAGGCTTTTAATGGGGTAATTAAGGCAAAATGACACCATGTTGGTATTCCCTAGTCCAATACGGCTGGTTTTCTTATAAGAAGAGGAAATGAGGATACAGAAAACATAGACAGAGGAATGGCTGTGTGATGACACAGGGAGAAGGGAGCCATCTGCAAACCAAGGAGAGAGGCCTCAGAAGAAACCAACCCTGCTGACACTCCAATGTTGAACTTCTTCTAGTCTCCAGAACTGTGAGAAAATAAACTTCTATTGTTTAAGCCACCTCATCTGTGGTATTTTTTTATGGCAGCCCTTGCAAACTAATATAGTGTTAAAAACTGTTAACTCGGCTTCTACCAGGAGCACTCAGATCTCCATGGAGACCTGGTCTAAGTGGGTGGGGAGCAATCATGAGGATGAGAACCCTCCCTGACACAGCCCTTCCCTCAGCCATGAATGTCCTGCCTTCCTGGCCTACATTCTTTTCTTGAACTTAATCCATTCCTGCCTGTCTTTTCACTGGATGGTCACTCTGGCTACACAGCTTGGCACGGGTGTCTTTTTCTTTTAACTCAAGTACTGGAGGGTCTTGCTGCCCATCCTCAGTCACCCTCCCACCACTGTTTTATGCTTGACTTCCTTCCTAGCACTTGTCACCTGCCAATGTGATTGATGTGTTTATTTGCTTTACTGTTTCCCCTGAACAGTTTCATAAGAGCAGTGCCTGACTCCTATGTAGCAGCTCACTGAATCTTTGTTGAATGACTAAATGGGTTTTCCTGGATTGGGCTCTAAGTTCCTCAAAGGCATATTTATAGCTTATTTATCTTTGTACTCCCATTTCCCAACATAAAACCTGTCACATAGTAAGTTCTCAATAAAAGCAAAATAAATTAAATGAAGTCACTAAAAACACTGCCTGAATGATGAATGAATGAAATGAAGATGTTTTATATACATACACACACACATACACACACATATATGGCATGCTTATAAGTCTCTTCCTTTTAGGCTTTGAAGTTAGAAAGAAATACGTACAGAAAGGAAAAATCTGTTCTTAATAAACCACAATATTGAATTTTTTCCCAGAGTGTCAGTAGATGTGGAGTGAGGAAGTGATCTGGAAGGTCAGGGAGCCTGTCTCAGCCCTTTCCTAGTCACCAGCATCATCTCAGAATGTTCCTGGAACAATTTGCCAATCTCTCTTTGAAATTGGAAATTGATTAATTCCTTATTTCTAGTATAAAAAAGGAATCTGAACTCTAGAGAAGGACATCATTATGTTCATATATCTTAAAACACCATGAACACAAAAACACATGACTGACTTCTTGACTGTATCCATATCACTCGGCCACTTTAACTTCTATGAGAATCACTTAGTTGCTACTAACTTCAATTGTTGTTCATTTAAACCCCTCTTATATTTAGATACACTTTTGATGTACTCAGATTTGTGGTATGAAAAAGTAGGTTTAATGACTGTGGCAGAGACTAGATAGGTGGTTGCCAACCCTGTTTCCCTTTTCTGGGCACACAGCTAGATCAGATTTTCTAGCTGTAGTCTAAAGATAATTAGGTCATATGATAGTTTCGGAGCAAAGAATATGATTAGAGATGTCAGGTGTAACTTCTCAACTAACACAAGAGCTTCACTATATTCTCTCTCTCACTTCTTTTTCTATGGGGATCATAGAGGCCAAGTGACAATGATGTTAGTTCTATCAGATAGAATAGGTTTGGGTCCCAATTTGAGGGAACAGAAATTACAGCCTACAAGCCTTGGACTATGACACACCAGCAAGAAAACAAATTATTTTAAGTCTCTGATATTTTGGTATTATTTGTTATGTCAGTTTTGTGATACTTGTTTTTACTAATACAATGGCCTTAACAGAATTGCTTAGGTTGATTCAATTTAATGTCAGGAATTATATATCTTTTTATTTCAGTCTGTATTAAAAATCAATTGGAAGTTCCAATGCACATGTCTTCCTATCATGAATAATAGTAACATAATAAATGTCTTGGAATGTAATAAAATTATGTACTTTCAAAAATTTAATATTTTAAATATTTTTTATGTTTATAACTATATATGCAATTTTAGATTAAGTATGCATGGTATCCTGATTATTTTTAAATTATTAAGATAACTCATTTACTGGCTGGACCAGGAGATGCAGGGATATTAGGATTTTTTAACTTTAGTAGTATAGTAAAGTCAGACAGGAAATGCGATCTTAGTGTAATAGAGCTCCTAAAGTGTTGTCGTAGCCCATGCTACATCCTCTTACTGATGTCAACAACGTGATAAATGCTCATGATTGTAGGTCACTCTGTAGGTCACCCATGCACTTCTGTTCTCCATTAATGAGTTCTAAGATTACCTGGAATCAGTTGTTTTTATTCTCAAACCTGCTTGTGATAGTTTTATTTGCCATTATATTTATATAGTAAGATTGAAAGTTATCTAAGTGATAAAATATGAAGAAAAAGAATTATTGTTTAAATGAAAACTAGATAAAGGCAAGCTACTAAAAATAAATTTCAGTTAAATGGAGTAGGAGCAATACAAATACAAAAGATTGTGGGTGCAGGGAAGATGTATCAGTTCTCTTTTGCTGAGTAACTAACCAACAAAAATAGTTATGGCTTAAAACAATAGCAATTTATTTTCTTGATTATTCTGCAAATCAGTAATTTGGGTTGTGCTAAACAGCAATTCTTTCTGGGTCAGATTTGGCTGATCTTAGGTGGGCGGGCTTGCTAATATGTCTACAAAAAGCTAGTGGGTTGGCTGAGATCATATGGTCTCTCTCAACATGATCTTTTATCCTCCACAGGCTAGCCCAAGTTTTCACATGAGAGGTTTCAGAGTTCTAATAGCAAGAATGCAAGCCCTAATCCACTAGCGCATTTCAAGCCTATCAATATGATGTTTGCAGCTAATTGCACCATTAACCAAAGAAAATCATATGATATAGGCCTGTTGTCAGTATGAGAGAGGACTACCAAAAGGCATGAATATTGAGAAATGAGAACAATTTGGGTAACAACTACAACCTGCCCACCAAAAAAGGACAACCAAGTAGTTCTTCACTTGAGTGACTTAACAAGTGTCTTTAATTTCTTGTTTCTTTTTAGAAAACCAAAAAAGCCCCAACCCTGAATATCATAGATTATATGAATTAGTTTGTGCCATATATATATATATATATATATAATTTCTTACTCAAAGCTGCTGATCCTGATTATGGAAAGCTTGTCTGCCATATTTATACTCTTGATGTACCATGGCAAAATTTCTGTAAACAGGGTTGAATAAATAGATGACAGAGAATACCTTATGTACCGTTACACAAGTAAAAGGCGTACTTCAGACTTGGAATATACATTCACCAAATGCGAAAGACAATGGTTTACAAAGCTTACTATACAATATAACCTTACCAAAATGATTTCTTTTATATTTTCTGTATTTAATTTTAAAAATTATGATAGTAATGTATGGTTGTTGAAACAATTGCTATAATATATAAGCATATTCAACACAAATTATCCCTTCTACCACCTTCACATTTACAGATATATTGAAATATTCCCAGTTGCTTTTTATTAAAATATAATACCATACATATTAGCCTACAAATTACTTTTTATACTTGGAAATATATCATAGATATTCCTATAAGTTTGTATCAGGAAACTGTGACTTTTTTCTAAAGTTTTATACTTACACTTACATTTTATATAAATGGTATCATATCCATGCTGGGTATTTTGTTTATTTCATTTCTATTTTTTATTGTGGTAAAATATATACAACATTAAATTTACTATTAGCTATTTTTAAATATTTAAATTTTTTAATTATCATGAATACATGATAGTTGTATATACTCGTGTTACATGTGATATTTTGAGACAAGCATATAATGTGTAATGATCAAATCAGGTTAATTGGGATATCTATCACCTCAAGCATTTATAATTTCTTTGTGTTAGGATCATTCCAGTTCCATCCTTTTAGTTATTTTGAAATATACAATAAATTATTGTTAATCATAGTTGCCCTATTGTGCTACCAAGCACTAAATCTTATTCCTTCTATCTAACTGTGTTTTTGTACCAATTAACCATCCATTCTATATCCCACCCCCCACTACTCTTCCCAACTGTTGGTAAACATTATTTCACTCTCTATTTCCATGTGTTCTTTATTTAGCTATCACATATGGGTGAGAACATGCAATATTTGTCTTCCTGTGCCTGGCTTATTTCACTTAACGTAATGTCCTTCGGTTCCATATATGTTGTTGAAAATGACAGGATTTCATTCTTTTTCAGGTTGAATAATATTCCTGTGTATATGTACCACATTTTCTTTATGATGGACTCTTAAGATTGATTCCACATTTTGGCTATTGTGAATAGTGCTGCAATAAACATGGGAGTGCAAATGTCTCTTCAATATAGATTTCCTTTCTTTTGAATACATGCCCAGCACTGGGATGGCTGGATCATATGGTAGTTATATTTTTAGCTTTTGAGGAACCCCTAAACTATTCTTTATAATGGCTGAACAAACAATCCTGAGAAAACTGAACAAAGCTGTAGGTATTATATTACCAGACTTCAAATTATACTACAAAGCTAGAGTAACCAACACAGCATGTACTGGCACACACACACACACACACACACACACACACACACACACACCAAGGGAACAGAATAGATAATCCAGAAATAAACTCATGCTTTTACAGTCATCTCATTTTTGACAAAGGCACCGATAACATACATTGGGGAAAAGGTAATCTCTTTAATAAATGCTGCTGGAGAAACTGGATACTCATACGCAGAATACAACTAGACCCCATCTCTCACTGTATACAAACAAATAAAATCAAAATGGACTAAAGACTTAAATTTAAAACCAGAAACTATAAAACTAGACATAAAACCACTAGGAGAAAACATTGGCAAAACTCTCTAGGACATTTGTATGGGCAACAATTTCTTTTACTAAGACTTCACAGCAACCAAAGCACATATGGACAAATGGGATCACATCAAGCTAAAAAGCTTCTGCACAGCAAAGGGAACAATCAACAAAATGAAGAGACAACCCACAGAATGGGAGAAAAGATTTGCAAACTACCCTTCTGACAAGGGATTATTAACCAGGATATATAAGGAAGCTAAACAACTTGATAGGAAAAAATAATCTAATTTAAAAATGGGCAAACAATCTGAACAAATATTTCTTAAAAGAAGACATACAAAGACCATAAGGTACATGAAAAAATGCTTAACATCAGTAGTCGTCAGAGAACTGCAAATCAAAACTATAGTGAGATACTGTTTCATCCCATTTAAAATGGGTTATTCTATTTCCGAAAAAAAAAATCATTGGAATTTTGATAGAAATTGCACTAAACCTGTAGATTACTTTGGGTAGTATTGACATCTTGCCAATACTAATTATGTCTTTCAATCCATGACCATCGGCTTTCTTTCCATTTACTTATGTTTACTCTAATTTCTTTCCAAAATGTTTTGTCGTCTTCATTGTAAAAGTTACTCACTTCCTTGGTTAATTTAATTACTAAGTATTTTATACTTTTTGATGCTTTTGTAAATGGAATTGCTTTCTTCATTTTCTTTTTGGATTTTTCAGTATTATTGTATAGAAAGAAATTAACTTTTGTCTGTTAGCTTTGTATACTGCACATTGCCGAATTCACTTGTTAGTCTTAACATTATTGTGTATGCATGTGTATGTATATGGTGTGTGTGTGATCTCTAGGATTTTTCACATACAAGTTTATATTATCTGTAAAGGAAAATAATTTTATTGCCTTCTTGCCAAGCTAGATATATTTTATTTCTTTTTATGGCCTAATTGCTCTGGCTAGGACTTCCAGTGCTATGTTGAACAGAGGTAGCAAAAGTGGGCCTATGTGCCTTGTTTCTGATCTTAGAGTAAAGCTTTCAATCTTTCAGCATTGAGTATGATGTTTTCATTGCTGAGAGTTGTAATTGATTTTTTTTATCTTTGTCACTGGTTTCAAGATCTTCTCCTTGTCTTTTAGGTTTTGAAGTTTTACCAAAATGTGTCTTATGTAAATTTTAAAATTTATGTTGCTTGCCATATAATATTTCCTACATCTATGGACTCATATACTTAATCACTTATGGATAATTCTTGGCTTTTAAACATTCAAATATTGGCTATTTTTGATATCTCTAGTCTGTCTTTCTGGGACTCACAGTGGGTATATTTTAGATTTTTAAAAATATCTGTTTATATTTTTCAATTCCTAATCTAACTACATCAGATTAATATTATCAGATTGTCTTCATTTCACTAATTATTTCTTTATTTCTCATCTTTACTTTGATTAACTCACCAAGTTTTTAACTTTAATCATAGATAAATAGGTAGAGGTAGATATTCATTGCATATATTTATTATATTACATATATAGCCATATATATCATGTAATGTATATTCCTAAGTATATTTTCAAATTCTAATTAGTTCATTTCCAGATATATCTAATATTTTATCAGTTTTTTGATAGCTACCATTTTTTATGACTCCATCACTTGTTAATATTTTATACATAGTTATTTCATTTTTGTATTTGAAAATTTTAATAGTTTCATTGGTAGCTTTGGTTTGTCTTGTTCCATGTTGAATATAAGGCATCTGTGTATTTGTTTATTTTCATTCACTAGGATACAGGTGGATGTGTACATTGAGTTTTAACTCCAAAAGAAGTGCTCATAGATGTTATCGGAGTGCTTTAACCTGTGGGCCGCACAGAAACATTGCTAGAGCTGTTTATCTTCCTGGTTACCAACTGAAGATCGATTTAGTAAAGAAGAAAAGATTGGGCTGGATTTGGGATTAGAATAGAGGCAAGGCATCCTTCCAGAATCTCTGAAATATAATAATTTGTCTAAAATGGCTTTTAAAGTCATTTACACCAGGTAAAATGAATAAACATCATGAAGTAATAAAATACAAAGGAGAAATAAATATCTAAAAAATACTAAAAAAAGTGATACAAGTATTATAAGTAATATAAATTTTAAGCAATGAAATACTACTTTGTCTATAAAGCTAATACATTTTCGAAAGCTATAACATTCCTAGTGGTTATCAAAAACAGTGGGGAAGACTTACATAATGATATAAGATGCCCAAGATATTACATGAACTGAGCGAAGTACAGAGAAGTTTGTATCATAAGAACATACTTGTATAAATTTTGAAAAGGGATCTCCATATATATGCAGATATGTTCTTTTTTTTCTGAAGGATATTTAAGAAACTGTTAACAGTGATTACTATGGGGATGAAGAAATAGTGACGAGGAAATGATAAAAGGGAGATATTTTCTTTTTATGTATACATTTTCTAGTGTGCATAAATTTTGTTTGATGCTATATTTTGCATTTTAACTAAACTAATTTTTAAGAAAAAATAGAAAAAATACAAATAAACAACATGGGAACCAAAAGTCTATAACCATAGTTATGAAGGTTTTCTTCTAATTACAAGAAAGTATTGTATATTTTCCTACCTTTAAGCTTAAAAAATGTTTTAATAACTCATATATTATAATATTTAATGTTGGTAGAGGTGCTGTCTCTGCTGGTGGAAATAAAGACTTTTATCCACTTCCCTGAAGTCCAATTTATGATGTGTAGTAAGAACATTAACAGTGTTCCTGAGCATCTAATTAATGGAAATAGTCATAAATTCATATAAATATTATGTCAAATGAAATATACATTTTAAAGCTATTTACATATAATAAATGGCAGATATGACCAAAAAGTTTAAACTAAGAAGGTGGTTAAACTACCAACGCTATCTCTAAATAATAACACAGTATGAAATTATAGCTTTTTCTAAGACCCTTTAAGGACATGGTAAAACATTCAGTATTTAATGCTAACTGACAAAATATCCAGCATGGAGGTTTTCGTATTTTTTTTTTTTTCAGACAGAGTGTCGCCCTGTCACCCAGGCTGGAGTGCAATGGCGTGATCCTGGCTAACTGCAACCTCCGCCTGCCAGATTCTCCTGCTTCAGCATCCCGAGTTGCTGGGATTACAGGTGCATGTCACCACACCCAACTAATTTTTTGTATCTTTAGTAGAGACGGGGTTTCACCATGTTGGGCCAGGCTGGTCTCAAACTCCTGACCTCGTGATCCGCCCGCCTGGGCCTCCCAAAGTGCTGGGATTACAGGTGTGAGCCACTGCACCTGGCCCAGGATGGAGTTTTACATACCCTATAACACTAATTTTAACTTAACATGTAAAACAAAGTATGGAAGAAAATATATTCAATAATAATAGTAATTTTTTCTATGTCTATATGCTTATTCATTTCTATTTGGGTTTTGTTTTTGTTTCTATTAAACTAGTTTTTCACATTTCACATTTTTAATAATGAATTTCTTTTATAATTAAAAAATTTAATAGTTAAAATAATCTAAGATCTAAATAATATGTATCATGTGTGCACACACACAAGTTAAGTTGGACATTTCACTGTTGCTTTCCATGTGGTACAGAATGTTTTTTGCAATGTTATAAACTACTGCTAAGCAATTTTCTCACCATTAGTTTAACTATGGTTACAATTGTTTGTGTCTGTAGCAATTCAATATAAATAGTTTTACAAAAATTGCAGGAAAATACCCCATAAGAATAGTGGTAGAAATGCTATTAAGATGTTGAATTATGTGTGTTTTCTCTATTTAAAAAATCTTATTGTATGTTGCCATAGCATTTATAACAAGTCATATTTTATTAGAATAGAAAAATGATAGTATTCTAAAAGGTAAATAGCACTTAACCCAAAGATAATGTTTATAAGAAATTTTCTATGCTAACAAAATTTAGAATTTAACACTAGAAGTCTAGAATCAAACTAATATAATAAATTATCCTATCTTTATTAATCAATGTCTTGTTAATAAATTCAAATTTTTAATGTTGCTCCAATGTGAAGTACTGTCTCTATGGCAGTTCCAGTAGTACTAAGGATTAGCCTTTTAAAAATATTTATAAAATAGCCTACATCTTTAGGAGTCTCATAGCTCAGAGGAGAGGGACAGACAAATTGAAAAATGATTACCACCTAGTATGATCAAACACAAATATATCCTAACTAGAGAGGCAACAAAGAGAGTGCAGGGAAATTTTGAGGGGAGAAGAAGAGCTATTAAATAATTACTTTCAGGGGGCTGCAGTTAGGGTGGGACTGGAAGTTGCTTTTTGTTAAAGCTGCAATTGATATCAGTGTTTGGGTGGTATTTGCTGGACAGTCATTATTTCCAGAACTAGACCTCAAAATAAAAAAAGAGTTTGAAAAACAACAGAATTTTCTCATCTTTCTTAATTCCACTAATATGGCTAAGCACTTATTTTGAAAGAGATACAGAAACATGAGTCACCTGGAATAGGATCCACAGAGTGGACATACCCTCAATGCCCCTTTGCATTTCTTTCTCTGTTCTAACTTAGAAAAAAAAGAAAGAAAGAAAGAAAGAAAGACCTCAAAATTCTATGATAAGCCACATTTAAACAGTGTCAACTTCAGAAGACATCAGGAGGAAGCTGTGTGTCTCTCTTTTCCTAAACTGGAGGAAACTCACAAGACCCATGACTCATCTCAGACAGTGAAAGCTTCCTGGCAAGCATGCTTGCATTAGAACATGGGAGTGAGAGATGTTGGGATCCCTTGGCTTCCCTTCCCCTCAGTGACAAGCTATCCTCTTGAACTTACTGCATTCAAAGATGTTCTTTCTTATCGTTCATAGAAAATTTTACAACAGCCAAAGAGAAAATGTCTTAGACTCCACATTCATCAATAGTTTGCTTACATGGAAAATTGTATTTTATGAAAGGTGACTCATGTGTTTATGCAAGCATATCTAAGTATTCGTACTGTCCAATGTGGCAGTTAATGATAAATCCTTTGAACAAATGTGTTTTTGCATTTCTACACATGTAACACATAGAGTTGCAACTGAACTAATAATTTACATTTTCAGATGTTTAATCTTTCCTAGCTAATTGACTTCTTGGGCTGGGTCTTGGCTGAAATCTGCAGAGCCAAATTCTCCTACTGCCAAAGCTACTCCCTAGTAGGGTTAGAGACTTTTGGAAGTTGCATTACGATTTCTTCAGGCTTCCAGACTGACTGTTTTGAGAAGGGCTCATAGCTACATTAGACAAGGCGATACATCTTTAAATCGGAATATTTTTTGACTTAAAATGAAAACATGCATTAAGTTTCTTAAATAATGAACTGAAAATTCTCCTTTAAAAAAGAAGCTTAAAAATTCTTTCTATTCTAATTTGGTTGCTTTGAAATGTAAATACCTTTTTTTTAAAAAAAAACAAGCAAATTCCTTTATAGTACCAAATTACTCACTATGTTCCATGATGACTCATATTAACCCTAGAATCAGGAAAAAGCAATGTAGGATAGTGAAAATGTGCATATTTTCATATATTTCTATGTCAAATTCCATTTCTACCACTTACCAACTATGTGTTTTGGGGAAATTTTTTAACCTCTCTGCTTCAACTTCCAAACCAAGAAACTAGAAATTATATTTAGTGAGATAATATGTATAAAGAACTTATTTTAAAGCAAATACGTAACAAACAGTAACTATATTGACTTATACTGATAGTTAAAAATGTCATGTTTTAAGCTAATTGGAAAAATCTCAGGTATCAGAAAGCCATTAGGGAATGAGTTGTGTTATAGGGTTCAAACTTTTAAAAAATCATTATTTCAAATATAAATCTTTCTAAAATTGCTTTTATATTTTGTCCCTTCATTAGAATAATCTCATTCATTATAATCTAGTATTTTCTTAATAACTTAAAATTTTAGATTCTGCTATTTTCTAGGCTCTTCTGAGGTTTGCAAGGCGTTGCCCTTGCACTAAGTAACAGTACATTGAGATGTAGCATTGTGTTTAACATTATTTTAAAAAATTGTTATTAGTAGTAATGAGACCTGAAAGAGCTATTTTTATTCCTAAAGCAGACAATCTTTGACTGAGAGAATGAAATGGGCATAGGGAAAAGCCTAGATATTACTATATGATGAAATTTAAAAATGTTCCAATTGAAAATATTTTGGGGGAAAGCTGTTCTGTATGTAATGACAGAACAGCTAGAATTTAAAGTTTCCAAAGTTTAAATTACACTCCAATATTTCAATTTAAAGAGAAAGATTATAAGCAAATGGTAATTTCTCTAATTGAGTTACCATAAATATTCCTCCAACAATGACAATATTTTACATTAATGTGCATGTTTATAAACAATACACTAAGTTCTTATTCTATTTAGCCCTACCAAGTTTCTATCTGAAAAATATTTTCTCACATTTTCTACGCAACCATTCCTTAAGATTACATAGAATGATGTACTTAGAGTTTAAAGACAGAGCAAAAAAACTTTTTGATTTTTCTGTTTTGCTTTTCTAAATTTCTTACCAAGAAATTTCTTATGATGAGAATCTGACCTAATACAATTATTTCCAAAAGGAGAAATTTTCTCTACATTTTCCAGTGATTTAATCAGAGTACATTGGCATATTCACTACTGCAAAAGCCAAGAAATCCTATATGGATTATCTCAGTGCCATAGAAATGAAAAACTAGAAGGTATTCAGACCATTATTTAGAGTGATTTACTTACTCAGTATGATCATATTTTCCAACTTCAAGCTTAGTTAAAAGCAACTTAATTTCAACATTTTACTGAAATACAAAGCCAGATTTTCTCACTGGCCAAAAGACATGGCCAGCTGGAATTATAGAGCCCATAGAGGACACTTTAATACCATTCGACCACAGAAATTTTGTTTAGAAAGTTTCCTCATCTACAAAGCTAGCTTTCTCAGGACCTTCCTTCTAATAAAGAAATAGATGAATCTAAGTTAGTATTGAAACATACATTAGACAAAGAACATTCCAATCACCCTGAGAAATAGAACTAAATTCACCCCTTCTCCTGGGGAAGATAAAATGTCAGTGTTTGAACTCAGGAAGTTATAGAAGCTTCCAGTGATATCATGGATTAACTTGCTTTGTGGCTTTGCTTTGAGCCTAAAGTCTTTGCTACTGGCCTAGGAATCAGTCCTGAGCCCCTTTAGCCACCACCTGGGTAAGGACAACAGTGAGCACCTGCATCAGTCAGGGTCCAATCACAAGACAGGAACTATGTGGAAATTTGAACAGAGAAAGTTTAATATAAAAATTACTAGCTATAACAGAGCGTTAAAGTAGTAAGGGATTGGCTAATAAGAGGTAAAGAGTGCGCTACAGAACACAGGTGTAGAAGAGCTAAGGAGCAACCACTATCCTCAGGGCTGAAAGAGAGAACCCTACCAAGAGCTTCTCACTCATTGCCCCAGGGCTGAGATCCAGACCTTGGTGGAGGGCATGGTTATGGATGGCAGAGAAGTTCTGCCACGCATACTCATCTATCCTCTAGGGTGCTGGGCAAAGGTGGTTTGCCTGAGACACTGTGCTACAAAATCACTTGCTGCTGAGTACTGAGGATAGCTGTGCAAGTGCTGGGGAAGTTGTCATACTCAAGGAGCCTGGTGCTGGGGACGCTGTGCACTGCAGGAGCCTGGTGCTGGGGAAACTGTGCATACTCAGGAGCCTGTTGCTGGAGAATACATGCACTGCAGAAGCCAGGCACTAAGGAAGATGTGTGTCCTGCATGACCTAGGCATGCTGCAGGAGTCTGCTGAGAGAGCACACTAGAACTAGAAAAGACTATTGCTTCCTCCTAGAAGGACTTTTCCATGTCTCCTACTGACAAAAACTTAACATCATGCCAGACAGCAGGGGGAATAATTATTTAAAAGGCCTATTTATATTTTTGCAAAGCAGATAACAAAGGGTAAATCTGAAGCTGACAGGTAATAAATTGATAACTGACAAAGAACCTCAGAGACGAAGCACCTTCTAATGTTATGCTGAGAGCCAGGTCACTGTCACCATGGGTGTGAGACCCTTTCTGTATCCTGGGTGAAGCCTCAGTAGTTGATGCTCTGTGACTGCCCTCTTCCCCATGTGCCACTGAGTTATTCTTATGTTCCTAGGCTTCTCCTTTCCTCCTTTTACAAAAATGCTCGAACCTCTATCAGGAATAATGTGTTCAATGTCTGCCACTGTAAAAACAAAACAAAACAAAAAAACTCTATTCTGTCTGGATTTATTTCAATCAAGTGAGAAACAGTGTACATGTATCATGCGCCTATTATGTGTCAGGCACTCTCAAAGGTACTTCTCTGTCTTGTTTTATCTTTAAAGAATGTAGGTATTTCAACTCCATTTAATAGAGGTTCATTAACATGGTTCAGATTAATCAGCTATTAACTATATGCTTAATGTTTTATGTGAATTTAATTATCCACTTATAAACTATGTAAATTTTGGAAAGTTAATTAAGCCTTTGACGCCTCAGTTTCCTTGTTTGTATAGTAGAGATAAGGGTAATATTGACCTCATACAGTTGTTGCAAGGATTAAATTAGATAATGGTCCAAAGTTCTCAAAACTATGCATTGCACATTATATGAGCTCAGTAAACATAAGGAAGTATAGTATTAGTGGTGGTGGTGATATAAGTTGCAGTAGTTTTCAGGCCCAGATCTACAGACCTCTGAAGCTCATGATCCTTTTCTCATGCATTACTGCTAACCATTTTTTCCTTTTTTACACAATCAGTTTCTACAGAGTGTAGCTCTAATTCTAGAGGTCTGAAGCACATAAAGGACTCAGTGGATGGATGTTATGAGAAACCTGCGTTAACTCTACTAGGATAAGCATTTCAGAAATAGACATCATAAGAAATTGTCATGTCAATGAAGTTTGTATTCTAATATATCCCTATTCTCTCCTCTCATCTCCAATACATGCTCTCCATCTTTAAACCAGCTCTCAGGCTCTTGTTAGGCTGTGGGTCTCATGCCTGGTAAGAGCCAAGCTTATAATCTTATCTTGGATCCAGGAACAGTGAGATTAAAACCTATAGTAAATAAAAGATGTTCTGAGAAGCCCACTGCCTTTCCAGTAACAATGGGACAGTTCAAACCTTTGGTCATATCTGTCTCCTTCTTTCTTTCTTACCCTATACAACAAATAAGTTGAGGTTTCTAGTTTGGCAGTTTATTATTGGCAGGAAGGTTAAGCATAATCCTCAGATCTGCCTTTGGCAGGAATTATCCTGTAAGGTCAATATGATCAGCTTTCAAAATGGCTGGTTCCAGTAAATCTTGTTACTATTGAAGCTCTAGGTTCAGTGTATCAACTCATAGAGATGTGTCCTATCTCTGCCACTTAGCAGGTATCTAGCCAAAAGGGTTACTTAATCACTCTGAGGCTCATTTGTTTATAATATATGAATAATAATAGTAACTACCTTAAAGGGTTTTGTGGACAAAGATTTATAAACTATTTACATTCACAGATATTTGCAACTGTGCCTAGACCACTGTAAAGTACTCATGATACAGGCCAGCTAGTTATTTTACAAACTATTTTTCTCCTCTGGAATATAAATCTAAACTACCATTCCAAACTTCCTTTATGTGTGGCCAAGGACTGAAAATTCAAAATGGACAGAAGTAACATATAGCACATCCAGCACTGACTTGTGAAAACCTCTTGTGTTATTTTCCATTCTCTTCCTCCATCTGCTAGCTGGATGTAGACATCCAGCAGAGGACGCCAAGGCCCTGGGATTGGTAGACACACAGATGGAAAGATGCTGGGTTCTGAAGCACTGCATGAAGGCTGCCTGCCAAATCCCCACATTGAAAATCATTTGAGTGAGTACATAGAACTCTACTGTATTAAGCTACTTAGGTTTTGGGCTTCTTTCTTAGAGCAATAATCAATGACTTTCTGGAAAATGTTTAAGAATCAGCACTCTGAAAAATGATTCCTGATTTGTAGTGTTTGCCAATTTCCATGGTGTAAATACTCCCACCATGGCCAATTTCAAGTTACCAGTGTGACATTACTGAATGTGGAGTTGCAAAAAGATGTGCATAATTAGTCCTCATGAGCTAGTGAGCACCAGCTCCAGGACACCATACTCAAAGTAATCATTTCGTGACTAATATTGCACTCAATAAATAGCAATGCTTGTTGCAGAGTTGTTATGTAAGTTAAACTTTAAAATAAATCTTAAGCCAGTAATAACTGATGGAATATAGGGATTTTTGTACTTACTGACCATAAGTTGAAGTCTTTGTCTTGTAACCTGAATTCCTACTTCGGCCTGTTGCTGTTGTTTTATGTTTGTTTGCTTGTTTTTCCATATAAGTACTAATAGCATAAAAGAAAGTGAAAGAAAGAATTCAAATTCTGACCAATATATTCTGGCGCCACAGAACACATGGAAGGTAGTTTTCTCATATAGATATTTCATGTATATTTCTCCTGAAAATATGCCAAAAATTACCTAACAAGGCAAATCAAATAAATGAAGACTCTAAAGTCTTGAGACAACAAGGAAACAATTAGCCTATACTTTGCTGTCCTTCTGGATTAGCCTTTAGAATTTCTTCTTTTGTTTACCCTTCCTTCTGGAATTAAAAATTCATCAAGGATAAATAAGCTTCATCCATAAGGCATTATATCCTCTCTGTTGGTGCACAGGCCCTGGTCAGGTAGTAGATCTCCTTACAAATTTATCTTTTCATGGGTTTAACATAGGAAATGATCTGTTTGAATTAATTTATTTTTTTATAAAATACGGTTTTCAAAATGTTCAAATGCTGGTATTGTTATGTTAAACAGAACACTCTTATCTATTTGCACTTTTATGTTGGAAATGACCTGCATTGGTGTACTTTATTTTATTTTTTAGGGAGCCAAAGACAATCCTAAAGAGAAAACTGTATAATTTTTGTTGTATAGTTGTTGAATAAAAATCGCTTGTCATCCAGTAAAGTTTGTGATTTGCCTTGTATTTAAGAAAATAAACAAACCTACAAACATAGCATATTAAAGGGATCTACTCTCTTTTCCACCAACATCACATCATTCGCACAGGCTGTCACTGGGTTCTCCAGAAGGGGTGTGTGAATGTTAAGTGAACATCCAGACTGTTTTGGGATGAGCCCCACTGAGGTTCTTCCCTGCATCTGGGTGTCCACAGAGTCCACAAGTGTTTAGAAGAGGAGAGGATGAGCACTTAAAGGAGCGTCTGCAGCAGGCACCATCCCATGTGCAGCCTCAATCATTTCTCATAACTGTCTTATGCAAATGATAGTATTATTGCTACCTTATAAATGAAAGACTGAGATGAGAAAAAAATAATACATCCCATGGTCGCAGAACTTAAAAGTATTGAGCAGGGATTTCAATGCAATTTTGTTAGATCTAAGGCCCATTCTCTTTATACCATACCACTCTTACATTCTCTAAAGCTAAAAAATCTCAATTAAAAAATGAATTCCAAAGAAAAGAGATGCAAAATTTCCTTTGACCAAGCAATTGTGAGAAAAATAAGTTATATATTTCCATGTAAAGTATAGTGTAGGTGGAAGTATACTTTAATATGCAGAGAATTTTTCCTTAATAGGTAATTTAGAGAAACAACAAAACATTTAAATTTAAAAAAACACCAAAATTCTGATCAAATTATTTAATTTTAAAACAGATTCTTAGCTTTATAGCATACTCAGGTTTTCTTTAAATAACCAAATCTGTTAGCGTGTTGAAAACATTATTGTTGGCACAACTTTAATTAGTGAAGTTTTAATGAACACCCTTTACATATGCATCCTTGTGCATAAAATCACTTCATTAACTTGAAGAGTGCAAACTAATAGGCAGTTTTAAATGCCATTTATGATCAATTGTAAAAACAGATAAGAAAATGAAAATTCAGAGAGTTTAGGGAGGTTTTTCAGTCACACAGTTAATAAGTACTGGGCTTGGATTAGAAGCCAAATTAATCCAATACCAGAGCCCTTTAGCTTTACCATAGTGCACTTCCCAAACACAACAGCATCATCATTATTTTTATAATATTCTCAATGATAGAACAAGAATATCACCATCTTAACGAGACTGCACCATCTTAAAGTATCAAGTTTCCATTTCTCAGAACTGTCTGTTGACACTTGGCCAAACTGCAAATGTCAACGCTGACCATAGCTTCAACAGAACATAAGGGCCCTAACTGTAACAGAACAGCCAGCACTTTCCCAACCCCTCCCTAACAGAATCTTGCTTCAAAGCACACTTCTCCACCTGGCCCTTTAAAAAAGCCTCAGGCTGTAAGAAAAGTTTGCTCCTGACCCTGCCAGCCAGAAGCCCTTCTCAGATTTACTGTCAATAAACCTGTCTCAACTATAGATCTGCCTTCTTGCCTCTTCTTTCCTTAATCTTTCTATTCCAACACGCAACATACATATTTCCACTGCCCCATTTTAGTAATGGTGCCAGCAATAAACCCTCTGTCTTCATACTCTGGCTGAAGCCAATCTCCTCAAAACAAGAGTGGTAGAAAAGAGTTTCTACCGCTCTTCACCAAGGCCCATCTTTCCTTTACATCCTGCCTCCTCCACAGAACCTTCCTTGAATACATTAAACTACAAGAAACTTTTGTCTCTGGACTGCCTTGGTTTTATTTTACCCAAAATTTAATTTGTCATTCAAATTATTGCTTATATTAGTCATTATTCTATTTTTTTCCATTTTGAATTCTTAACGTGGATTGTATATTTAAATGTGTGCAGGACTGGTCACTGTACGAAGTGTTCTACATCTTCTACAAGGAAGCATATAACACGGGGGTGCCGAGAGGGATTGTATTTACTCAGGTGCTCAAAAAACAAATGTTGAATGAATATTATCTAATTATTGGTGAATATTCTGGGTTATGAAATCATCAAGGGCACAAGAGTCAATGCATACAGCATTAATTTAGTCACTGGTTCATAACAATAATTGAATTCCAGTGATGTGCCAGCCATTAAGCATAGATGCTGCTATGTATAAGTCATAAGAGGATTGGAGAATTCCAGGCAGTTATACAAGCTAGGCAAAACACAATGCAGGCCTTAACTAAGGCAGTGTGCGGGAGGGTGGAGAAGAAAGCATAAACATGAAGAATTTCCTAGGCCTAATAACCGATCAGATAGTCAGAGTACAGGGCAGAAAACAGCTTAGGAAAACCCCCAAGTTTGTAGTCTGGGTCTCCAGACTAAACTAAAGTGATGATGAAGTACACGTAAAAAGCAGGGCTAATGGGATTGACCATTAGTTTAATTTAGGAAATACTGAGGATAGGACCCAAGGAATATCCAAATAGACCTAAATAGTCTTGATAATTGTAGAGCTGAACTTCTTTGGAGTGGCAAGCCTGAAATAAAGGTTTGAAGTCATCAATATATAGTTAGCAGTTAAAACTCTACAGGTGGATGAGATTGCACAGAACGAGTATGAAGGACCAAAGAAAAGTGAGTCTGGTAAGGGACTCAAGAGAACACGAATACTTAAGGAACAGGTAAAGAAAGAATTGTCAGAGAAAGAAACTAAGTAGGAACTTTAAAAACAAATAGTGGCAAAAGCAGGAAAAAGATGTCTTCCTCGACATTCATCTTTCTTATTCCACTCAATGGATGTTTAAAATTGTTTGCATTCTTCTCAGCAGGGACACTACATTTGTACACCTCTAGGGGGTGCCATTTACATAGGATGCAATGTAAATGGCCCCTTCAGGGAGCTGGCAGCTCTATGACGGTATGTTTTCCCCAACCCCTTTACCATTCCACTTCATGCTCATGAACAAGCATTTGTCTTAATTTACAGACATTAAGAACAAGCTTTCCGCTCCCACTTCCCTCCCACTATCACCTCAACCTCTTCATCCACTTTAAAGAGGTTTCTTTAGGTCCTCTGCATATCATGGAAGCCAACTACTCTATTAATGCTTTCCCAATGATGCAGCCCAGTTCTGCCTACAGTTTGTACAGAAATGCTATATTTATGGAAACAGTTGAAAAATGAAATATCAATATACCCCTAACAGTCATTTCTATAAAGGTGCTTTGTCAGTTCATTTGGGACTTGCCATGATTGTGGTGTATTTCTTCTACTGTAATGATAAAATGTTCAAAAGGATCATCAGATAGAGAACTCTGTACGTGCTCTATATGAAAAGATGTTCCCTTAAAGATGCTGTTCTTAATGTGCAGTGTGAAATGCTTGCAGCTTTTATGATGTCTTAGATGGGAAACATGTTTTACTGCATACCAGAGTAGCAGACGTCAACTCACTCTTCAAATTGAGAACAGCTTTTCATTTTGTTCTGTTCAACAATTTCTGGGTCCTAATTCAACCCTTCCCTCCCTCCATCCTACCTCCCACTACCATGAATTTGTACTAGCAAAACAATGTCACAAGCTGCTGCTTCTAACAGCAAGGACAATATGTGCGAGGTGACAGGAGGAAGATTTTGGAGACAGGAATCTACCATGCTCTCTCTCCTTTTATATACTAAGAATAAAAAAGGGGAACTGGAAGGTGAAATATTTATTACCTCAACATTGCTGATTGAACGCAATCCACAGGAAACCCAGATGTCCAGAGAAGTAGATCAGAGAGGGAATATCATGGGCCTGTAGAGCCAAATTTTGATTTCTAGCCTCCTGTGTAAGTAAAAAAAAAAAAAAAAAAAATGACCATCTGTGAGGTTATTAAAACCCAATATGGGAGCATCTCTCACAATCCTCTTCCAAGTGCTACTTCCTTATTTTCTGATGACTAGTAAAACAAGTTTATTCCTTATAAACTTTACATATCACTGAAAGTTTCAATTTGATTTATATAAAATTTTGACATATTAAAATAAATTGGTGACTTTGTACTTCTTAGAGAAAAAAATTCAGATCTCATTTCATTTTGTAATTGAACACAAACTTTGAACCAAATACTATTAATATATCTTAAACACAAAGTTGATGGAGACTAAACATGGTATAACACAGACATTCTCTTTATAAATGTTCTCTGCTGGTGAAAGAGACTTTTGGTTTTGTTTTCAAAGAGAAGAGAGCCCACACTCTAAATGTAATCCTCAAAATTAGGAGGCCTGAGTTCTAATCCCAATCCCAAATCTGGATGAATCTGTAACTTTCTGTACCCCATGCAATTCCACAAATGCAAAATAGGAAAGATATATTAAGTTTGCTCCAAAGAGCCATTACAAGCAGAGGTGAAGTAACTGGTGTGAATGTACATTGGTTTCCTCAAAGAATGGTGAAGAAATGCAAGACAATGAATATTTTTTTTTTGCAACAATGGATAATTATTTTCCTTCAGCTTTTTTAGATAGCCAAGTTTAAAGTCAGTGATGCCCATTTAAGAAGCAAAATCACAGAAACATTCAGGAAAATTTGGAATCAATTTATTTAAAGACATGTTCTTTACAGCTGTTGTTCATTAGGATACTTTTATTGACGTGTCCAGAAATCTTTCCTAGTAGTTTAGGCATGTGGGGGCTTTGAGCCCTATGAAGTATAGCAAATTGCAGATGAATTGGTCCAGAAGTGTAGGTTTGCTTTAAAAAAATGCTTTGTAAAATAGAATATTCTCAAGGGAGCGATTGGTTTGGGGGAGGGAAGTATGTACTGACACTTAAAAGATCCTTGACCTTCTGGAATGCACATCTAAACTTCTGCAACAGTAGCCCAAAAGGACTGAAACTCAGTGTCCAAAACCACTTTTAACAAAGCCAGGTTTCTCCAAGGATCCCAAACCAAACGATCCAGGGATAATTAGTTTATAATAAGGCAATATTTTTTTAAGAGACCTTTTTTTTTTTTTTTTTGAGCAGGCTTTGTTTTGGTGTAACACAAATTTTTCGGGTCTCAAGAAGTACAGGAGTTTGCCAGGTGAACTTGGAAAAAGGTGGAGAAGGGAAAAGAGGAATTTATTAGATGGACTAGCATATTCAAAGACATGGAGGCTCTGAACACAGAGCTATTTTGGAAGAATTATAATCATTAATTAATTTATTTATTTGTTCACTTATTCTTTATTCTTCATGCATATACTGAGCTCCTACTACATGCTGAGTACCACACCAGGTAACTGATACAATACATAACCGGCATCAAGCAATTGTGAATACAGTGGAAGAGACGGACATACAAATAATTTGAATATAGTGGGTTAAGATTTAGATGGAGAAAAGAATTAGTCCTTTTCTCAGTGGTGGAGAAAAGAGAAAGGAGAGGGGGAAAGGGGTGGTATCAGCAAGAAAAGACTTCCCAGGAAAATGTAGCACCTGAACTGTGTCCTGAAGAACAAAGAAAATGTAGCTATGTGGAAATTGGAAGGAAAGAGTTTTCCAGGTAGAGGATCAATATAAGGAAATGACCCAAAGCTAGAGAAAATTGGTGGGATGCAAAAATTACAAGTAGTCCTGGTTGGAGGTTTTAGTATGTGGGAAGGGGTGATGGTGGGGGCAATAGATGAGAGAAAAGGTGTGAAGATAAAGTAAATAGAAGAGACAGATGGGAAGGGGTGAAATCCCATACAGGGCCTTGAATGTCATAATCAGTTAAAGAATTTGGGTTTGAAATTGTATTGGAAGGTCTTTGGCAGGGGAGTATGTTGATTGAATTAGCTTTCAGGAAAGTCTCTCCCTAAAGGGTGGGGTAAGAACATCAGTGGGGAAGACCAGGGAAGGTTGGTGCTGAGCCTCTACATATGGGCTACAAAGTTAGCAGAAAGTTAGTGAGGCCCAAGCATCCATAGGACTTAGAGCTTTGCAGTATTTTCCTCTGGCCACTCCCACTGATTCTCCCTGAAGGCTCTGTCCACCATTCCTGGAGCTCATTATGATTATAGCACACACGTCTGCCTGTTCATTTAAGTTGAACTATTTGAAAGGAGGAACAGTGTTGTAGTGGCTGCTTTGTTTCTGGAGCTTAGAGTCTTCAAGAATAATTAGCGATAGGAGAAGTGGAAGTCACAGGAGGAATAGAGGTAGGCTGTGCACATAATAGGTGTTTGGAAATGCCTGCTGAAGTGAATTGATAACTCTCACCAGCATTCTCACTTGATAATGAGGCTTCAGAAAAGCAGGGACCTTGAAAAGAGACAAGATCTGGCTGTTATTTGATCCTGCTGAAGTGAAGGTAACATCTTCCTTTTTGGATTGTGACTGGATAATTAGATGTAATATATGAAAACGACAAGGCAGGTTTTTAGATCCTGAATACATTGTTGATTTTATTTATAAATAAACAATGAGAAGAGATGATCAATCCCTTTCATCTGCCAGTTTCTGAAATAGGCTCTCCTCGACTCTCTTCCTCTAGTAGCCCTGCTTTCCCATCTACTTCTCCACAGCTAATGACTTGTTTCCTGATTTATTAAAATATGAAAGTTATTACAGCAGAACTCATTTATCTTCCCACAATCCAAACCACCCAACCTCCTATATCAGTGCCCATACTCCCTGTCTTCATCCCGTCACCTGGGATGAAGTGTGCTTGTCTCTGTCTGAGGGCAACACCCTGACTTGTGCACTGGATCTCATCTCCATTGACTACTTGACAGTCCTGTAATTAATCTTTTTCCTGCACCGTCAACTTTTCTTTCTCTACAGCATCATTTCCATCATCCTACAATCACACTATAATATCTCCATCTTCAAAAACAAAAAAAAAACTGTCTTTTGTCTTCAAATCCCCATGGGGCTAACACCTCATATCTGCTGTCATTCTTGAAAGATTTTCTTAACTTCTTTCTCCTCATTCCTTCTCACCTCACTTTCTGTCCTTCATCTCTTCTAACTGGGATCCTGTCTTGCCATACCACTGAAGCTGCGTTTTTCAATCATCAATGCCCTCTGAGCTGTCAAATCCAACAGCTTCTTTAGTTTTTGCCTTGACCTCTCAGAAGCATTCAGAATACATAAATTTTTGAAACTCTTTTTTCTGTTCTTAATTTCGTAAAGCCACTCTTTGCTGATTTTGCCCCCACCCCATACCTTGCTCCTTGTCAGTGACCTTTGCTGAATTATTCTCCTCCACCAAATCTTAAACTGAAAGAATACCCAATGCTAACTGACTGGTTCTCTTCTCTATTTGAGTTTTGGTGATTATATAGAGCCTATAGTTGTATATAAATTCTAGGTAATCTCATCCAGTCAACAGTTTGCAAAAATATCCCTCTGCTGATGGCTTCTACACTTACCTCTCCAGCAATGACATCTCTCAATTGCCTACTTGACTTTTGTACTTAGAGGTGTAATGGGTATCTCAAAATTTCCGTGTTAAAAAAGAAACAACTCTTTATTCATTCTCTTAAACCCAGTCCTTATTATCTCAGTAAATGACTCCTCCATATCTAATTGGTATCCTTGACCATTCTTTTACTCATCTGTGCAAACATTCCATGAGCAGGTTCCATATTTGTTCATTACTTTCTCCATCCAAAGATGCCATTCTAATTCATGTCCCTCCATCTCTCTCGTGGACCACTGTAATAACCTCCTAAATAGCACCCCCATCTACTTCCACTTCCTCATAATCCATACTCCATACAATTCCAAGAGTGATATTTTCAAAACTTAAATAAGCGTTGTCTGTCCCAACCGTAAAGTTCTTTAGAGACATTTGATAGCACTTAGGATCAATCTCGTACCCTGGTGTAAATATCCTACTTCATCTGGCCCTGGACCAACTTCTTTCCTCCTTTAGGACTACTTGTAACCTTACCTCATACTCTAAGTCTCTTTCATTTCATGAAACACACAAAGCTCAGTGTTCCTCGTGGTTTTTCCGCATGCCTGGACCTTGACAGGGCTACCTCTTAGCCAAATGTCACTCAAAGACAGCCCATTGTGTTGATCACACCATCCTCTAACAGTTCTCTACATGGCAGCCTCATGTTATTTGCCCGTATTTATGTTTATCTGACCACCCAACTCTCACCTAGGTTTTTTGTCCATCTTTTTACAACTATGAATCTTCAACACATAGAACAGTTCTGAGCACATAGTGGGGACTCAGAAATAAGTATTGAATGAGCCAACTGAACTTCTTTTTGTGCTAGAATGGACCTCTGAGATCAACTCAGCCCCATAACCTCATTTTACAGATGAGGAAACTGAGGCCTAAAGAGGAATAGTTGTTTACTCAGAATCATTTGCTGGCAGTATGAAGGCTCTTTCCAGTTGATGCCATTAGAATCCTCTTTATTTGAAATAATACCAGAGCCCTGCATGTAAAACAACAATACACACAAACCCTTTTCCATTTTCTGTGAAAGTGCCTCATGGGACAGGTCAGGTCTACATCCTGGTCTCAGCAATGAACTCTGATGGGAGGCATGTCTCCTAATAGGTAATCTCTAAAATTCCAAAAAGGCCTAAACAATAAAAAGCTAGGCTTCTGGAAGCCCTGGGCAACCATAGGTCTCAAAATGGGTAGATTCCACATTTATGTCAAGAGAGGACAAATGCTGAACTTTGTCAGAGTGATCGAAAACACATGTGTTGTCTTGCTTCATGTCCCAGGGAAGTTGGCTAAGACTTAGCTTTTAGTTTCCATTTCTTCCACCTTAAAAGACCAAACATGTGCACCCTGGCTGCATCCCAGACATTTGAGCAATATAAGGCTGGAGAGTTAGGGTCAAAAAGAAAAGCCTTGAATGTCAAAAGAAGGTGTTTGGCATTTTGAATTTCTTTTCTGTGAAGTCAGCAGTCTGCCATTTAAAATTTAAAGCAGAAGAGATGTGACCAGGTCTATATTTCAACAGTATTACTCTGCCTATATTTGTGGAGGATGGATTGGAGGAAGATAAGATTGACAATGAGGGGGCCAACTAGAAAGTAGTTATTCTGATCTAAGCAAGAGATAAGAGGGCGTGAAGGGAGAAATGGCATTAGAAATAGAGGTAAGTGGACAGATTTGAGGTATAACCATACTCAGTACATCTGATTAATAGGACTTGATAATTTTTCCTTGTTTCCAGATGCAGCCATGAATTAATTTCAGGCCAGTGAAAAGAAAGCAGAAACAATGTGTACAACTTTCAAATCATCTTCTCAAGGATTTCTATCCTGGGTTCTCTAGCCCTTTCTACTATCTACAATTTTGTAGCAGTTAAGGCAATCTTAGAAGCCACATTTACAGAATGGCAATGCCTCCTTTTTATTTTCAAGTTTTTACATGAAAGGGAAACATCCTTCTCTTTTATTTAAATCCCTGTAGTTTTAGATTTTCTAATAACTTTTTCTTGAAACTTTGTGTTCCTTGTCTGTATTCTAACTTATCCTCTCATCCATTCCAACCCAGGCACAGGAGAAAGAGCATCTGCAAATCCTGAAGGGACAGTAGTAAGAGGGGTTCCTGCAAGGACCTTAAAGAGCCAATAAACACAGGAATCAGCAATTAAAGGCACTCCATGAAAACCTTGTTTTATAATTTCGTCAAGGAAAGTTGGAGAGGATGTTGTGAATTTTTGAAAGCTTAATAACATTCATATCCTTTGCTACACTTGTATTATTTAAGCCCAAATAATAAACCAGAGGTGTACACAAAGAGTACATAAAAGGACATTTATTACACTCTTATTTTTATTAGCAAAAAATCCCTGAAATCAACATATACACCTAACAACGTGCAATGACATGATTAAATAAATGTGATATATTTTTAAAGTGCGATACTCAGCACTCATTAGAATCATAATTCAGAAGAATACACAAGACTGTATTAGTCCATTCTCACATTGCTATAAGGAACTATCTGAGACTGCATAATTTATAAAGAAAAGAGGTTTAATTGACTCACAGTTACACAGGCTGTACCGGAAGCATGGCTGGGGGGCCTCAGGAAACTTACAATCATGGCAGAAGGTGAAGAGGAAGCAGACATGTCCTACATGGCTGGAGAAGGAGGAAGAGGGTGAAGAGGAAGGGTGTCACACACTTTTAAACCACCAGGTCTCACGAGAACTCTCTCATTATCATGAGAACACCCTGCAGGTTGGGGCTCTTAGCCAGAGCCTCTAGGAATCAATGTAATGGTACAATCACCACATTAAATAAATAAACCGTCATTAACCATGATTCTCAGGGGATGGTTTGCATTCTGGAAAATTAATTTACTTACTTCATTCACTCAGTAAATGTGTATGGAATGCCAGCTATATACCAGGCATGTTATAAGTGAGACAGAACAGCGATAAAAATGGCCAAAACCTCTGCCCTCATGGAGCTCACATTCTTGGAGTCTACAGCAGACAATAGAAGGGTGAACACAGAAAATATTCAGAATATAAGAGTGATAAGTGCTATGGAGAAAAATGGAGGAGGGCAGATCAGGAAGGGAACTAAGAAATGCCATGTTGAGAGGCAGGAGTTAGGAGTATAGGAGGGCTGTGTTATTTAAATAGCACAGTCATAGAAGGCCTCACTGATAAGGTGATAATTTACACAGAGATCTGGAAGAGGCAATTCTTACTGGCGCCTCAGTTTAAAAACAAAAGTCTTTTAGAAGTCCAGGTGTTATAGAAAACGAGGTATTACTTATATGATACTAATTTGCAATTTCACTAGTTTGCTGGGGACTGTATGCATTCTCTGATAGTTCCCCCATCTTCGCATAAATGTTTGGACTAGATGATGTCTGAGGACACTTCTGGCTCTTAAAGTTTCCGGTTTAAGCACAGGGGTGGAGAGGGGGGATCATTCTGTGTTCCAACTATTAGACTCATACATTCATCCAACAAACATTAACCAAGAGCCAAATGTGTGCTGGGCTTGTAGACAGTACCGTTAACAAGGTTAGGAAGCTGATTCCACCTTCCAGAAGCTCCCAGTGGAATGAGGCAAACATGTTCATTGTGATTTGGAGGCTGTGCCTGCATTTCTCTGCTGCTGGCTGAGAAGCAAAGACTCTCTGCCCTCCGCTCCTCCAGCCATTCTGCACACTCGTCCTAGGGAAGCCCAGGACCATCCATCACCCAGAGGCTAGGGCTGGGCACCACAGCCTCCCCAGGGCCCAGCCTCTCCCTTCAAGAGAAATGTTTCCTGGACAGGGGAACTGTCTCCGAGGCTGATGATGATGATGGATGGGCCAAGGAAAGCATTTTTCATCCTCAAGCAGCACACGTGTGCATTTTCACTCTAGGGCCAGGTTCTGGCTGGGATGCCTGCAGTTCCACGTTTTCTTAGCTGTTGTCACCTTCCCTCTTTCCTGACAAATGGACCCATTTCACAGCCTTAGTGACTCATGACTGCTTTAGGAAGTCTAGATTAACCTAGTGTGGCATAGGAGGAAAATGAAGACAATTATTTTTAACTTGACATCTTAAACCTCCATCTTCATCTTACCATGCCCCTGTGAAAAAATCTACAATGATTCTTTCTTGTGCTTGGGCTATGATCTAATATTCACTTCCATCTGGCTTAGACAATTCCAGCCTTCTCTCCCACTACTAAATTGTGCAGGCAGAACTCTATCTCCCAAACATGCCATGGATTTTTCTACGTTCACACCATATTCAAATGGTTTATTCCTACCAACCCCTTGCCGAACTATGAGACCTTCTCTGGGAAGCTGTCTCTGACTGCCCCAGGCCACTGTGATGTGTCCTTTGAGGGGTCACCCTGCACCAGCTGCACAAAGCCTGGGGTGCAGAGTGCTTTTTTTCATAGATGAAAGTCTTAAATTGTCTGTGACTTCTGGGTCAGAGGAACCGTATCCTATCCATCCCCTCCCAGCCAACCGCACCAGGCCGGGTGCCCAGCACATGGAAGTTGTTGTATAAAATCTCATTAGCTGATCGATTCTTTCAGTGGTTCTCTCTAATTCCATCAGCAAGCTGGCAGAGGACCAGGTTTCATAGTTTGAGCCTTGATCAGCCTAAGATGAGACTATGTTTTACCAGCCCCAAGAATGTGATATAGGAACACCTGTGTCTGAACTCCTAGTTCAATGCTGATCAATAACTCCCTGAGTCAGGCATTTCTGATGCACAAAGAGCAACTTTCTAAGCCAAAAACACCTCAGATTACTGGCTTTGCCACCAATTCTATTTTGCCTGTATAGATCTTCCTTAAATAATAGAGGCGTCTTTTTTTATGTCTGTAACTGTGCAAGCATTGTTTAAAAACCTCTACTTATAAGTATATAATTTAAAAAAGTTAAAGAATTTTCAGCATTTCTTCACAACAGCGGCTTTCAAACTCCAGGGTGAATCTGAATCACCTGGAGACTTGTTAAAGCACTGGTGTGCACCCGCCACTCCAGTTTTGGACTCAGCATTTCTGAGATGGGGCCTGATAATTGGTATTTCTAAAGAGTCTCCAGGCAATGAGGATGCTGCTGCTTACACTTTGAAAATCACTGCCCTATCCTAACACTTTTACTTCAAAATTTTTTTCCCAAGCACTTGTCTGCATGTTATTTTCCATAGTTATTATCCTAGTATATGAAATTTGTGCATTTTAATTTTTTTCTGAATTATAAAGAGTCATCCCCCTGTCACCAAATAAAGGGACCTGTTGGAGTTTGGGGATAAGATGTCCCAAGAGGCACAATAAGAATTACTTAACTCTTCTACAAGGTGGAGTATTATTAAGAAGATTTTTTTTTTAACTTTTAGGTTCAGGGAGGGGTACATGTGCAGGTTTTGTTATATAGGTAAACTTGTGTAATGGAGGTTTGATGTACAGATTATTTTGTCACCCAAACACTAAGCCTAGTATCTAACAGTTATTTTTTTTCTTCTCCTTTCTCTCCTCCCACCCTTCATCTTCTGGTAGGCACCAGTGTCTGTTGTTCCCCTCTATGTGTCCATGTGTCCTCATCATTTAGCTCCCACTTATGAGAACATGCAGTATTTGGTTTTCTGTTCCTGCATTAGTTTGCTAAGAATAACGGCCTCTAGTACCATCCACGTTTCTGCAAAGACATGATCTCATTCTTTTTTATGACTGCATCATATTCCATGGTGTATATGAACCATGCTTGCTTTATCCAATCTGTCATTGATGGGCATTTAGGTTGATCCCATATCTTTGCTATTGTGAATAGTGCCGCAATGAACATATGCATGCATGCATCTTTATAGTAGAATGTTTTATATTATCTGGGTATATACCCAGTAATAAGAATGCTGAGTTGAATGGTAGTTCTGTTTTTAGCTCTTTAAGGAATCAAAACACTGCTTTCCAGAATGGTTGAACTAATTTGCAATTCCACCAACAGTGTGTAAGTGTTCTGTTTTCTGCACAGCCTCTCCAGCTTGTTATTTTTTGACTTTTTAATAATAATCATTCTGACTGATGTGAGATGATATCTCATTGTGGTTTTGATTTGTATTTCTCTAACGATCAGTGATGTTGAGCTTTTATTCATATGATTTTTGGTCACATATATGTCTTCTTTTGAGAAGTGTCTGTTCATGTCCTTTGCCCACTTTTTGATGGGGTTGTTATTTCCCTTGTAAATTTGTTTAATTTCCTTATAGATACTGGATACTAGACCTTTGTCAGATGCATAGTTTGTGAAAATTTTCTCCCATTCTGTAGGTTTTCTGTTTACTCTTTTGTTAGCTTCTTTTGCTGTGCAGAAACTCTTTAGTTTAATTAGATCTCCATTTGTCAATTTTTGCTTTTGTTGCAATTGCTTTTGGCATCTTTGCCATGAAATCTTTGCTAGGTCCTATGTCTACAATGATATTGCCTAGTCTTCCAGGGTTTTTGGAGCTTTTGGTTTTACGTTTAAGTCTTTAATCCTTCTTGAGTTGATGTTGTATATGGTGTAAGGAAGAGGTCCAGTTTCAGTCTTCTGCACATGGCTAGCCAGTTAACCCAGCACCATTTATTCAATAGGGAGTCCTTTCCCCATTGCTTGTTTTTGTCAGTTTCATCTAAGATCAGATTGGTGTAGTTGTGTGGCTTTATTTTTGGGATCTCTATTCTGTTCCATTGGTTTATGTGTTTGTTTTTGTACCAGTACCATGCTGCTTTGGTTACTATAGCCCTGTAGTATAGTTTGAAATTGGGTAGCATAATGCCTCCTGCTTTGTTATTTTTGCTTAGGATTGCCTGGGTTATTTGGGCTCTTTTTTGTTTCATATGAATTTTGAAGTAGCTTTTTTCTAATTCTGTGAAGAATATCACTGGTAGTTTGATAGGAATAGCATTGAATCTATAAGTTGCTTTGGGCAGTATGGCCATTTTAACGATATTGATTCGTCCTATCTATAAGCATGGAATGTTTTTCCATTTGTGTTTGTATCATCTCTGATTTCTTTGAGCAGTGGTTTATAATTCTCATTGTAAAGATCTTTCACCTCCCTAGTTAGCTGTATTCCTAGGTATTTTGTTCTTTTTGTGGCAATTGTGAATGGGTTTGTGTTCCTAATTTGGCTCTCAGCTTGGCAGTTGTTTGTATATAGGAACGGTGGTGACTTTTGTATGTTGACTTTGTATCCTGAAACCTTGCTGAAGTTGCTTCTCCGCTTAAGGAGCTTTGGGGCTGTGGCTATAGTATTTTCTAGATACAGAATCATGTTATCTGCAAACAGAGACAGTTTGACTTCCTCTGTTCCTATTTGGATGCATTTTATTTCTTTCCCTATCCTGATTGATCTGGCCAGGATTTCCAATACTATGTGGAATAGGAGTGGTAAGTGGTAAGCATCCTTGTCTTGTGCTGATTTTCAAGGGGAATGTTTCCAGCTTTTGCCCATTCCATATGGTGTTGGCTGTGGATTTGTCGTAAATAGTTCTTATTATTTTGAGGTTTGTTCCTTCAACACTAGTTTGTTGAGAGTATTTAACATGAAGAGATTGAATTTTATCGAAATCCTTTTTTGTATCTATTGAGATGATCATGTGGATTTTGTCTTTAGTTCTGTTATGTGATGATCACGTTTATTGATCTGCATAGGAAGAAGATATTTAGCCCAAAATGATTCAGTCAGGAAATCAAGTTGATCTGGTGTTAAAATTGTCCAGTTTTTTTCCATTGGTATATCTCCAGCTCCTGGAAAAGTGGCTGTCACCAGAAGGTATTCATTAAATATTTTTTGACTAAATTATTGAATTAAACAAACATTTTCTTCATATACTCTAGGTAACTTAGAGGTCTCTAGGAGGGGTGTTAAGTGTAGCAATTGGGGCAGGTTCCTGCAGCACTTGATGAATACTTTGCTTCAAAACAAGCCACTTCACAAAGAAGAATCATTAACAAGCTGCAGTTGGTTTTCATGTACTGCAAAGGATTTTTGTCTGTGATGGGTAAGCAAGAGGCCCATGTTCAACTCTCTCCTTTTCATAGTTATATAAGCAAACTGTGTCCACAGAGATGCTCTCTGTGGTTTATGTGTTCACTCATACTCTGTTACACATGGTTTCTTATTTTAAGTTAGAAACACTTGTGTGCATAGATCAGCTCAAAATCAGAAATTAAATGCAACATGGGAAGCACTGGTGGGGACCCAGCTTCCAAACATGTATTACATGAAAATAGTAAGACTTTTCTTTAATGTCAATTTAATTAAAGCAAATAAATTATGCAATGTTATTGGCTTATTCCACTGCCCTTTTACCAAAACAGAGTTCTCTGTGCACATAGTTTTTTTTTTAACATTTAATCAATAAACTACAGTGATCTGAGCATCTGGCTCCCTTAATAAGGGGATTGTGGAAACCCTGGGCAGTAAATTAGATTTAAGAAAATTTATAAAATGAGAGAAAATTACATTATAAATATGACATTAACATTCCAAGGCACCAGAACCTCCTTGAGACTGCAGAGTCCCTGAGCTAGGTAGGGATCTATACAGAGCACAGCAAATACTTAGATCACTCTTAAGATGTGGACGGTCAAACCTGTCAGGAATAGTAGCTTCATGCCAAATCTGCAGGAGCCCTTTCCCTTCTTGACCACTGGGCAGCTTCTTTGACAAACACCTTTTAGGGATTCTGAGAACATTTCACCCCCTGCCATCTCTTGGCAAAGAACAGCTGAATGCTAAAGGCATATTTTCTCAAAGTGCTTGTTAATGACTTGACTGTGGAATTACTTGCTGGGCTGCTGCTCTGGAGTGGTCATTACAATATTTCATTCTTCTTGCTTAATTTCAGGCTGTGCTTCCTCCACACATAAATACATCAAGCTATATAAAAACCAGAACTTTTTATCTGCATACAGGGGTTTAGAGAGTTCGTTTCTCCTGCTCTGTAGGACAAGAAAAATCATTGTTTCCCACTTTGATTTAGAGATTTGATTTATGCAGGTTTGCCTTTCAAGCTTCTGTTTCAGATGTGCTAACTCTCAGGTTTGTGTGCATTTGCTTGGATTTACTGACATGAGTTTAATTCCTGATTTACAACCTGCAGGCTTCAGATGAAGAATGAATTTTGATTTAGGGTAACATTCTATATGGCTTCTATTTTCTACTCAGATTCAACTATTTAGTTGGTTTTAGCACAAACTGAGTTATGGCTTTTCCTAAAAGGCCCTTTTTTGATTAAATTAAGATGGATTGAAAACCAAATCTTTCCCATATAACTACATGAAATAAAGTCCCTTCCTACAAGTCTGACTGACATGAAGTGGGGCCTCCAGAGAGAAGCTCCCCTGCTTCTGTACAGTTCTGCTGATTCGTGGCTGAGTATTGAAATCTTCTGGTTCTTCTCTCATGATCATAGGTTTGTTTCTTCATTTACCCATTTTCAAAACTCTTTGCAAAGATCTTTTACAGTCGTGTGTCACAGGATAAGCAGAAAAAGTTCTACGCCTTTTAATATGTTGATGAACGTCCAGTGTCCTGAATCACCCCAAACACACAAGACAAGTAAAAACAACAACAAAAGAAACCCAGCAACACATGTAAGTCTTAATGTGCATATAATTTAGTATATTCTTCTATTTGGATCTTTGAGATATGCTCCTTAAAAGTTGGACAGCTCTTGATGTATAATTAATAAAAGTGGTCTTTTCTCCAATCTCACTTGGGTAACAGTTTCTTGAACTGATCAACCTTCAATCTGCCAAGGATCTCCATTTGCCTCAAAGATATTTATAACCATTATAGCAAAAATGTGAAGTGAAAGGAAAAGGTAACTTCTGATTCTATCTCAAAACTATAATTTAATGGCAAACCCCATCTTTAACATGGCCTGGGTGACTTAAATATAGAGTTTTTTGTTTGTTTTGTTTTGTTTTTTGTTTTTGTTGTTTTTAAGACAGGGTCTCACTTTGTCATGCGGGCAGCAGTACAGTGGCCCAATCTTGGCTCATTGCAACCTCCGCCTCTGGGTTCAAGCAATTGTCCTGCCTCAGCCTCCCAAGTAGCTGGGGCTACAGGTGCATGCAACCACATCTGGTTAGTTTTGTATTTTTAGTAGAGACAGGGTTTCGCTGTGTTGGCCACGCTGGTCTCAAACACCTGATCCTCAAGTGATCTGCCCACCTTGGCCTCCCAAAGTGCTGGGATTATAGGTGTGAACCACTGCATCCAACCAATGTAGGGTTTTACATAAGGAAGACTGATTGGCCTAGAAGAAGAAGAGGTGAGAACCTGCCCTTTGTGGTGATTATTGGGCAAAAAAGGGAGAAAGGAGAGCAGAGTGATCAAGCACTGGATGTTCTGAAGAAGGAACATAGACATATCAAGAAAGGGCTGGTGTGCCAGCAAAGGTATGGGATCAGAGCAAAGGCCAGGGTCAGGCCTTTGAGGCTTGAGCCAAGCAGTGTGGACCCAGACTCCAGCCGAGCAACTACTTTACAATCAGGAAGAGCAGAGGGTTGATATCACACCTCACAGATACCCTGCTCCCATAGCCATCAACACAAAATCACAAAGACACAGCCCTCTGCCATAAACTCAGCTACCAGCTTGGAGAAAAACAGAGGAAGAAAGAAAACACCCAAAAGCTGAGAGTTTATTTGGATTATTGACCAGAAAGAGAGTTATTTGAAGAGGCAGCTTTAATTATGCAAATGAACAGAATTGACCAGAGAGGGGCATATACAAAAGATGAAATCAGTTATCAAAGAACAGTAGATATATATTTTATTTGAATTTATTTATTTATTTACAACTCTAAATATGTTTGAGGCTTGTTATGATTATTGAAATGCACTAATCATTGTATCTGTGTATTAAATGACTTATTAAAATTACCTAGGGCTGGTACAGCTTACTGCAGATCCTCAGGAATATTTTAATATATTGATTGGTGTATCTATTATTTATGTAATGCACTATTTAATCACTTGGTTTCTTTTAATGGTTATTTTTATGTTAACCTTTTTATTTATTGCATGTGATACTAGTTTTCCAGTTATAAAAATGACATAAAGTTTCCTCTTAAAATTAAGTTTTTTAAAAAAGAGTTGATTTAAAAAATATTTAATAAATAATAGTGCAAATGGATAGCAGACATAGCAACAATTATAAAGTTGGTATCAAAATGTCTGAAGTTTGAGAGGTGATACTCTAATGAAAATTATGGGATCTTCATCCACAAGGAAACTTGAAATGTGCACAAGCACCTAATAATCCTTTCGATAACTGGAAGCAACAGCACCAGGCTGGGCCTGTTAAGGGAAGGCTGATTGGTTAAGAAAATCATTCAAAGAATAAAGGGTACTCACATTGGAGCTCTTTTTATGTGCTGATGCTTTACATATATGGTTCTAATTTAACCTTTACAGCAGCTCTGTGATTATATTTTAAATGAGTACACCAAAGGCCTGAGAGTTAAGAGATGGATCCAAGTTCATGTAGCTAGTAAATAGCAAAGCTGAAATGTGAACCCTACTCCCTAAGAGCCAAGATATGGACTAAATCGAAGAGTTGAAGTTTGTCACTGAGATTCATTAAACAGCTATCCAAAACAAACAAACAACAAAAAACAAACAAACAAAAACAGCTGTCCCAATAGTAGTTGGGCCTATGTCTGTCTCCTTTCAGATTTCTCAAACAGCAACTGGATGTTGCTGCCCCAAGGGATGAAAAGGAGGAAGACAGTCCCTTCTCCAATAAGTAAAGAAGACGACTCAGAGACCTTGACCTCTGAGACCGTGCACGGGATGCACCTCAAATCACCAGGGTGTGACCACTCATGGGCAAATAGCATGCGAGGTTTGTCCGTTGTGGTCATCCTGCGGCTAAACTAGAATCCTAGCCTGGGGAGAGTCAGCAGTAGTGTCTCTTAGTTTATAATTCATTAGAAAATGTCAATCCCCACTTCTTGGGATAGTTCAAGGGTATAGTGACAGGAATCTGAGTCGGCTACTGGTCGGTTAGGTCGTTGGTTTCACAAGCAAATGCTTCCCCCTAGTGGCTATGGCTGGTCATTGCATGTGCCTCCTCTCAGGACTCACTTCTGGAAAACTCTAAGGTGACTGTGCAATGTGGGTCACAAACAATTCTCCCTCACCTCCTACCCCCAGTAACTGCCCCACCCTGTTATTCCTCAACAGTCCCTCTGTGCTTGCTGGACTGCCTTTGCGCCTCCCGCCCACCCTTCCCAAGGTATACTGGCTGCTTTCCAGACTTCCGGGTCCCCTCATCCAGGACACTGGTTCTTCTCTCCTGTGCCTGGACCAGGCGGACAGCTCTTTCTGAGCATCTGCAGACCCTGAAGCTTTGGGTACAGCGCCCTCTCCTGCTAACTTCAGTTTCACGCATGCAATTGACTCGCCCCCAAAACCGGATTGGAAAGTCTTCTCCAGACTTTCTATCCCTTAATGCAACCAGCCTAGAGAGGACTAGGCCTGTGGGTTAGAGGGATTTTATTAAATGCTGAACTCTTTTAGGAAGATGACTGAATCAGTCAAGGTTTTTCAGAGAGATAGAACCAATAAGCTAGAAAGAGACAGAGAGAGAGGAGAAATGATTAATTAAGGGGATTGGCTCACTTTGTAAGGAAGGCTGAGAGGTGTCACAACAGGCCGACTGCAAGCTGGAGAACCAGGAAAGGCAGTTGCATGGTTCAGTCCGGATATGAAGGCCTCAGAACCAAGGAAGCCGATGGTGTAACTCTCAGTCTCAGGCCAAAGGCCTGAAAGCTGGTGGGTGGTGGAGGTGGTAGGGACAGGGAATGCTGGTGTGAGTCCTACAGTCCAAAAGCCAGAGGAACTGGAATTCTGACATCCAAGGGCAGAAGGAGAAGGGCATCCAAGCTCTGAAAGAGAGAGAGAACAAATTCACCATTACGTTGCCTTTTTTTTTTTTTTTCCCATCGGAGCCCTCAGTGGAGTGAATGGTGCCCCCACATTAGGTGAGGATGGCTCTCCCTTATTCAGTCCATTGATGCAAATGCCAGTCTCTCCTAGAAACATCCTCAGAGACACACTCAGAAATAAAGCTCTACCAGCTAGCTAGGTGTCCCTGAATACAGTCAAGCTGACACCTACAATTAACTATCACAATGACTAAGAAAGTACCTTGATTTCAGTAAGTCATCTTCTGAGACTCCTTTTGCAGCCGTACCCTGGGATCCTACAGGAAATAGAAGAGGAGAATTGTGTTTCTCTGAAACTCATCGCCTCTGCAGTATGACCCTGGGCTACACTTCCAGATAAATCTTCCCAAAACTATCGGCACTTACTCCAAGAACTCCAGCCCAAAGGAGCCAATCACTGCTTCCCACTTCACTGACACCCACCACCCTGTCTACTTGAACCCTCTTAATTTCCCAAACTTCTAATCATTCATCAAAGTTCAACTAAAATGCTTCCTGGTCCACAAAACTGTCATTATTCCCTAAGGCTTCAGCCTGAGATATTTCCCTCCTCCCATCTCCCTATTTGTTCTGAGACTTTCTTTAGAACAATTGTCACTTTATTACCACTACTGCTGCTATTGTTGCTATGGCTAATTCTACTCTTTACTCTTATTTCTTTTTAAATTTTATTTTAGGTTAAAGGGGTGCACCTGCAGGTTACCTGGGTATACTGCATGATGCTAAGATTTGAGGTATGAATTCCTGTCACCCAGGTACTTAGTACCCAATAGTTTTTTGACCTTTGCCCCCTCCTTCCCACTCCCTCCACTTTCTATTGCTGCTATCTTTATGTCCATGAGTACTCAGTGGCTAGCTCCCAGTTATAAGTGAAAACACGTGGTATTTGGTTTACTGTTCCTGCATTCATTCGCTTACAATAGTGGCCTCCAGCTGCATCCATGTGGCTGCAATGGACATTATTTCATTCTTTTTTATGGCTGCATAGTATTCCATGGTGCATATGTATCACATTTTCTTTTCCAATCCAAGCAAAGTCTACTCTTTATGGCTTTCCAGTGGTTGGCTGGAGGAAATAGGAAGACTATGAAGGAGTCAACTGTTCTGAGTGGGGACTAACCCTAACATAAAATTCAGGAAAACACTGGGCAGAATATGATTAATATTAGGAAAAAGAACATTGCCATAATAAGAATATATTCATGCTTATTGTGTGCC
The DNA here is from genome assembly GCF_029289425.2 of Pan paniscus. NCBI lineage: Eukaryota > Metazoa > Chordata > Mammalia > Primates > Hominidae > Pan > Pan paniscus. The sequence continues at coordinate 108,144,552 of NC_073261.2, forward strand.
AAGTGTTAAGCAAAACATGGCTTACTTAATGGCTTCTTAAATATATTCCCCCAAACCCAATAGAACACGCATAAAAGACCCACTTTATAGTTAAGAAAGCTGAGGCTCCTAGAGATAAAGTAGCTATCAGCTAATTGTGGCCACAACAATGTGGGATAACAGCCACAGAACTTTACTGGCCTACAATGATCTGCCTTTATTTACTCATGGGACAGAAGGCTGAGGCTGGGCTGATCTCAGCTGGGTTTGGGTGTTAGTTTGCTAGGGTTGCCATAACACAACACCACAGGTTGGGTGGCTAGGGTTGCCATAACACAACACCACAGGTTGGGTGGCTTAAACAACAGAAGTTGATATTCTCATAATTCTGGAGTCTGAGGGTTTAAGATTAAGGTCTGGCTGCCGGCTTGCTGTGTCCTCACCTGGTCCTTTCCCTGTGTGTCCAAATGTCCTCTTATAAGGATACCAGGCATATGGATTAGGGATTCTATTGGCCTCATTTTCACTGAATCACCTTGTTAAAGGCTCTGTGTACAAATATAGTCACATTCTGAGGTACCGCGTTAGGGCTTCCACAGATGAAGTTGGTGGGGGCGGATGTGATTCAACCGTCACAGTTGTTTGTGCATTTGTGGAGAAGCTGATCCTTCATCCATCTGTGAATCAGCCGGAGGCTCTGCACCTACTTATTCATTAATTCATTCAACACATACTGAGGCCAATTGTGTGGAAGGAGCTCATGAGGTACAGGAGATATAATCGTAAATTACACAAGCTTTCTATACTCTTGTAGCCTCATGGGGGATACAGACAATTGCAAAAGGTTATCTTAAGAAATAATAGAGTAATAAACACAAGCAGTGGGTATTAGAGTCTTAGATTTGGCTTCCTGCAGGAAGTGACACATTGGAGCTGGAGCCTCGCGCCCCACATAGAGAACAGAACAGAACACAGCACACCTTTCTAGTATAAGGTAATGTGCTTGGGAAAATGTCTCATTCATGCTTACACCAGTATGATGCTTAACATATGGACTAACACATAATAAGCAGTACTCAAAAAATATTGCCTAAAAAGACCACAGAATCAGTTTGGGAGGGATCAAGGACCCAGTTTTTAAGTTTTTTTTTTTTTTTCTCTCTTGTTTATCTAGGTATCAAAGAAGAGGTAAGCACAAAAAAGAAGTTGTTAACAAGAAAAATTGGGCCTTTTATCTACCACACTGAGATTAAATAAATAAAACTGATTTGAAAAATAACTGAAAGTTATCAGATGAAAGTAGACACATAAAAATAAATACTATAACACTATCGGCACATATGGAAGACAGGCCTGATTTTTGTCCAAGAATCTGGCATTTTTCAAAAGTGACTCAAAATTAGGAAAACCAGAATCATAAATAAAAAGGCTGATAAACTTGTCTACATATTTTTTTAACTTTTGCATGGTAGCATACACACATACATACACACACACACACACACCTGTGAGGTTGACATTTAAATAATAATTTTTAAAAAAATAATTGCAGCATATATGAAAAAAGAGTTATATTCCTAATCAAAGACCTTTCAGAAAATAACACCCAAAAGAAAAGTAGACAACTCAGTCTATACTAAAAAGAATTATGATAAAAAGTAAATATATGATACATATAATAAAAATGTTAAGTCTCACTATGAATCCAAGATATGTAATTAAACACAAAAGACATACTTTATCATCTGCTGGGAAAAATTTAAAACATTGGAAATTGCCTCTTCTAATAGGTGTTGGTGGGAGTGTAAGTTGGTACAGCTTTCTAGAGGAGCATTTGATAATATATATCAATATGTGCAATGTTAATCACCTTGACAATTCTAGAATGTTCAGAGATAACTTGCCAAACTGCACCGATGTTGCACAAAAAGATTCATTGAATATTTATTACAAAAACTGAAACAAAATATTCATCCGCAGGAGAACATTTATAGATTAAGTTTTTTAATAGGTATAAAGTGAATCAAATTTTCTATTTATCCTTATACCAGTTTCTAAAATGTGTATCTTTTAAGGAATTCGTCAAATTCATCTAAGTTGGCAAATTTGTTTGTGACACAATGTATTTGCTCATACTATTGTCTGGTTATCTGAGTAATCTATTTAGGGTCTGTAGTCATGCTCTTTTATTCCTAATATTGGTAATTTCTATCTTCTCTCTTTTTTCCTGATCAGCCCAGGTTTTGGTTTCATTGTTTTTTTCTCTATTAAATTTCTGTACTCGATTGCATTGATTTTCCTATAATCTGTATCATTTATTTCTTTTTAATTATTTTGGGTTTAATTTACTCATCTGTTACTGGCTTCTTAAGGTAGAAGTTTAGATCAATGATTATAGACCTTTCTTTTTTTTCTAATGTGAATATTTAATGGTACAAATTTCCTCTAGACACCATTTTTTCTATCCCACAAATTTTGATATGTGTGTTTTCATTAGTATTCAAATCAAAAGTTTCTAGTTTCCCTTATAATTTTCATTTTGATCCATAGATTGTTTAAAAGTATATTGTGCTTTTTAAAATAATATTTGGGGATTTTCTGGATATCTTGTTACTGGTTTCTAATTAGGTTCCATTGAAGTCATAGAAAATACTCCCTTTGATTTTAACCATTTAAAATTTATAGTTACTCGCATATGATCGTTCTCATAATTGTTTTATATGTTCTCAAAAAGAACGTGTATCTTATTGTTGGTTCATCACCCTCTGAATGTTGATAAAGACTGTTTGATACTGATCTTCAGGTGTTTGAGAACCTCATCAATTTTGTGTCTACTTGTTCTGTCAGTTACTGAGAGGTGGCACCTTGAACATTTACCAGCAGTTCTGTGTGGAGTAACTTACTCAGCTTACAACTTGGTATTCCTTCTTTGCCTATCCTCATGAAGTGTGAACCTATGTGTTTATAGCTTAATGTTTAGCAAAAACTCAAGGAAGCCCCTTTGCAGATATCTGGACTTCTTTCTCTGCATAGCTTCCTTCTGTCCTGTATTCTGCCCTGGAAATTACCACCAACTCAGCCTCCCAGACTTCAAATACGTGTCTCGTCATCTGAGCGAGTCCGCCGTGCTCCTGTAATCATTCTCACCTTGTGCTGCTGCCCAGAAAGTGCCTCCATACAGAAAGGCGGCGCCATCAGGGCTTACTTTGCCGATTTCCCTTGTCTCTGTGGTCCCAGTTTTATTCTGCCGGTTGTCTAATGTGTGAATGTAGTTATTTTATATATTTAAAAGCTCAGTTGTCTGGTTGTTTGCAGTGGAGGGAAAGTCTGGAACCAGGCATTCCCTCATAGCCAAAAGCTGAAGTTCCCAGTTGCCCGATATTAATATAGGATCACCAGTTTTACTTAGGTTAATATTGTTTAGTACATTCATTTTTCTAAATTTTTAATTTAAACCTTTCTCTGTCCTTATATTTCAGGGGTATTTTATTTAAACAGCACAGAGTTGAGGTTTTCAAAATACAGGCTGAAAGTCATTTTCTTTTAATGAAAGTAAGATCCATTTACATTTGTGGTAATTAATATTGTTCTTTGACGTTTTCAGTTTTGTTTGGAAAGCATTTTTTCCTTCTTTTGTATTTAGTTTGTGCTTTTTCTAATTATACTTTTACTCCCTAAGCTAATTTAGTAGTTATGTTTTTGTAGCTATTTTTAGATAATTTCATATGCATAATTAACAAACTCTTAATTAATTAGCTGACCTTCCTCCTGAGTAAAACCAGTTTACTAGTTTTTTCTTTGACTAGCCTTGACTAATCTTCCGGTTTAATCTATTATATTTTAAGTTTCATCTATATTTTTTCTAGATGTTCTACTTGGTTATTTTACAAATTTGCTTTAATATTCTCTTGTTACTTGCTCATATTTTCAAGTCTTTTTTATTACCAAAACATATTAAATATACTTATTTTACATCCTGCATTGGATATTCCAATTCAGTTTCACAATCCCTTATGTGAGATTCTTCCATTAAAAAGTTCTGAAAATACAATTTCATTTTCATCAGGAGGGTAGACAATATCTGTTCATGAGCAAAATTCTAGCTGCATTGCCCTAGGCTGTTTAAAGGCTGTGTTTCTAACCACGTTGTATATTCTGCTCTGATGTTTTTCATTATGTAGTATTGCTACAGATCCCATGCAAGCTCTTCTGGAACTACCATAAATAAACTCTATTACATTTCTGTAATCCCAAAAAGATTTGAATTTTGAACCATATCTAGTTCCAAAGATTTTTGTTAAACAAATGTAAACAGGCTTCTGGAATTCTTGTGGATCTAACACTATTATCTGTGGCTGCTGGCTGTTATTCATGGTAAATTATTTTATTTTCACCATGAGTTCACATTCTTTATAACTTCATCTTTGGGAATACTTTAAGGCTTAGGTTGAAGTTGCATTTTTCCAGAGAGAATTTCTGTTTGTTTCTTCCAGTTTCCTGGAACACTATCAATCAAGGCTAACTTTAATGCAAATTATCTGATTGTGAGAAATGGTTTATGATTATAAATTCTTAGGTTAAACCTTTTTTCCTGCAATGCTAACATTGAAATATGTGTGTTTTCTTGCCATCTTGTTCGGTGCTGTAGGTTTGTTTTTGTTTACCACAAAAAAAATGTGTTTATTTGGGGTCTCAACTTCATGTGGGCAATTCCTAGTTGACTCACCACCTTGAACGGACTTTGGGTTTATTTCCTATTTTATGAACCACATGCAACCATAAAAATGGAAGTTTAAAGGCAACAGGGCTTGACAGCTTCCCTGAAATAAAAGCTAGGATCAGCATTCACTTATCTCACTTCTTTTTGGGTTTCTAAGGAATCGTTACTTTCTTGCAGAATGAGCTAAAGGAAGAGATCTTTGTTTCCAACATATTACATGGATTTTTAAAAGTCATTTCTTCTTGGGGTGATGCCTTTGGGATACCTAGTGCATAATATTGCAGGAAACAGAATCCACCCCCGACCTCCCGCCCGCCCCACATGGTTCCTTTTTCTCTTTCTGCTCTACTGGTCCTATGTTTGGCTTTTACCTGCATGATTTTTAGGTGGCTGCTATACCTCTAACAGTCTTTTCGGCATTGCAGGCAGGAAGGCATGGAAATGACAATGGAAAGAAAACAAAGTGTATTATTTTAGTATCTTCCTTTTTGTCAGGAAAATATTAGCTTTTCTAGGAGACTTCAACTGACAGTTCATTCACCAGAATTGTGCAACATGACCACCCTTGGTGCAAGAAAACTGAGAAATGAGCCGGACATGCTGCATTATGAAAAATGGGCTCTGTTAATAAGGAAGAACTAGGGAATAGATATTGCAGTAGGAACCTGGAAATGTCTTCTGTTCCCTGGAATCATCAGAATAATAATTAAAGTTTTTTTTTTGTTTTTGTTTTTTTTTTTTTACTCTGGGTTATACACAGTGACAAATGAGCTATGATGTAAAACAGTGGTCCCCACCCTTTTTGGCACCAGGGACTGGTTTTGTGGAAGACAGTTTTTCCACAGATTGGGGGGTGAGTGGTTTCTGGATGAAACTGTTCCACCTCAGATCATCAGGCATTATTAGTTAGATTCTCATAAGGAGCACGTAACCTAGATCCCTCTCATGTGCAGTTTGCAATAGGGTTCAGGCTCCTGAGAAACTAATGCCTCCACTGATCTGACAGGAGGCGGAGCTCTAGGCGGTCATGTGAACGATGGGGAGTGGCTGTAAATACAGATTATGCTTCCCTCCCTCGCCTGCAGCTTACCTCCTGCTGTGCAGCCTGGTTCCTAACAGGCCACGCACTGGTACTGGTCCATGACCTGGGGGTTAGAGGCTCCTGATGTGAAAAATAGACAGATGATATAGAGATAGATCAGAATCTCTCAACATTAGCCCTACTGACATTTTGGGTCAGGTCATTTTTTTTCTTGACAGGGACTGTCCTGTCAAGACCACAGGGTATTTAGCAGCATCCTCTGTGGTCTCCACCCACTGGATGCCAGCAACACTCCCACTCCACGACAACCAAATATGTCTCAAGACATTGCCAAATATCTCCATGGAAGAAAAATCACTCCCAATTGAAAACCACCGATATACAGATACGGATGGACATTACATAGATGTAGATATGCATATGTAAATATGTGCACATATAACATGCACAGGTGTGCACGTGCCTGCACACACACACACACACACACAAACACGTAAGATTTACTTGCTGTTCATCCCTAACACTAAGGTTGTAGCCTTTGGGGTTCCAGCTTCATGTAGGTCTCGAATTTTCACTGAAACTGTCTGAGGAAGGTACTATTATTATTCTCTGTTGACACTGATGAGCAAACTGAAGCTCTCAGAGATTGAGTAACTTGCCTAATACTAGTCATACTGTGGTGAGATGAGGCGGTGGTCTCTAGTCAGCTATGAACAATCTCTAAAACTTATTTTATATCTTTGATTTGGCTGAATCTTACCAACCTTACGCCTTCCTGTTCCTCTTCACAATAGTTACCTGTTTATTCAGAATATTGCTGTTGCAGAGACTTCTGTAATGTTCTTCCTCTAACCCTTTACGTCATTTACAGCATATGTCTGACCTTCTCTAATGCATCCTCTTGTGCAAAGACTTCCATTTCTCCAAGCTCAGCTCAAGTAACACCAAATGAAACCTAACACTGGAATGTAGACACCCTTCAACTAGCGATTTCATTAATTTTTAGATTCCATAGTTTCCTAACAAGACTCACTGAATAGATACTGTGTTACACAGTCCAGATCCCCACTTCAGGGCCAACATAGCCTGGTCTCAGCGTCTGGAAATATCAGCTGCTAATTTATAATGTGACCCTGACAGAAAATTGCACTTGACTTTAGGGAACTGGTTTGTCCAAGGTTGTACACCTCACAGGAGCTCGCCCATGGCCAACAATTGGCCAATGCAGGGACACAAAGGCCCAGTCTCCCTTAATTTGGGACAATTCCAAAAGGCCATCTCAGCTCCAGAGCTCCCCATGAGACTGGCTGAGGCAGCAGCTCTAACTTTGTTGTTGTTCAGCTTCTCTTTCTGCACAATTCTGTCTGTGTAACTTCTTCATAGGTGCATCTTCTGAGAGTAATCACCCATAAACCATCTATATGCTACTCTTTGTTTCATAACGATCTCCAGATAATCCAATCAATCCAGTTGATGTCAGCGGTGGATCTAAGATGTGGACCAAAGAGAAATGGATGGAGCATCTGGTAGTTTGTGATACAGAAAAAACACAACTATCCATAAGCATACTGGTATTACATATTTTAAAATCATGTTGCACTTTCTAGTTGGAAATATATTCTTTTGCAAAATTTCTTATCAAACATCCATGAAGTCCTTGAAGGTTTGCAGAAATTCCTCCTAATTCCATGGAAGAGATGTGCATGGCTGTATCACCTATGCCAGTGTCCAGAATCAGAGCCATTCTCCTCCTGACTCCTCATCCTCGGCCTTTGCCTCCCTTTGAGGGTCTCCTGGCTCCAGTCTTCTTCGGTGAAGAGTTACCCCTATCCAACAGCAGAGGGCAGCAAAGCCTATATTCTGACAACAGAGATTTCTTTGACAGGGATTTTCATTCTCATGGCAAATAATTTCAAAGAACTTTGTTACTGAAGACTAAAGTTAATTAAATTATCACTCTGGAGTGAAGATTACACAGAATTAGTAAAAAACAAAATTTGCATATATTAAGTATATTGTATCCTGGAATAAACCCGAAAGCACAAGGGTAAGTCAAACCCAAGATATCCAATAACCTCAGGGCCTCATCTGAAATCTCTGAACCCAGGAGTGAAAGGAATTTGAGGTGAGGCTGCAGCTCCATCAGCTTTCCATCCTCCTCCCATTCAGTCCATTTGTGCTCCTGCCCAACTGATTGGACAAACGCCGCTAGGAAGCAAATGTGACAAATCACAGTCATGGCTCCAAATGACCTCAGGAAAGAAGGAAAGTGTTCCTATTCATAAACATATGTCTCCCAGCTTATTTAGCATTTTTAAAAAAGTATTTGAAAAATATTTTATAACTTTTCCATATTTGCTTTGCACATATTTTCACAGATTTGAATACCTTGTATTTCCTTACTTCACTTGCAAACTATGTATTTTATTGAAACTGCATGTTTTAAAACTATGGCTGGTGTATAAAATACAATTGTCTTTTATTAATATTAGAAAAATAATATAAATTATTAATTTAAGTAATTTTTATAGGTGTTTTTGGCTTTTCTGTGAAAACAATTATATTACTTGAAATTAATGAGAGTTTACTTTCTCCTTTCCAAACCTCGTACTCCTATTTTGTCTTATACTAGTTTATTGGCTAGAACAACCAGAAAATGGTTAAAATAAGAGTGGATAGCTGGTATCCTTGTCTTTCCTCATACCTTTGGGGGAATACTTTTAGTATTTTATCATTGAGCATGATATTTTCTGAAGGAATTCTTTAAAATACATCATTTATCCATTCGTAAGAGATATTAATAATTATAAAATTTTTAATGTCTTCAAATATTACTTTAAAATTCATTGTGATGATTCCACAGTTTTCTTCCCTCTGTCTCTTAGTGTGATGCAGTAGGCACATCGTCCATGATCTCATCCCTGGCACCTGTGAGTTTGTTAGCCCACATGGCAAAAGGAACTCTGCAAAAGGGATCGTTTAAAGATGTTGAGGTGGGGATATCATCCTGGGTGATAGAGGTGAGCCCCGTCTAATTACATGATCCTTAAAAATGGAAGAGGAGGGGAAAGAGTGGGTCAGAGAGATGCAGTATTGGACTAACCCACCATTGTTGGCTGGGAAGAAGGAGAAAGGAAACCTTGAGCCAAGGAATGCCATGCCCTCCCAAAGCTGCAATCAGCACACAGTTTATGGCCAGTAAGAGAACAGAGACCTTGGTGCTACAACCACAGGGTACTGGATTTTGCCAACAATCCAAATGACCAAGGAAACAAATTGTCCACTGCAGCCTCCAGAAAAGAATTCAGCCTCGTTGGCACCCTCATTTTAGTGCAGTGAGGCCTCCATCTGACTTCTGAGCTTCAGAACTATAATATGATAAATTTTCAGGATTTATTACATCAGTAATGGAAAACTAATACACATGGCAAATCACATGAAAAGATTTTCTATTTTGAACCAACCTAACATTCTTGGAATAAAGACAGCTTATCATAAAGTATTAATTATCAATTTGTTATACATTGTCCAATTCAGTTTGCCAAGAGTTTGTTTTGGATTTTCCTCTATCATTAGAAGTGGCCTGGCACTTTCTTTCCTTATACTGTTCTTTTCAGACGTTTCTATCAAAGCTATCCTGATCTCAGCGTTAGGGAGTGTTCTGTGTTACACATCCTAAAATTGTTGCTGTGGGACTGCAATTCTTTCTTCTATCAAAGCTTTGTAGAATTAACCTGTTTATTCATTTGCACCCTGTTTGATCCTTGTAGGAAGACCTTAAGCGCTGATTTAATTTTTTAATAGTTATAAAACCCTGCAGTTTTTCTATATATTCATAAGCCAGTTTTTATTATTTATTATTAGTATTCATTTTATTTGGCTGTATACGACAAAACAAAACAACTTTAAAAAAAGGCCCCTGCCCTTCAATGTATGTAGTTTCACTTACACAAGATAAATAAATTCTAGAGCTCTGCTCACAATATTGTGCCTACAATTAACAACATGGCATTGTGCACATAAACATTTGTTAATAGAGTAAATCTCATCTTAAATGTTCTTGTCATGATCAAAAAAATAAGGCTTAAATAAAATAGAAATTAATTTCTCCTTCACATAAACATAAACTCTCCAGGACTGGTATAGTAGCTTTGCGATGGGTAGAGCCCTAAGTTGTTTCTTCCATGTTTGCCCTAGAGTTTCCAGGATACACTCACAACCAATCTTAGTCCATTACAAGCATCACTATAGTACTTCCTGGGTAGTGCCAGTGCCTTGTAACAGAGTATTCTTAGTGTCTCTCTTTCATCCCCAATACCCTTGCTGTCATTTTTCTCATGTATTCATATGCTATAATGATGCAACACATTGCTAGCTATTAATACTCTAAGGAATTATCTGTTACATTAATTAAGAGTAAGGAAAATAAAATATTTTATTTTACCTTCATTTATTCCTTCTCTGATTTTTTTTTATTCTTTATGTGGACCCAGGTTTCTAACTTCCATAATTTCCCTTCTTTCTGAAGAACTTCTTTTAACATTCCTTTCAAGGCAAGTCTATTGCTCACAAATTCTCTCAGCTGCTGTTTGTCTGAGAAAGTCTTTATTTTTCCTTTACTTTTGAAGGATAATTTCTATGGATAATAATTGTAGCTTGGTGGGTTATTGTCACACTTTAAATATTTCACTCCAGGCCGGGCGCGGTGGCTCACGCCTGCAATCCCAGCCCTTTGGGAGGCCAAGGTGGGCAGATCAGAAGGCCAGGAGATCGAGACCATCCTGGCTAACACGGTGAAACCCTGTCTCTACTAAAAAATACAAAAAAATGAGCCGGGCGTGGTGGCAGGCGCCTGTAGTCCTAGCTACTTGGGAGGCTGAGGCAGGAGAATGGCGTGAACCCAGGAGGCAGAGGTTGCAGTGAGCCGAGATCGTGCCGCCGCACTCCAACCTGGGCAACAGTCCAAGACTCTGTCTCAAAAAAAAAAAAAAAAAAAATTTTCACTCCACATTTTTCGTCCTTGAATGCTTCTTGAATAGAAGTCTTATGCGATTTGTATCCTTGTTTCTTTTAAATAAGGTGTTTTTATTTTATGGCCACTTTCATGATTTTCTCTGTCTTTGGTTTTCTGTAATTTGTATATGGTATACCTAGCTATAGATCTTTCAGCATTTATCTTGCTTGGTGGTCTGTGAACTTTCTAGATTAGGGGTTGGGTGTCTGGCATTAATTTTGGAAAATTCTCGGGCATTATTAACTCAAATATTTCTTCTGTTTCTTTTTCTCTTTCTGGTATTCCCATTATATTCATGTGATATCTTTTGTAATTATCCCACAGTTATTGGACATTCTGTTCCATTTTTCATTTCTTTTTTCTCTTTGCATTTCAGTTTGACATCTTTTCAAGCTCACTGACTTTCTTCAGCCATGTCTAGCCTACTGATTAGCCTAGCAAATAAATTTTTAAAAGTCTTCTGTTACGGTGTTTATTTCTAGCATTTCCTTCTGATTCTTTCTTAAAGTGTCAATCTTGCTTCTTAGATTAACCATCTGTTCTTGCATATTGTCTGCTTTTCCATTAAAGCCCTTAGCATATGAGGGGACTTCAAAAGTTTATGGAAAATTTGAATTCGACAATAAAAATAAAAAATATAAGCTTTGTTTTCTAACATAAACTCCATCAAGGTCCAGACACTTTTGTAAGCAATGATACCAGCCACTTAGTCTATCACTAAAAAACTAAGGGCCCTGGGAATTTAACCATGCCAATGTAGTCTATTTACTTTTTTAATTGAAGAGAAATGGGTGCCCTTTATAGGTATTTTAAGAGTAGGAAGCAAAAATATGTCAGAAGGAGCCAAATAGAACTATAAGCTGGGTGCCAACAAATTTCCCATCAAAACCCTTGCAAAACTGCCCTTATTTGATGAGAGGAATGAGCATTGTTACTGTGGAGTAGCACTGCGGACAGTAGCATTGTCATGGTGGAGAAGGACTCTCTGGTGAAGCTTTCCCAAACTTTTTTTTTTTTTTTCTTAAAGCTTTGGCTAACTTTCTCAAAACATTCTCATAATAAGTAGATGTTATCATTATTTGGCCCTCCAGAAAGTAAGCAAGCAAAATGTCTTTAGTATCTCAAAAAATTGTTGCCACAACCTCTGCTCTTGACTGGCCCACCTTTGTTTTGACTGGACCATTTCTACCTCTTGGTAGCTATTGCTTTGATAGTCCCTGGTCTTCAAGATCATACTGGTAAAGCCATGTTTCTTCTCCTGTTACAGTTCATCAAAAAATGCTTCAGGATCTTGATCTCATTTTTAAAAATCCATTGAATGCTCTGCTCTTATCTGCAGCTAATTTGGGTGCAGTGGTTTTGGCAACCATCAAATAGAAACCTTGCAGAACTTTAATTTTTCAATCCCAATTGTGTAAGCTGAACCAATTGAGATGTCTATGGTGTCAGCTATTGTTTCTGCTGTTAATTGTCGGGCCTCTTCAATTAGGGTATGAATAAGATTAATTGTTTCCTCTCAAATTGATGTGTATGATCTGCTGTGGGCTTCATCCTCAACATTGTCTCATCCCTTTTTAAAATGAGTTGTCCATTTGTAAACTGTTTTCTTTGGAGTATTGTCCCCATAAACTTTTTGTAAAGCACTAGTGACTTCACCATTCTTCCACCAAAGCTTCACCATAGATTTGATGTTTATTCTTGCTTCAATTTTAGTAGAATTCATGTTGCTCTGATAGGGGCTCCTTTCAAACTGATTCTTATCCTTCTTCAAGTGCCTCAGGCTAGATCCTGTTCTGACATGTTGTAAAAAGCCATTATGAGTTTATTTTGGTACAGACAATTCTTGGAATCCATGCATAGTTTTCTCATAATATGCATTTTTTGTGAGCTTTTTGAAGTCCCCTCATATTAAACATAGTTATCATAATTTCCCTATATAATGATTCCAAAAGCTGTCTCATCTCTAAGTCTGCTGCTTGCTTTCCCTCTTCTTGTGTTTTTCCTTGTCTTTCAGCATGCCTTGCAATTTTTAATTGAAAGTGGGCATGACATATTGGGTAATAGGAAATGAGGTTAATTAGGTTTTTAGTGTAAGGTTTTATGTTAATTTGGCAAGGAGCTGCAATGTATTTATTTGTTGTAGTTTCAGGCTCCAGAGGTTTTGGTATCCTCCAGCTTCCTTGTATATTTTGTTTTTTTTCTCCTCTGTTGTTTGGGTTTCCCTAAGAACTTCTTCATAAATACAGTCCATGGCTTGCTGTTCTCTGTTGTAATTCATTTTTATTATACTGGAGTCCTGTTTATGTTATGGTAAGCTGCTGAGAAAGAGAAGCATTGTATATTCTTATGATTAAATCTCAGTTTTTTAGTGGGCCTGAGTTTCCAGGCTGTGAGCTTTAGAAGCATTTCTTGGGCTTTTTTTTCCCTCCCTTGCATGAGATAAGAAGGCTAGAGAGGTCGGAAAATGTCTAATTGCCTTTCCCCAAGATGTGAAGCAGTATATTGCCCTAGAGGACAGGCTATTGTTACACAGAATTCTCTGATAATATTTCAAAATGGCTTCTTTTTTGTTGGATGTATTTCAGAATGTATTTTTACCCACTCCTCCTGCCTGCAACATAGGGGATATTTCTCTGATCCTCACTTTGAGAACCTGGTGGGTGTTCTGGTGGCAAACCAACCACCCAACCACCCAACCACTTGTTAGGTGTTGGGGACCACCTAACACTGGGTTCTTTAGGAGCATTCAAGTATCAAGCTAGTATACTCTCTACCTTTAGCAATTCATGAAAATTATTGTTTAGGTGGTCCTACCAGTTACTGAGTGCAGTTCCTTCCACTCTTGGGCTAATCTTGGCTGTGGTTCTTCATATGTGCCAGTCTCTCCAAATGTCAGGGTAGTAGTTTGCCCTATGATCTTAATCCTCTGATGGATCACAGAAATGACATGGATTTTTAGTTTGCTTGGCTTTTCTTCTTCTTGTGATGACTAGAGTGGTGACTTCCAAAGTGTTTACATGCTGAAGTTGAAATCAGAGGTCATACTTTTCCTATTCAATCTGACAATCTCTGTCATTTAATTGGAGTGTTCAGACCATTTATATTTAACGTGCTTATCCATGTGGTTGGGTTTAAATATATCATGTATAAATTTTTAAAATTTAAACCATGTCTTCTTTGCTCCTTTTCCCCCTTTTCTGACTTCTTTGAATAAATTATTTTTGTAATCAATTGTATCTCTGTCTTGGTTTATGAACTATATCTTATTGTTTATTATTTAGTGATTGCTCTAGGGATTACAGTATTGATATAAAATTTATCACATGCTAGCTTATAATATTTTACCACTTCACTTACCATGTAAGAGCATTACCACAATATAGTTCCATTTTCCCCTTTCCTTATCTTCCGTGCTATTATTGTCATTTAGTTTACTTTTACATATATTTTAAACCCTGTAATACACTGTTATTATTTTTAAGAAATTATCTTTTAAATAATTTTAAATGAGAAAAGTATTTCTTTTTTTTTTTTTTTTTTTTTTTTGAGACGGAGTCTCGCTCTGTCGCCCAGGCTGGAGTGCAGTGGCGCGATCTCGGCTCACTGCAAGCTCCGCCTCCCGGATTCCCACCATTCTCCTGCCTCAGCCTCCCGAGTAGCTGGGACTACAGGCGCCCGCTACCACGCCCGGCTAATTTTTTGTATTTTTAGTAGAGACGGGGTTTCACCATGTTAGCCAGGATGGTCTCGATCTCCTGACCTCGTGATCCGCCCGCCTCGGCCTCCCAAAGTGGAGAAAAATATTTCTTATATTTATCAGTCTACTCAATATCTTTAGCACTCTTTATTCTTTTATATAAATTAGAGTTCCCTTTGACATCATATTTCTTCTTCCTAAAAATTTTCTTATATATTTCCATAGTATCTGCTAAAGTTGAATTTGCTAACCTTTTCCTTTCCTGAAAATAATTTTTCACCATTATGTTTGAAGAATATTATTCACTAGGTATTGAGTTCTATGTTGAAAATATTTTTTTTCTTTCAGCAGAAATATGTTATTCTATTGTCTTCTAGATTTTATAGTTTCCGGTGAGAGGACTGTGATTATTTTCAGTTTTGTTCCTCTTTATGTGTCTTTCTTCTAGTAACTTTTAATATTTTCTCCTTATTGCTACCTGTTTTTAGCAATTTGACTACAGAAGCTCTGACTTACCATGGGGTTATGTCCTGAAAAGGCCATCAAAAGTTGAAAATATTATACATTGAAAATTCACTTAATATATAGTAATTCCTCAGTATCTGTAGAGATTTGGTTCTGGGATTTCCTGCAAATATCAAAATCCACCAATACCCAAGTCCCTTATATAAAATGGGACAGCATTTGTCTACAACCTATGTTCATCCTCCTGTATACTTCAACTCATCCTTAAGTGACTTACAATACCTAATACAATACAAAGGCTGTTAAAATGGTTGTTATAAGATATTGTTTTATTTGTATTTTTTTGTTGCTGTAGTTTTTATTCTCTTTTATTTTTTCCCTAATATTTTGAAACCGTGGTTGGTTGGATCTGTGGATACAAATAATCACAGTTTAGCTTGGCCTTCCTAAAACATGCTCAGAAAACATACATCAGCTTACAGTTGAGCAAAATCAGATGGAAAGACAGTACACTGCAGAGCAGGAGTCATTTGCCCTCGTGATCACATGGCTGACTGGGAGTTGTTGCTGCCTGCCACTGCCCTACATCATGAGAGGCTGTCACATTGCATATATCTAGCCTGGAAAAGATCAAAATTCAAAAAATACAGTTTTCATTGAACGCATATCACTTTTGCACTATCGTAAAATTGAAAAATAATCATAAATGGAACCATCAAAAGTCAATGACTAGCTCAATTTTCAAAATGTGTTGTTTATGGCAGAAGGTACATCTGTTCCCAGTTAGTGCATTACTGCATGGTACTATTGTGTCCCTTTCTAAATACATACTGATGTGTTTTTGCTCAATTATCTTTGACTGCAGCAGTTACCAACCAGCCTGTTATTTTCCCTAAAATAGAATAGGGTGAATACTCTTAACATTCCTCCCTATTTAATCAAGAGGTCATTAGTGGCTCCTGCGTTAGACACTGGGTAAAAAGCTGGATATTCACTATTCTTTTATTTCTCTGAGGCTGTTAATTTAAGCTGAGGGGAGAATTACTGGTGTATGGAAAATACTGAACCAGGGAATTCTGTTACTGAGTTTCCCTGTAAATAAAAGAACATCTTTACTGTTTTCAGAACATACCTTATTCTTTCAAGAATGAGAATCCCCTAGGTTTTTGGATTTCATCCCATAGCCATGAATCAGTTGCCGAGTTTGTTGAGAAGTGGGGGCAGCAATGCATCATCACCTCTTCTCTCTGATGAATAGATGTCTAGTTTACCCTGGATGGGCCCATTGCTGGGAAGTTGACTCATGTCTTTATTTCCTCAGTTCTGTTTGGAAGTTGGAACAGAGAAAACAATAGTAAAGAATGGTCATTTAATCTCTTCTCTCACTGACCGTCTCTGCTCATCTACAGAAGTTGAAATGCACTCCATATTACTATTTTTTGTTTTTCCCCCCGCCCTTTATGTGGTCTACCTAAGCTCTAGGCTTGTTACCTGCAAGCATAGGAGCATAGAGATATTAGTAGTAGCCTGTAGAAATATTTTTTCTTCACACTTACTTCAATTTTGAGTTTAAGGAGAGTTGTTCGTTGTTACCTTCAGGTCAGTCTCAATTTGATGTTAAAGATAAAGTAAGACCTCATCTGACAGGTATTTTTCAGAAATTGTAGTATAAGATTAGGGACCTTTCCTAGTTTCAGCATAGCTGAGGTTTTGTTTCAATTTCATGTCTATGTGCTGGACAGTGGAATCTTTTGTAAGTGTATGATTACTTTGTCACACTTGCTGGACAAAAAGTAAAGCCTTCCAAAATTCTTTTAAAAAAGAAATCAAATTCTTCAATTTCCTTATTTTCCTCTCCCATCAATGTAGCAAAGTGGGACTCAGGACACTTCTTGTTCCTCTCAAGTCTGTAGCTCTGAGTTCCTCTGGGGTAATTTGCCTTTTTCTGTAATTAAGTCAACATGATTACCCACCAGCAGCCTTTTCAAGGTTATCACTGCTGTAACATTGATGTTTCCAAAGAGACTGAAATGTGAGAAAAAAATGGTCTTTAAGCAGACTCAAGAGAGAGTTGAGATTCATTGTGCACATTAAAATGCAAATGTTTGTGAAATTCATTGTAAAAAAATGTACACTTCTATGTAATGCAATATTTCACACAACCAGTAGCAATACCCTCAGCATAGTGCAATTAAGAGCACATTCCAGAAGAATAGGTTCTTTTTTTCCACAAGTATAGAAACTTACTGATTAGATATGGAGGGTAAAATGAAATCAGTTTAGTGTGGTCAATTATAATGCATTCTTAAAAAAACACAACTTGTTGAGGTATGATTGACATACAAAAAGCCATACCTATTTAAGTATACAACTTGATGAGTTTGGAGATTAAGTATACACCATGAAACCATCTTCACAAGCTATGCTGTAAACGTATCTATCACTTCCAAAAGTTTTCTTCTGCCCGCCTTAACAAATACTTTCTTGTAATTGATTCATTATGGTAAATTAAAGCTAAGAGAAAAATTTCCCTGAGTGAGCTGAAAATTTATTTCCTGCCTGTTAAACAACACGGATAGGGTAGTAAAATATGATTCTTCTAACTGCAATTCCATGGGGTCCTTGGACCCTATGGTCCTACTTATCACATCGCTGCATTGCATTTATGGTCCTTTAGATACATAGAGAGAGATAGAGATAGAGATAGAGAGAGATAGCTTAACTTTACCTCTAATATCCAGAATATGCTGAGTGTTCTTCCATCATCATTTAAAATCTAATCTGTTAAAAAAAAAGAAAGATAATTTAGAAATGGGTATGCTTATTTCACCTTAGTTTAAAAGTTAAGCAGATATTGAACAAAGGCAGCAATACCTATTGTCACTGATCAACCACTCTGGAGTCTTTCAGCTCCTTTTCTTCAGTTGGCCTGCACTCTGGAAATCCATTCTGAGAAAGCAGCTGGCGAAAACAGGTGCCAAATCTGACTCATTTCTGAAGCTATAGATGTCAGGTGTGCATGAGGTTTCTTGTTGGTTTTGATGATTCCAGGGGAACTGGTCATCTGTGAGAACTACTTATCTATACTGTTTGCCTTCTAAATTTTCTGATTCAAATTGAAGTTTAATTTTTTAGGACCTTATATTAGTAAGAATCATTTTATGTATCTCAACTAACAACTCCTTTGGGACAGAAAATATATCTTATACTGTTTTATATTTCTAGTGCCCAGAAATAAATTCAGACTATTGTGGAGACTTTTCTGCCTATGTAATTAATCAATTAATTTATCTACATTTTGGCCTCCCTAAATCTCACTGTAAAGATGGAAAGTTAGCCACTAAGAAGCACAGGCCCATTATTTGTGGAAAAAGCCAAAGTTGGAGAAATATGCTGCTTTAGGAGTAGATTTTTCTAAGGTGGGCATGCTAAACAAACACAGAAACAGTTTGCCATAGAGGCAGATTGAGAAGGCAGACAATATTTTCTATAACAGAACTAATGTAATTCTAAAGTAGAATTGACAGATCACAGATCCTTACTGCTGCAGCAAGTCTCTGAGGTCATTGAGTCCATGAGGATTCATTAATTTATCAATAGGATGTTAACCTGTGCCAGGCATCTTGCAAGAATCAGAGATATTGGGATGAAGCAGAAATTATCCCTACCTTCAATGATCAGGGCAGTGTTATGGAAGGAGCAATGCATGGATCTAACCTATATAACGCTGCACACTGATGGCCAATGATGTGGCCAAAGGATCTGGCCTAAATTCCATCAACAGCAAACTATGAATTCTTAGACTTGTCTTATAATTCCTTTGAAACATGTTTACTTATTTGAAGAAGAAAAAATTTTAAAGAGGCTACAGAGATAGCTTAAGGTCAAAGACCAGGCAAGTGAGTGTGCCTCCTTTTTCCTGAGATCCCACTGAAATAAAAAAAATAAGTAAAATAAAAGAACAAAAAGGAATAAAACAATAGTGATGAGGAGAAAGAACTGGAGGATAGAAATGTTATTTATATATAGTTGTAAGAATTCTAAAGAAAATTGGATATAAAATGAGGTGACAAATAAAATGGAAGGAATATGTCCAGCAGATAATATACCACGAGAGCCGCCAGGGCAGTAGAAGCCCACCTACCCAAAGGACCTCAGAAAGGCACTGCATTCAGAGTCAGCATATGTGTTGCTTGGGGGAGGACAGAGGCAGGAATTAAAAGTTGAGTAGAAGACAGAAGGGGCAATTGAAGGTCAGTATATTGGACAGTTGAACAAAATGTGATGTGGCTTTTCCTGCCCCACTCCTCCACAACACACACCCCCTCCAGCCCACAGAAAACAGGCAGCCAATATCTAGCAAAAGGTAATACATGAGGTGGATATTTCTAACAAAATCAAATGGAATTCTTTGAATAATCTAATTCTTCTACCATAACTGTACAGAACCTAGACTAAAACCTTTTACTTTCTGATGTAGAATGGCCAGATTTCAGCCCTCTCAACCCATGGTTAGCATAATCATTAACATGTTCTACCTTGAGATCCTAGCTGTAACTCCAATCCAGGTGAGAGCCCTAGCCAGGGAACTAACTTTAATGATGCTTAAAGAAAACCATCTCACAGAAGCAAAATAAATATGACATCAGATTTCATGCTGGAAAAATTGCAAATTAGAGGACAGTTGAACAACATCATTAAAATTCTAAAAAGAAAAACCTAGACTCCTTTACCCAACGAAAATACTTTCAAAAACGGAGGCAAAAGAAAGCCTTCAAAAACACAAAGGCTGAAAGAACTAATCACCGGCATATATATAATATAATAAATATTAAACTAAGTCTTTCAAGCAGAAGGAAAATAATATCAAATGGAAATTTGGTTCTGCACAAAGGAGTAAAAAGTACCAGAAATAACGACATGAATAAATATGAATACTATTTTTCTTATTACTTAAATATATTCAAAAGATAATTGACCACTTAAAGCATAAGGAATAACAGTAATTCGGAATTTTTACTTGATCGATGTATAAGTAAAACATATGACACTAATAGCATAAAAAAGCAAGAAGGGAGAAATGGAGGCATGATGTCATAGGTCATATACTAAAAGGTAAGTGGTATACTACCACTGGAAGGTAGCTGTAAATTAAAGATAGTGCATTAGCCCATTCATGGTGCTATAACAAAAATACCAGAGACTGGGTGTCTTAACAATAGTAGAAATTTATTGCTCACAGTTCTAGAGTCTGGGAAATCCTAGATCAAAGGGGTGGCAGATTCGATGTCTGATGAGGGCCTACTTCCTGGTTCATAGCTGGACATCTTTTCACTGCATCCTCACATGGTGGAGGGCATGACCGAGCTCTCCAGGGTCTTTTGTTATAATATAAGGGCACTCATTCCATTCATGAGGGCTCTGTCTTCATGACTTAACCTTCTCCTAAAAGCCATACCTCCAAACACCATTACACTAGGGGTTAAAATTTCAACAAAAGGATTTCGAGTGGGCACCAACATTCAGTTCATAACACACATCTAATAGATCTGCTCATGAATGCTTCACACGTCCTCCTCCTGCTCTGGCCTTTACTTTGGGAGCATGAGTTATTGACTTTCCCCAGAACCACAGACAGGAGAGCAGCAATTCATCTGTCCTGCTGGCAGCTTGCACTGAAGGCAATGGCTGCCTCCACATTCTATAGGTGACAGGCTATCACACATGGCTTTCATCTGATTCCCCTGCAAGATTTGGGCTGTGGAGAAATAGAATCTTTTATCCAGATATTTTAGTGCATAGAATTGTGTGTGATTAAATCATTTATCCAGAGCTTGTACCTAAAGCAGGCCCTGATATGAACCTAAACCTGTATTCTAGGCCTCCCCACATTCACCACATCGGGGTCTGATACTCCCACCACAGGGGGACTACTTTCTTTTTTATCATGCCTGTGAGTTCTTTGAAATCAAAAGCGGAATGTTATCCCTGGCTGGGGCTTTAGAGATCTAGTGTTACCCCCTTTTTTTTTATTGCAACATAATATTTGTACATACTGATGGGGTACCTGTGATATGGAAGGGGGGCAGGGAAGTGCTGAGTAGAGAAAGGTGCCCTCCCTTGCTAGGGCTCCACCCCCGGGCCTGTGCCCATAGACCTAGGTTTGGACAGACACTGCTGTTTTTGTGCCCAAATGTTGCATTTTCTATGACCACCCTGGCCTGCCACACCCCCATCCTATGCCTATGAAAATCCTGGGGCCCTAGCAGGCACAGACATGAGCAGCTGGACATCAAGAAGAACAGACCAGTGGAAGAACACATAAGTGGTTGGATGTCGAGAGAAGCAGAGGGGCAGAAGAACACACTGGCAAACACCAGGAGACACTGGCAGTCACCAGCAGATGCCGGCAGGCCACCTATGGTGGGACAATGCAAAGTTTGGATGAAGACAGTTGGAGAAGAGCCACTGCTGAGCATCCCGACTCCAGGGAAAGACCACCCCGACTCCAGGGGAAGACCACCCCACCTCTGGCTCCCATCCATCTGCTGAGAGCTACTTCCACCACTCAATAAAAGCTTGAACTCATTCTCCAAGCCCACGTGTGATCCGATTTTTCCAGTACACTAAGGCAAGAACCCAGGGATACGGACAGCCCTCTGTCCTTGTGATAAGGCAGAGGGTCTAAACTGAGCTGATTAACAAAGCTGCCCACAGACAGCAAAACTAAAAGTGCACACGCCCCGGGAACTGTAAGCATTCACTTCCAGATGCTGCCATGAGGTCGGAGACCACATGCCTCACAACCTGCCCATCTGCATGCTCCCCTTAGAGGTTTGAGCAGCGGGGCACCAAAGAAGCGAGCCACACCCCCATCACACACCCTGTGAGGGGGATAAGGGAACTTTTCCCGTTTCACATATAATATTTTGTTACATGCATAGAATGTGTAGTCACCAAGTCAGGGTATTTAGGCTATCTATCACTGAGTGCATTTATCATTTCCGTGTGTTTGGAACATTTTAAATTCCAAACATTTGAGCTATTTTGAAATATAAAATACATTGTTGTTAACTATAGTCACCCAACTCTGCTACCAAAAATTAGGTCTTATTCCTGCTATCGAACTGTATATTTGTAACCATTAACCAGCCTCTCTCATCCTGCAAACACACCCTTCTTCACCTCATTTTACAAATGGAATTAGAAGAATAACAGGGTTAGGGACCTTGCTGAAGGTACCTGAAGGTGAATGAATGTCACCTAGAACCACTGATCCCTGATCTGTGGGCTGATGCTATGTCCGCGCTCCCTGACATTTACAGGACCAAGTGACCATGAACTCAGGACTATGAACCTCATCCAGGGACTCTCCCAATAGGCCCCGAACCCATAGGAATGACCCCCTTTCATTCAGCTTCTTCTAGTTCAAAGTACTTCTTGAGATTCCTTAGGATTTCTGTGAGCTGAGCTGTGTCATGCCTGCAAATTTTAACTGTACCAGACATAGTTCTCACTATGGTAAAAAGCAAACAGACATTTCCTATTATTGGTCTCCATAACCTTTCAAGAATCCAGACTGATAAATGTCCCTGGCTTTGGGAGGTGACTGACAGGCAGGAGCCTGGCAGCGCGTTGTCACAGGATGAATGACAGCTGAGGGCCTGTAACCTTTTCCCATCATAATAGGGAGACAGAAATGAAAATGTTGTGTGGAGCATATCAGATTGTGATTCAGAGCAGGGAGGTCAGGACTAGGAGTCTATGGACTTGCAGAGGGAGATGAATAAAGATGGGTGCATGCACAGGACAGCAATTTTAGGCCCACCACATGCTGGGCATCATAAGGGGGATGAGATGGGAAGACGTGCATTTCTGTGAAGAACTGATTGTCCCAGAACAGTGGCATCAGCATTTCTATAGACTCAGCCACGGCACTGGTTGTTCATACATTTGTCATGTGATTTCCTTTAGGATAGGGACTATCTATCGTTCATGTAAAATTGACCTTGAACTCTGTAAGGAAGGTGGATGATGTCATCTGTCATATCATAACTCATTACAAAATATTAGTTTCAGGCTTTGTGTTAAGTGTTAGGGAGCAACAATGGTTGAGATAGATTCAAATATGTTCTTCACTCTCATAGAATTTACTTAGATAAGCAAGTATGAGTATGTGCATATGTGTGTGTACACTCATACATATATATGTTTACATGCATAAATGTGAGCTTAGTAAGTGCATAGCTTTCAACCAAATGATGTGTTGGGAGACCAGCCCAAAGATTTCAGCCAAGCAACATAATACGCTGTGATGGAATGAGCAGGGGCTTTGAAATGTGACCCTTGCCACTAACTGTTCACATCATTAGCGGGATTATTTAACTTTTTAGATTTCCCCCACCCTGTCCAACTTCCACACTTATCTATCCTATTGCAGGGTTATTGTGAAGGCAATGGGTGGGGTGTAATTTGCAGAGGGACATTTCAAGCAATAGTCATGGAACAGTGATGATTCTGTGGCTCCTCAAGATGTCCATGAAACTAAGACAATGTAGAGAGTATGTGCCATAGACACTGGCATGTGGCGGACCCCAAGAGCTTGGTAATGAGAAAATTATGATTACCTCTGGTACTTACACTGCAAAACCAATACACAATGGGTCATGCACAGTCATGCAGCGCCACCTTAAGAAAATAGAATACCTCCCAGGTGTAAAACTTCCAAAGGTACCAACGTTTTATCAGAAGGTGCTGGTAAGCCTCCAAAGCATAACAAAAGTAAGGTCACCCAGGGACTGCCCTTAGGAGAAAGGACTTGAGATAGATAACATGGTTGTGGCCATCTCCACTCTGCCGGGGAGGAAAACCCCCAACACAGAGGTGGCCACTTCAGAGCTTGATGCTATTGCATTTCCTGATAATTTGCCTGAGTTTCCATATTATGAGTTCACTTATCTGATCTTTTATCAATTCTGCCTTCTACATTCCTCAGATGTATCCACTTCTACCTTCGCCTTTGCCCCCACCATATTTCACGCCACCAGTGTTTCTCACCGCACCAGCTTCCTCACTTCTGTCTGTACTTCCAGGCCCACCCCCCGCCCATCTCCCTTCCAATAATTCCATGCACCACAGCCAGACAGATCGTTCTAAATCATGAATTTCTTGTTACTTTCCTGCTAAATCCCTTCAGATAGGTTTCCTATTATGTTCAGTATGCAATCTGAATACCCTGACGTGGTTAAAGGGCTTAATAGGCTGGCTCTGCCACACTCTGCAGTATCTATTCCAACCTGCTTTCCCCTCTGGATATAATCTCCTGCCACACTGCACAAAGGCCTGCCTCCTTTATGGTGTACTCACCTTCCCTGCTTCTCAGGTGATCTGTTACACCGTCCTCAATTCTTCCTGTGAATATCGCTTTCCTGGGCTGGGTGCCCCTTCTATGTGCTCTCAGCTCCAGCACCTGCCTTCACGTCTGCCTTTTGCACATCAGATGGGACTGCTTGCTTGCTTTGGTGACTCATTGGCAAGGTGACTGTAATCCTTGTAAATGAAGAAACTGTGGCTTCCCCCTCTATGCTCCAGGTTCCCCATCTGAGAACTAGGAATGAGGACAGCAGTGAGTTCGTAGAACTGTGATGAGAATCAAAAAAGCTAATGATCACAAAACACTTAGTTTCTGACAGAGAATAACTATCCGAGTGCTTATTTATATATAACATAAGAAATCACGTACAGAGAATATAAACTCATACTTTTGCATATAGTTATTATTACTATTATACTTCTTTTCCTGCTATAACTTTAGAATACTGTACAGTGCATGGCAAAAAGAAGTCTCAATAAATATTTGTTAAATAAGAAAATTAGTTTCATACATTCCATGTAACTATCTGATTTTTATTTGATTTCTCATGTCTCTTGATTAGTAGGGGCAATTTAACCTTGCCAGGACCAAAAGCAAAACAAAACAAAACAAATAAACCAAAAAGAAAATCATCTTGTACAACTAACAACCATACTTTTCTAAACGCCACTAAATGGTCATTTTTGCTTTTGTATATTAGTCTCTTATAAGATCTGTTAGGGAGTCAGTCTCTCCAAGCCAGTTCAACTCTGGGAGTATTGAACTTGAAGGGCTGAGGATGCAATCATGTGTGCTGGTGAAATCACTAAAGGTAACACTGCTTTTCAAAGTTTTGGTTTTCTGAACTCTCAAGTCACTCCTCTTCCCAAATATCCCATTGTAAACCTTCCTCAAACTTATTCCACAAGTACCTCCACATTCTCTCTCGCTCCCCTGTAAAAAGGGGGGAGGATGGAGAAAAATACAAAACAGACAACAGCTTCACTTTCTATACTACTCATTAGCTGAGATGGTTTGGAAGACAGGAGAGTGCAGCCTTTGGGCAGCGGGAGGTGCAGGCCATGTGGTGGATCTCAGGGAGGCTGGCAGGAAGGTAAGAGCATGGCTGTTGGCCAGTGCAAGTGAATCCCAAATCCCAAACGAACTGGCTGTGGGCACTGGGCAATGATAATAGCCAACCTTATTGATCATTTTTCATCCTCTCGTGCAGTGTTAAAAACACTAAGCAGGGAGGTGGGGGGCTAATTTTTTTATTGTACTTATTTTTCTTCAAATAAACTTTATTGTTTATTTGAGGATATTAAATATTATTTGAGAATTACAGCATGACATTATGGAATACATGTAGGTACACAGACACTAAATATAAAAAGTAACTGAGACATTGAGAGCTTAATCACTATTCCAGAAATCAAAGAGCCAGTAAGAAGCAGAGCTGGGATTCAAAGCCAGGCAGCTTGACTATAGGGCTTGTACTCTTTACCAACAGTCTCTCAGTTTTCCTCTATCAAAAATGGGCCCATTACCCACATGCTATAGGATTTTTGTGATCATTACAGAAAATGAATATGGCAGGCACATAATAAACAGTGGCTACGTCAACCACCAACTCTGGGATCTCTAGCAATTTCCTTTGCTTCTGTGGTCTTCAGGTTTCCCGAGTACTTAATGAAAAGGATAGAGAAGTAACTCAGAATTCTGTGATTACAGCTTACATCTGCCCAAGAGCAATATGTTTCTCTCTTACTGAGGTGTCAGTCTACTGCCCTCATCCTCTGAGGCATTTAAGCCTAAAGGCCAAACCTCCCCCATGGCCACCTATATCTCCAATTATAGCTTGTGAACTTAAATAGAGCCACTGCATACTCATCATTTTGATGGTTGCTTGCTAAGCTGTCTTTTAAGGTATGAAAAACTCAGAGTATAGAAAGAGGAATGAAAAAAGAATTACAAGATAGAGAGATGGACAACAGTCTCCAGCCATAGATTGATTAATTGTCCAACTTAAACTTGGAATTAGACAACCCACCGCATGGGCAAGAGAACTCATCTCCGAAGAATCTTCTAGCAAATCTGTCTAATTAAGGAACACCGATGACAAGCCAAGCCACATAGCTTTCATGGCCCTGACCCATGCTTGGGACTTCAGAAATGTCCTAACATCACTGGATACAAACATCACAGAAGTTCTTGTATGACTTTCTCTGCAGGTAGTATTGAATCTGGGAAAAAAAGCATTCCAGAGTAGAACATTGTCCCAACCACCTGGTAACCTGGGTTGGCCCTGTCTCAGAGAAGACAAGGGAGATGGAGTTTGGGGCAAGATGCCATTTATCTGTTGTATTCTCAACCTCACCTCATCACCCACCCACCTTGGAGTGCCCTTGAATGGTTTCAACCCAAGTAAGACTGATTAAACTTTCTTCCCACAGCAAGGATAACCATACCTTCCAGATAGGAATATTCTCACTTTGTAGTTATGAGTTTTTTTCCTAGAAAAGAAGGATTCCTTTTAATTTTTGTGATAATTTTATGAATTTTTATGCTTCAGAGCTAAGGATCATTTCACTGTGACTTTCAGCAATATAATTTAATGATTTGGGGAATAATTGTTGCAGTTACTGGCAAAGAGTATAAGCCTTTTTTGCCTTATCGATGGATAATAAAGTTCCTCCCAATGTATGTATTTTCTTCTTTTTGGATACTTTGAATAAATCTCAAGGAAAGAACCCAGGTTATAGCAGTAATTTCTCAGGTTTGCACAAAATTTCACCATATCCTATTTTATCTTTTTCTTCAGTAAAACAACACTAACTACGGGATGTGTTAGGTGAATGCAAGACGCACATATCTTAAAGTAATGAAGACAATCAATGTCGAATGTTGGCTGGGCATGATGTCTCACGCCTGTAATCCCAGCGCTTTGGGAGGCCAAGGCAGGTGGGTCACCTGAGGTCAGGAATTCGGGACCAGCCTGACCAATATGGTGAAATTCCGTCTCTACTAAAAATACAAAAATTAGCTGAGGGTGGTGGCATGCACCTGTAGTCTCAGCTACTTGGGAGGCTGAGACAGGATAATTGCTTGAACCCAGGAGATGAAGGTTGCAGTGAGCCGAGATCATGCCACTGCACTCCAGCCTGGGCCACAGGGTGAGACTTTGTCTCCAAAACAAACAAACAAACAAACAAAAAAATATATATATATATAGACTGCATGTCTACACATGTTGGTGCATCAATGAAGCCTCATCTAATCTTTATAATAATCATGTAGAAGTGGAAAAAACTGCTACCTCCTTTTTGTAGATAGGAGAACGGAGGCTCAGAGAAGTGAGTTAACTTGTCCAAGGCCGCACAAGTTTGGGGCAAATTCAGGCTTGGAAGCAAGGTCTGTCACTTGGAAAGACCTTGCCCTTTTCCTTGCCCCAGTGAATGAATGGATACCTTGGTGCTGCATCTCCAAACACACGTCTCATGGGAGGCAGAGCAGGAAGATAAGATATGCATTCTGAGGCCTAGGGAAATCATTGAGATTATGCCTCAGTGGAAAAAATAAAGGCTTGCATATGGTGGGTTGGTAATTGGTGAAGGAAATGAAGGTAAATGGACCACTAGGATGGAGGATACAGGGACAGTTGCAGCAGGTTATACAATGATAAATAAATGTGCACAGGCCCCTCAAGAACTTGACAGTTATGATCCCAGGGAAAGGCTGGTGACTGAGGTCAGATTCCTCCAGTGTTTTGTGGTTTTGTTTTGTTTTTGTTTAACATCAAGCGTTCTATAAGAGTTAGAGAAAGTAGCTTTACTTCTCTTTACCACACATTTCCCTGAAGATCTCCAATTTAGGCTTGGTTTGGTGGCCCCTGAAAGGAAAGCACTTAGGAAGGGTGTTGGGAGGGGCATGAAGTTCTGGAAACAGGTGAATTTTATCTGATACGATGAGCCCTGTAATTCCATTGTTTTCTAAACTTGCTAAATTGACAAGGAGACTTACCCTCTCCACAGAGGCAGAAATAATTTATAGCATCAATTTTACTACCTGGATGGCTCTACATATCTTTATATAATGGCTCATATTGTCTTTGTAGATTTTTTTTCCCTAGGGAACATTTTAATCTAGCTAGAATAAATAATATCAATCACATTGTTCATATAATCGTTATTGGCTTGGGTCTTTTCTTTAATTTCCAAATATTATTTTTATGCTGGAGGCAGCATAGAGGAGTGGAAGTAACACTGGCCTAAAAATAAATTTAAGGTTAGAAGTCTGATTTCCTCAACAATAGACCCCAAACTTTCCATTCACTACCACACCTTTGGGTCAGCACTCTGCATAAAGTGCTTCACTCTCAGAAAAGGCATAACAGAGACATGAAATAAAGTGTGGCCCTGGGGCAGCCATCAGGGTTAGAAGTCTCCATCACCACTTCCTAGCTCTGTGACCTTGAGCACATTAGGGAACCTCTCCTTGCCTCTGTTCCTTAATCTGCAAAATGCTAACTGTAATGAAGCATATCTTCCTGGTTTATTGTAAGGATTTAATCAGAGAATTCATCAAAAAGTACTTTGGAGAGTACCTGTACCATGGTAGTGCTATAAAATGCTAACATTTATCATAATTACATCCTCCTTTCCATTCAAAAATGTTCCTCATGCACACTTAGCAAACTCCTGCAAATATTTCAAGTCTCAGCTAAAATGCCCCTTCCTCTAAAAACCCTCTCACAACTATCCCCTGCTTCTTCCCCAAAAGAAGTCATGCTTTCCTCTCTCTGATCCCTTCGATGGTAGTTTACTTATCCTTTCAGTCAGGAAATATTAACATAGCTGAGTGTGCGCAAGCGCTGCTGCCATAGAGTTGTCAATGAGGAAGGCACAGTCTCCACGGAGCTCACAACCTAGGAAGACATCACAGGCACAAAGGTTCCTTGCTCAGAGATGAGTCATTTCTCAAGCTGTATAAAATCCAGGGGCAGTCTCTGAGACCACACTAGCCATGTTTAGTTTTTCCTGTCTTTTTTTCTTCATTCTGTTTCCTTTTCCCACTTTTCATTTTACTTTCTAGTTTTCCCTCCTCTCTTTTCTTCTCTTACCATTCCTTATTTTTCTCTGTTTATTGTGGTTTTTTCCCTCTCTTTCTCTCTCTCCCTTTCTCTCTTTCAATATGTGCTGTATGTGGGAGTAGAAGAACATTCAGGGAAGGCTTCCTAGAAGGGACAGTGTCTAAGCCAAGTCTTCCAGGCAGGGTGGGATTTAGATAATAAGTGGAGGAGCGGGTGGGATACAAATGGAAAGAAAGAAAGAGTCAGAAGGAACATCAAATGTGAGGCCCCTGAGAAGAAAGAATGAGAGGGAAAGTGTATGCATGCATGGCAAAACGTACCAAGTTTAGTAAAGTTGTCAACACCCCAAAGGTGTAGTGGGATTGGCAGGAGAGGTAGATTTTGAAACTCAGGTCACGGGAATTCAGGCTTTCTATGCTATGGTTGGATTCTCTTCTTGATGGGATGAGTTCTAAATTGGGGTTTTAAGGAATAAGGTGAACATGACAAGATTTGCATGTTAGAAAGATCACTATATCAGGGTGTAGGATGGGATTCAGGAGGCCAGATGGACATAAGGTGTTAAGGTATGCTACTAAAACAGTCCAAGCAAGAGATGTTGATGCTTCAAGGATGCCGGCAGGATGGAACAGTGGATAGACATGTAAGCGCCACTAAATCACTGGGTTCTAATTCTGGTGCAGCCATTCACAGATGCCAAAAGAAAGGGCAACTGCCAATGTCCTACACTTTTAGCCAAATATCTTAGCATTCAAAAAAGGCTTTTGGTCCAGGTGGCCAACTCTTTAAAATAAAGATAAAAAGAATCCAAGATCTGCACAACACTCTATCATCAGATTTCATAGGTAAGAAACACAAGGCCTGCATATTTATTCATTTATGGTTTCAATATTGTACTGAAACCCAACTTTTTGGCAGGCACTAGAAAAAAAAAAAAAGGTGATTTAAGGGTTAGAGCCTGATCAGGGTACATGTTTATATAGAATGGATAGAGAAGTTCCCTATAAATATAATAAATTTGATATTGATGGAAGTGGAGGAGACAGCAAGGCTAATGCTTGGGAGAAAAGTGCTCCAGGCTGAAGGAACAGCAAGTGCAAAAGACCTGAGACAGGAATACGTGTGGTTCTTTAAGCAATAGCAAGGAGGCCAGCATGAGCTGTAGAGAGTAGCAGAATATGACTCAACGAAAGAGATGACAGGTTGTGAAGGGCATTAGAGGCCAGTGGCTTGGATTTATTTTCTACATGTGATGGGAAGCCATTATAGCAAAAAAAATCATATATTTTGATGTATGTTAATGAATTGCTTTGCCTGCTGTGTGGAAAATAGACCATAGCAGAGCAGAATGGAAAAAGGGAACTCACAGAGGAGATTATTATAGTGGCCAAAGGAGAAATTATGTTAGATTGACACAAACTACATTTATGTGTGGAAATAGTGAGAAGTGGTAGAATTCCAGATCTATGTTGAAGATGGAACTGACAAAATTGGCTAATACCATTGACATGGAATGGGGAAAAAAAGATAGAGGATTCAAGGATGATTCTAAGGTTGAGCCTGAGCAACAAGGTAAAATTGCTCTAAGTTGGGTAGGGTTCAGCTTACCTTTGGACATGATAAATAATTGACAATGTTGAATAGGTAGATGGGTGTGTGAATCGGGGGCTCAATGAAGAGGCTGAGAAAGCAGATGCAAATTTGGGAGTTATCAGCACATATCAAACCCCAGAACCCCATGTGAACAAAGATGAAGAAAAATTCCAAGGACTGAATCCGGGACTATCAAAGCAGTTAGAGTTTAGAAAAATACATAAAATCTATCAAAAGTGACTGAGAAGCAGCAGCCAGCAGCAAGTGAAGACACAGAGGAGAGGGAAGAAAGTGTGTTAGGAAGGGAGTAGGTTTGGAAAATGTTGGTGTAAAATCAGCCTTTTCCCTTACTTTCCATACGTCACATAAAATCAAAAATGGAGAATGAAAAGAAAGCCATAAAGCACATATTTAATGGAACTAGCAGATAGTTATAACAACAAAATAGGCAAAACTGTGCCAAAAGCAATCGAGTATTGAACGGGGCTATGGGAGAAAGCAGAAAGGTGAAACCCTTGATAGCATATCTTGGAAAGAGCCATCACAGGACACTTTGCTGGGATGCATAGCCTGGTCCCCAGGTGCAAATCCAGCAACGGGAGTGCTGCTGGTGCTGCTTCATCAAGAAACAGGTGGTAGAACTAAACGAGAAATCACACAAGAGGCACAAGGTAAAAGAGGAACTTTACATTTTGAAGAGTTCTACAGATGCCTGTCTCTAACGAGTGGAAGGAAATAAAAGCTAAAAGAACTCACAAACAGTGGGCCCTAAGAAAATTTTGGTTAACCTGGAGTACTTCTCTGTTTCTTCACCATAAGCAGGTTGTCCAAGTAGCTGGTCCAGTAAAGAGTCAACTGCTTAAGATAGATATGGAACCATAATAAGTGCTATAGATAAATAAAACAACAAAAAGATGAAAGAAACAGAGAAAGCACATGATATATAGAAAACATCCACCAGAAAAATATAGCCACAGAGATAAAATTTGTGATCAAACATTTTATTAGAATGTGGCTGATATCATAAATTGGCTAAATCAGTATTCACTCTTATTCACTTCTAGCTTTTCTAGCTGGCTGAGAAACCACACAGTATAATTTCTCAGACTTCTAGCTCACGTTTTGCCTATGACAAAGATCCACTGAGGAAAATCACCACCTGAGATTTGGAAAAAAAAGAAACAGTGGAATCCACATATGGAGCACTGGTCTTCTGGCAAGCACGTGGATGGAGGGCACTGGTTCTGGGGCACTGGAGTGGAGATTCTAGTTCATAGTCTTCATTGCCCTGGGTGCTGAGTATGGGTGATAGCAGCAAACCATTTCTGCTAGGACACTGGGGATATGTGTTTGGGCATTGTCCCAGCTGCATGCCCCTGGCAATGTGTAGTGTTCAAGCCTAGTTCACTAGCTCCTTAGGAGAGTTTGTGAGTTACCAAATACTCTTTAACAAACCCCTTTTGCTTTAATCATCTAGTATAAATTATTTTCTGTAGTTAAAGACACTGATCAATATTCACAAATTTTAAAAAAGAGAAAATTTAATGAAGCTATTTTAAAAATGCACAAAACAAAGTACACATTGGGGAATAGATAATGATACAACAAAAAGAGATAAAACATGAGCTGCACACATCAAGAAGGAGGAGTGAAAAACATAAATGAAGGAAAAATTTAATATAAATTTAAATACATATATATATATATATATATATATATTTCTTGGTGTTGACCATTGAGTCAGTCTTTCCTTGAACTTATACATCTTTTAAATCTCTAGACATTGACATGTTTTGAACTGTAATTTTGAAAACCTGTTCTGCTCATTCATTTGAGTTTTCTTCTTAAGAGGCTCTAGTTACACATTGTAAAGTCCTAACCTGTATAACCATGTAGGGAAATATGTCTAGTTACGCATTGTAAAGTCCTAACCTGTATAACCATTTAGGGTCTATGTTGAAGACTTATTGCCTGTTTTTTACGGCTCTTTTGTTCTTTTATCTTTCTCTCTCTCTTTAGTGATATAGATCAGTTTCTCTTTAAAATATTAGTCATCATTCATCACTAGAAGAAGCAATACGTTTAAAATATTCAAGAAAAAGATGTACAACATAAAAATGTTATATCCAGCCAAACTGTATTCAAGTATAAAAGCAAAATACAAATGTTTTTGTTTTTGTTTTTGTTTTTTGAGACAGAGTGTCGCTGCGTCTTCTAGGCTGGAGTGCAGTGGCGCAATCTCGGCTCTCTGCAACCTCCGCCTCCTGGGTTCAAGTGATTCTCCTGCCTTAGCCTCCTGAGTAGCTGGGACTGAAGGCACGCACCACCACACCCAGCTAATTTTTGTATTTTTAGTAGAGACAGGGTTTCACCATGTTGGCCAGGCTGATCTCAAACTCCTGACCTCAAGTGATTCACCTGCCTCGGCCTCCCAAATTGCTGGGATTACAGGCATGAGCCACTGCGCCCTGCCCCACACAACTGTTTTTAAACATGAAACGCATCAGAGAATTATTTCCATTAGTTATCCCAGAAAATCCTAGATGACTAGCTTAATTTAACTAATAGATGAATAGGAAAAAATATAAAAATAGAATGTAAGCCAAGAATCAAGCAATTGGAGTCTAAGTATAGCTAATAGTATAAAAGTGAACACTGGGGTGATAAGATACTCATATTGTGGGGTGGAAGAGAGAAGGCAGAAAGTCAGAAACAAAGGATGTTTACTACTATTTAATTTGTTCATTATTATTTAACATTGTCCTAGGGGTTTTACCCAACATGATCAGACAAGATAAATACATTAAAAATATAAAAATTGAAGAGGAGGTGGTAAAATTATTCTTATTTACAGATATCATGATTAGGTATCTGAAAACTCTGAAAGAATCAATTGAAAACTACTACAAACAAAATAATTCAGTAATTGACCAGATACAAAATTAATATAGAGGAATTGGCAGCCTTTTATATAAACAGCAAAACAGAAAATGTCAGAAAAAATCCCAGTTTTTTCTGTTGGTTGCAAAAATTAAAATATTTAGAAATAGATTCAAGAATAATGTGTAAAACACATCAGGAGAAATACCTAATGTAGACGATGGGTTGATGGGTGCAGCAAACCACCATGGCACATATGTGCCTATGTAACAAACATGCACATTCTGTACCTATATCCCAGAACTTAAAGTATAATTTAAAAAAATTATTAAACAGTGAAGAAAAAACCAAAACAAAACACTAGAGAAAGAAATCTTAGATGCTCCCAAGAAACCTGGCCTACCTAGAGAGCTTCATTCTCACTATGTGCTGCACCATTCCTTTCACCTTATCTGGACTCCACAAACACATTTTAAAAACCAATTATTCTGAGTCATTTAAGCCTCATAGAGGTCTCTCCTCTTTCACCCCTTCTTCTGGAATAATGTCTATTTCCCCTTCAGGTCTTGAGACAGACACTATATCATATTGAAAGCCATGCCTAGCCAATCAAGACTGTTTTAGGTATCCTGACACACAATGTATTTAAATTGCTTGTTTAACTATTTGTCTCTCATAATAGACTTTGAGCTCATCAAGGCAAGACCAAGTATGTTCAGCTGTGGCACCCTGGTGCCCAGCACAGAGCTAGTGCTCAATAAAATAAAGGAAGGATAGAATAATATAGACATGGAGAAAGAACACTGACTGAAAGAGGACATGGAAATGTGAAAATAGTTTAATTTGATGAGACTGGGGTTGTAATGAGTTTTTTCTCTCTTTTGTTTCCCATAAATATTAATATATTTGCCCACTACAAGCAAATGAAAAGCATGGGGAAAAACACTAATGCATATATGCATACACAAATCTATTCCAAAACCAGTTTATCTCCCAATGAGACCCAAAACATATGTGATGTAAGTACTTTTACAGGTCATCAGGAGGAAACAGGAAAACATATGCAATAAAGACTAAGAAGAGACAGTAGGGTGAAGAGCAGTCAGTAATGAATAAAGAAAATGTGGTACATTTATACCATAGAATACTATGCAGCCATAAAAAAGAACATGATCATGTCCTTTGCAGGAAAATGGATGGAGCTGGAGGCCACTAACCTTAGCAAACTAACACAGAAACAGAAAACCAAATACCACATATTCTCACTTATAAATAGGAGCTAAATGATGAGAACACATGAACCCATAGAGGGGAACTCCACACACAGGGGCCTTTCAGAGGGTGGATGGTGGGAGGAGGGAGAGGATCAGGAAAAATAACTAATGGGTACTAAGCTTAATACCTGGGTGAGGAAATAATCTGTACAATTCCCAAGACACAAGTTTACCTACGTAACAAACCCACACTTTTACCCCTGAACTTAAAAGTTAAAAAGAAAAAGGAAAACAGTCAGTAAAAGACAAAGCTAATATTTATAAAATAAAAGTAACTAGCAGAAGACATCTTTTCAGAGCACATTGGAGTGAATAAAAGCCTCCTTTAAAAACAGTTGACAGGGAGCATTTATCTAACACATTAACTTCGGGCTATTACAGATGAAGGATTAAAGTTTTTAAAAATCAGTAATAACGCCCCTCATGCAATCAGGAAACAACTTAATATAGAATGATGCAAAACAAAAACAGCATGAGGAAGATTAGCAAATACCAGATGACACTAGAAATAAACCTTAGCTGGATTATAGCAGTCACACACAGCAAGATTCTTTTATTAAAAATCATTTTTCCATAGGTTATTGGGGTACATATGGTGTTCAGTGACATGAGTAGGTTCTTTAGTGATGATTTGTGAGATTTTGGTGCACCCATCACCTGAGCAGCTTAAAGGTCTCGAGCTAAGATGGACTGAAAATTAACATCAGAGTTCCACCATATACCAACAGTTTGTATGGCATATAGTTACATTTTTGTGAACTGTAGTTTCTTTTCCAAAGCAGGACTCTAAAAATCCCGGTGTTGCATCCAAATGTCCCAAGTCAAATAATCCATTTAAATAACCTAATTGGATCCACTTACCTATGAATGGCCCCCATTGACTCTATCAAGACTGGTACCTGGTACCCAGACAGAGTAGAAGAGTGAAGACTCCAGTCCTGCATCACAACATAGCTAGACTTCCTGTTTGAATGTCGTGTTTGGTGTGCTGGGATTTGGAGCAGAATTTTAATTCATCCACTTACCATCTTTGACAAGTAACTCAACAACTCTGAAATCTCAAATTTTTCATCTGTGAAATCAGCATAATAATAGCTACCTCATAGGTGGTTTTGAGATTTAATTATGGTGCTATGTAGACTGTCTAACATACAGAGG
This sequence comes from Pan paniscus, assembly GCF_029289425.2. NCBI lineage: Eukaryota > Metazoa > Chordata > Mammalia > Primates > Hominidae > Pan > Pan paniscus. Next base: position 108,180,815 of record NC_073261.2, read on the forward strand.
AAACCAGATAAATGATAGCTACTATTCAGACCCAATCATCCAACAATTGCATAGTCTCTGTTAATATATCTTTATTGGACTTTGCATTTCAACATGGTCAGTGCCTGACAAGTGGTATTTATACTGATTACTCTGAGGCTAGCCTGTTTGAATGTACTGCTAGTTTCGTGAGGAAAGGAATTTGTGTTTGTGTTATTCACTGCTGTATCTGCATCATTTAGAATGGTGCCTGGCACACAGTAGATTTCAAATACCACTGACTGAACAGTGATTCTCTGAATGAAGGCTTATGAGATATCTGTACATTCTCTGTGACACTCTTTCTCTGTCCCAGCAAATCTGGCGATTTTATCAATGTTATCTGTCATCCCATGTTCATTTACATTATATACACCCAGGAGGATGGCAGTCTTCTTAAAAGCTCACATACTTAAAAACATTCCTAATCAGTTTAATTCTGAAAACTTCAGATGATTCCAGAGTTACAAGAGTGATTTATATTTCAATAGCCTAAGTTGTTAATTTTTAAATCACCTATCTCTACTACTTTTGCAAATGAAGAAAGATATGCCATGAAAATATTAATCAAAGGAAAGCTGGTATAATTCTATTAATTTCAGAAAACATAGAATCCACAATAAGAAATATTAGAGATAAAAAACTCATTACATAACCACAAATGCGTCAATTTTTCAAGAAGTCATAATCCTAAATGTGTATACTTCTAATAGCTGAACTTCAAAAACTGATTTTAAAAAGAAGTATAGATCTCTAAAATCAGAGTTCAAACTTGCTCTCTCAATAATTTATAGAACAAGTAGAAATAAAGTAAGGTTATAGACAAACTATCAATCAATTTGACCTAACTGATATTTATAGAACACTCCAATCCAACAATAGTAGAATATACATTCTTCTCAAGCGTGCATGAAATCTTCTCCAAGAAAGACTTAATCTGAATCATAAAACAATTCAACAAGTGTAAAAGAATAGAGACTATATATTTTCTTGAGTCACAATGAAATTAAACTGGAAATAAAAACAGAAACATAGCTGGGAAATTCCAAAATATTTAGAAATTAAATAAGACAATTCTAAATAATTCATAGGTTCAAAAAGAAGTTAACAGGGAAATTTTTAAATATTATAAATGAAATTTAAAAACATATCAAAATTTGTGGCATGCAGCTAAAGCAGTTCTTAGAGGGATATTTATATCATTAAATGTTTATTTTAAAACATTTACGTGGCTCAAAACTAAAAATTATACAAAAAGGTGCATGCATTGAGATGTCCTTTTTTCAAACCTAACCTCTCCATCCATTTTTTTTCCCATACCACCACTACCATCACCACTTTGCTCACAAAAGTAATGGTTTTTATTGGTTTCTGGCTTATTTTTTCCAGTGTTTCTTTTGCAAAATAATCAAATACATATAACTATACTTACATTTTATCGTTTCTTATATAAAATGTAGCATCTTGTATACCCTTTTCTATACAAGAAGATAGTTTTTAATATTCAGTCTTCCTAGGAAAAGATTTATTTAAATAACTTTAAGAAATCTGTGACTGTGGTATATTACTTCATTGAACTCTCTGTGTTTTTTGGGACTAACCATGTTTAATTTAAATATAAGAAAAGTACATAGTTAAGGTTATGGTAAATATTAAAACAAATAATTGCATATAGAAGCATAATTCTAAACTATGAAATACTATTGAAATATACAATAGTCAGTGACATAAGAATAACTGACTTTTTAAAAGAATGCACATTTAAAATGAAAAAAGTAATTATCTGTTTTGAACTAGTTTAAGGAATAAAAGGGCATTTATCTACTCATGTAATTGTCTGATAGGTCAATGCTAGAATCTTTCTCCAGGATAACAGGAGCTGGAGACTTAAATAGTCTCCCCATACATCATATTAATAAATTTAGGACCTGTCCCTAGTACAGATAATAGGTTGGAGAGAAAAGTTAAGGTCGAGTGTTCATGAAGAATTTGGTTGTAGTGAAAAATTTACAGCATTTTAAGGTGCTGTTTGTTCTTCTTGATTTCTAACTTGGTAGATCAGTAATTTAAAATTCAACCTTTGATATATAGACCAATAACACATTCTTGATTTAAGGACAATAATCACTGCAGTTGTGAAAATAAACACCACTACTTAGACTGCCTGGCAGGGTCTGCATTGTAAAACAAGCCTGAGTTGTGTTTATATTGCATTTGGACTGATGGGGAATGTGGCATTCATCTGCCAGGGGTCACTTCAGGCTTCCATGGCAGGAGGCCATATAATTTAAAAAATTAAAAAATTAAATTAAATTAAAAAGCCCCTGCAGATATTTGCTAGTACTGCTTGAGGAATTCAGGAATTGAATATTATAGGGTAAGGTGTGCTTTAAACACAATCTTAGGATTCTGCAGGCACAATGACAGAGGAAGAGACAAGGGCCATGGAATATTCAGATGTGGAGCAGAATCTTAATTCATCGACTTATCACTATGCATCTTTGACAAGTAACTCACAACTCTGAAATCTCATATTTCTCATCTGTAAAATCAGTATAATGATATCTAACTCATAGGGTGATTTCGAGGTTTAATTAAGGTGCTATGTAGAGTGTCTAACATACAAAGAAAGCCAGATAAATGATAGCTACTATTCAGACTCAGTCATCCGATAATTGCATAGTCTATGTTAATATATCTTTATTTGACTGTGCATTTCAACATGGCCAGTGCCTGACAAGTGATATTCATATTGATGACTCTGAGGCTAGCCTGTTAAGTCCCTAAGGGATTCTTAATCCACAAATAATAAATGGTGATCAAAAGGGTTTTAGCGCTAATGTATTTAATCAGTTTTTATTAGCATCACATTGATAAATTCAGTGGGAACATCTCACAGTCTTATTTTACTGGCCTTCTCTGCAGCTTTTGACACTGTTCAAACTCTTTCTTGAATATTAGGGTTTTAAAATTTTAGTATGAATAACACATTTTCCCCAACCTCCCTAACTGGTCTTTCCAAATATTTTTGTGGGCAACACCTGTTTTTTTTTTTGCTTCTTAAATATTGGTTTTCCTTAGGCATCTTTCAGAAGACATCCCTTCTCACCTCACTAATCTTTTTAGACAACGTATTTCGTTCCTATGACTTCACTTGTCATTTAAGTCATGGCCGCTGAGTAAGGCTGTGCAGTCTGTACACTGCCCGAAAGTGCTAGGCCAAGAGAGAGAGAGTGCTGGCAGAGATTCAGTCTGTGTTCTGCTTGCCAGGATGTGTACTCCAGGGCCAGTATTTACCTAGAGGAGGGCTTTTTCTAATTTATACAAAATTATTCCATATGTGAGCAACTGCCCTTTTCTAAATGACACTTACAAATTCATGCATGCACACACACACATACACATACGCACAGTGCAAGTCTTTATACTTACATCAAGCTTTACAAATTTAACTGCCAGTGTGAATCTCCATCTGTATGAATCAAACTCCACATGACCTAAACTGAGCCAGTTCCTTCTTCACCCAACTTTACAGTTTCATCCATGTCCCCTATCTCTCTGGATAGAATTAATATCCACCAAATGCCTCAGCCAGAAATTTAAAGCTACATTTCACCGCTCCCACTCCCTTACTGTCAATATTGAATAACAGCAAACACTCTGCTGTCTGTACTGTCCAGACTGCCCTTCACGACTTAAGCGCATATTTCTCCAAGTGGTGAGAATGCTGCCAGCTGAGAGCTTGCAGCCATCTGCCCTCTCCGGGATTTCCCCAACCCTAGAGCACTACCTCATCCAAGAGTACAGCGCATGCCCAGTGACTAGTTCTTGGAGAATTTAAAGGCCCAACTCTAGACAACTCTACCGGACCGTCCTAGTTCCAGAGCTCCCAGTGAATGCCTTATGTCTTCATTACAGCCCCATTTCTCCCTCTCCATAGTTCTGCTTCCTTCTCTTTCCCCTCAGACATTGATCCCAAGAGCACTTTCAAATGACATTCTGCACACTCATGGTCTACGCCATCAACCATCCTCCAAGTGTCAGTGGGATATATTCATTCTCTCCATCCTTGCTATTACTTCCATATTTATGTCATCCTAATCCCCCACCTGGATGATAGCTGCTGCCTTCATCTTCTCATCTGTAATTTTCTCTGCTTGTAATCCACTGTCTGCACTGTCAGAGTAATGATTTGATCATACACACACTACTTAATTCCTTAATTCTTTTCTGGAAGAGTGAAATCTATACTTCTTAACATAGCTTGGAAGATCCCTTCTGTTCTGGTCTCTACTGTTTACCAACCTCATCTTTCATTACTTACTTCATTTTGTTCCTATCTCTGACCATGCTCAACCATTTCTGGTATTTACCTACTTGTTTAATGTATCAAAATTTCTTTTGCCTTTCAGACTTTGTCCTTAAACTTGGTGCCCTTTGCTTCCCACATCTCCCTCCATCTCTATTCCTTAAGCCATCCTTTTGCCTCCAGTGCAACCTGAGAACCTAAAGCCCAGCTAAATCTTATTAAAATCCTTTAAGTCTCAGAATTAATACTACTTGTTCTAGAAAATATTTTCTAAATCTTAGGAGACTAGATATATCATGTTCTCTCTGTGCTTCCATAGCATCCTGTCCTTAGTCCTAAGAAGCACTATTGATATTGTATTGTGATAGACTTTTATATCTCTTAAATAATTTATGTTTTATCTCTCAATTCATTAAACTGGTCAATTATATTTACATTAATAGTGTGTCTAATGATAAACCTTTCTCGTACTCATAGGATAAATATGAATAAATCATAAGATATATTTCAATGTGCTGTTGAATGTTGGTTAATTTTTTTTTCAAATTTTTATGTTGCTACTCTTTAAGCAACACTGCCTATTATTTTCTTTCCTTGTACATTCTCTGGTTTTAAAATCAAGATCATATCAATCATTTTAAATAAGATAGAAGCTATTTTATCTATCTCTATTTTCTACAACTGTACAAGGCAAGGTAAGTATTTTTTGTCCCTCGAATGTTTGATATAATTCTCTTATCTGGATATAGAAATGTTTGTGTATTTTTAATAGTGAGTGCAATTTACCTTAATATACACAGGCTTATTCATATTTTCAATTTTCCTTTGAATTTGTTTAAAGTTACAGTTTTCTGAAAATATTGTTTCACCTATTATTTGAAATTTTGATAGCACTACATGTTTACATATGTAACTAAACTGCCCATCCTGCACATATGCCCCCAAACTTAAAATAAAAGTTGGAAATTAAATTAAGAAAATGTGGCACATATACACCATGGAATACTATGCAGTCATGAAAAAAGATGAGTTCATGTCCTTTGCAGGGACATGGATGAAGCTGGAAACCATCATTCTCAGCAAACTATCGCAAGGACAAAAAACCAAACACTGCATGTTCTCACTCATAGGTGGGAATTGAACAATAAGAACACTTGGACACGGGAAGGGGAACATCACACACCGGGGCCTGTCATGGGGTGGGGGGAGCAGGAAGGGACATCATTAGGAGATATATGTAATGTAAATGACGAGTTAATGGTGCAGCACACCAACATGACGCATGTATACATATGTAACAAATCTGCATGTTGTGCACATGTACCCTAGAACTTAAAGTATACTAATAATAAAAAAAAGTTGGAAATTAAAAAAGAAATTTAATGGCATTAAGTTGTTAATAATAATCTCTAATTTTTCAAAAGTAAATCTTTGTTCTATCCAAGGTTATATTCTCCTTTTTAAATCTAATTTTGTTCATTTGTGCTTTCTGTTTCATAACCAATCTTGCCAGCATTTTGCCTATTATTTGTCTTCTTAAAACATATCTTTTGTCTTTGTTGTTTGTTCCATCATTTTTTGTTTTCTATTAATTTTTGCACCTTTATGTTCTATTTTTTTGTTTTTAGGTTTTCTCTATTTTTACTATTCAAAATTTTAAATTGAATATTTACTTTTCAGCCATTCTTTTTTTACATCAGCATTTATAGCTATAAATTTTCATCTAAATACTGCTTTAGTTGTATCCTACAAGCTATTTAGTGTTTTCATTTTCATTGTCTTAAGCATTTTCTAATTGCCATTATGATTTCTTATTTGACCTACATATAATTTCAGAGTCTGTTTTGATGTTTACGTATGTAATTTTTAATATTAATAATTGTTGGTTGAATATTTAAAATTTAATGTGATTGCATTTGTTACAAGTAAGGAGTCCAATCCAGACCCCAAGAGAGGATTCTTGGATCTTATGTAAGAAAGAATTCAGGGCAAGTCCATAGAGTAAAGTGAAAGCAAGTTTATTAAGAAAGTAAAGGAATAAGAGAATGGCTACTCCATAGACCAGCCCCGAGGGCTGCTGGTTGCCCTTTTTTATGGTTATTTCTTGATGACATGGTAAACAAGGGGTGGATTATTCATGCCTCCCCTTTGTAGAACATATAGGGTAAGTTCTTGACATTGCCATGGCATTTGTAAACTGTCATGGCGCTGATGGGAGTACAGCAGTGAGGACAACCAGAGGTCACTCTCATCGCCATCTTGGTTTTGGCGGGTTTTAACCAGTTTCTTTACTGCAACCTGTTTTATCAGCCAGGCCTTTGGACCCGTATTTCATGCTGACCTCCTATCTCATCCTGTGACTTAGAATGCCTTCACTGTCTGGGAATGAAGCCCAGCAGGTCTGAGCCTCATTTTACCCAGCTCCTGTTTAAGATGGAGTTGCTCTGGTTCACATGCCTCTGACGCATTCAGAGAATATGGTAATAGATCTTAATTTGTATTAATTTGCTGCGTTTTTCTTAGAGAATGAAAATCTGGTCAATTTTTGTTAATCCTCATGTGGACTTGAGAAGAATGTATGTTCTACAAATTGTAGAATACAGATTTTGATAACTCTGTTGAGTACAGCTTATTAATCTTGTGGTTTAAATTTTGTTTGTATCCTTCCTATTTTTCTGTCTGCTTTATTAGATAGAAGAGTTAAAAATCTCCCATGATGGTAGTTAATTTATCAAATTTCTTTAGATATAGTGGCGTGTTTTACAGGTTTAAAATTTAAATTTTTTGTGAATTGTTCCTTTTAACATTAAGCTGGGATCATCTAGAGTCATGTGTTACTTAACAATGAGGATACATTCTGAGAAGTGTGTCCTTTGGAGATTTTTATTGTGTGAACATCATAGAGTGCATTTACACAAGCCAAGGTAGTATAGCCCACTACATACCCAAACTATATGCTATAGCCTATTGCTTCTAGGTTACAAACTTATACAGCATATTACTGTACTGAATACTGTAAGCAATTATAACATGATGATATTTGTGTATCTAAATATATCTAACCATAGAAAAGATACAGTACAAATATGGTATAAAAGATGAAAAATACTACATCTGTAGGGCACTTACCATGAATAGAGCAGGCAGGGCTGGTGGTTGGAAGTTGCTCTGGGTAAAGTCAGTGAGTGAGTGGTGAGTAAATGTGAAGACCCTAGGACATTACCGTACACTACTGTAGACTTTGTAAACACTGCACACTTACTTAAGCTACACTAAATTTGTTTAGAAACAATTCCTCATTAATAAATTAACCTTAGCTGATGGTGACATTTTTACTTTATAATTTTTTCATTTCTTTAGCTTTTTGACTCTTGTAATAACACTTAGCTTAAAACACACATTGTAAAGCTGCAAAAATACTTTTGTTTATATTCTTATCATATAAGCTTTTTTATACTTTAAATTTTTTATTTTTTTTAAACTTTTTTGTGAAAATTTGGAACATCAACATATACATTGGCCTAAGCCTCCACAGGGTCAGAATAATCAATTTCAGTGTATTCTACCTCCACATAGGTTCCATTATAATGTTATGAACTACCATTATATATGTGGTTTATCATTGACTGAAATGTCATTATAGGTTTCATGACTATATAGCCCTAATTAAACTTTTACCTGTTCCATCTATTATATGCCATTAATAGTGAAATTGTATGGGTATGGTTTGGTTGGGTTAGTATTGTCCTAGTATATATTTTTATTAGCTTATTCATTCTTACAACTTTTTTTTACATTCTCTGTTTTTATGTTTTATATGTGTCTCTTTTAAACAACATATAGGTAATTCTTTTATTACTAATTGGTAATCACTGTCTTTTAACTGGTTAAGTATAGTCCATTTATCTTTATTGTGATAACATATATTCCATCATATTCTGTACAATTTATTCTGTTTTTCCTTTGCTTCCCCATTTCTTAAATTCTCTTAAATTGTCTTTTAGTACCTCCTAGTTAGGCGTACACCTATAAATAAAGCAATAGTTTTAAAAATAACCAATGAACAGAACAAAAAGTCTACTAAGTTATTCCTTTGCTAGCATTATCTAGAAGTACAACAATAAGAAAATAACTTTTTGAAGAAAACATAGAAAACTTTTAAATATGTGTGTTTAATTAGATAATCTAGGTTATACTATACTAACAAATGAATTATTAAATATTATTGACTTAGAACTTGCTCATGCAAGTCCACTGTGGGTCAATGAGGACTCTCCTTCATCAAAGATAGTGATAAAGGCTTTCCATTCCTGTGACATGCTATCTCAATACCTGAATATGGACATTGTTACATAGGTGAAGACTGAGTTGGAGACAACTCAGTTGAAGAACATGCACCAGCTTTTAATTGCCTTGGCTTGGACACACATCACCTCCACTCTCGGCCTACTGGCCATAACTAGTCATGAGCCACTCACCAAATTATGAAGGAAGTTGAGAATGTAGGGGAGCATATGGAATATTTGCAAGGCCTAAGTGTCTCTGTCATAAATACAGCATGAGTGGCTGAGATCATGGGGGGATGTTTTTGTCATTATAACCTTTGTGTATCTTTAGCTTCTAGAATAATGCTTGATAGGTAGAAGGCCCCCAATTTATGCATATAAATAAGTAAGTGATTGATAGAATGAATAAATAATGAATGATTGCTACATCAGAAAGAGCCCAACCTTAGAATGTGGAGATCTGATCTCAAGTTCCATCTCCATCACCACTGGATCCCTCTGGGCAGATTATTTAACTTTTGCTCTTTTCTTGCCTATCAGATAAGAGAAGTTATGATACTTTTATTTTACTCAAAAGGCTATAATAAAAATTCACTCATTGATTCATACACTCATTCATTCAACAGATATGCCTTAAGTTCCAATTGTTGGCCACACTTTGGAGAAGGAAATAGAGTCTACAACAATGTGCATTGAGGATAACAGCATTTGGTAGATTTGTTGTATGAATTTAATGAGAAAATAAAAAAATCTTAGCATTTTTTTTAAGAAGACTAAATAAGTGTTCACTGTTTCATTATTCTCTGAGCTTCCAGAAATTTCTGCCATCTGACAATAGTAGGAGATTATGGGTAAACTGCAGAATCAATTTATGCTTCCTCCATATCAGAAAGTCAGATGAATCTCAAGAAATAACTAAACAATTGTGGCCAAGAAGCAATGTGATGTTTTTTCATATTCTTAAAATAAATTGAGTGATTCAAAAATTAAACATCATCATTTTCTGGGGTCATCATTGAGCACGAAATTTTAATTTGATCCTTGAAAGGAACCACCATATGTTCCATTTGAAGTCTGAGAAAACTGAATCCCTTCAGCATTGTCATAAATTGAGAATCAGGGGAGGTGCTATGTCAGAAATTGAGAGCACTGAGTCAAATTTTCCTCCTAAACAGCTTCCAACGTTTTAGTTAATTAGCCAAGTTCAAATTTAGGATAATTCTTTTTAATTGAAGAAAGTGGGTATTCACAAACTCTGCTTCAGTAATTGCAAGAATGAATTGCCATAAAAATGTAAGAAAAGTGTTTCTCTCATTTTGTATGAATCTTATGTCTACCTCAATATATCAGTAAATTCAATATGAAATTTAAACTTGAAACCATCTACCAAGTTTCTCAGAGAACTTTATTACTACTTCAAAAAAACTAAATTAAATTTCTACTGTAAAATATTCTCTGATTTCCCACAATAATACCACTTTTCCAAAATCATAATAAAGACACATTCCCATGGCTTTTTAAAATGTCTTTGTGAGTTATATGGAAGGCCTGCACATTTAGCTTATGCTTTGGATAATTCAAAATGAGTCATACAAAAAGTAGTCTTTTTCTCCATGAAGATAAGAGTTTTGCTTGTAAATATTTATATTACTTTTGTCTCCAGTAATATCTGGAAACACTTGGACAGGATGTTAAAGAGATCTCTCAGCCTCTTTCTATACTTTGTCTTAAAATGCAGAAAATGCCAAAGGAACTTGTTTTTCTCTTAGAGGAAAACTAAAGTTTTAAACTGTTATTACAAAAAGAATACACTTTATTATTTTTAAAAATCAAGTGGTACAGGATGGTATAAAACAAACTGAGTAATTTCCTGCCTCTAACTGTAGTGTCACTAGAGGCAGCCACTGTCCTGACACTTTGTATAAAATAACAAAATATAAACATGTTTTCATGCATTGCATGATTTTCTTTTTTCACTTAATAATACATGCTCAACTTTTAAAAGTCAGCATTTATAGGTTTATAGCAATCTTTTAATGGGTTTAAATTATTCTGCTTAACAGTAATATTGTGACTTAATTAATTTAGGTGAACATTTGGATAGTTTCCAGATATTGTTATTACTACAATGAATGCTGACCCCATATTTTGATTTTTACAAATTATGGCTAATTGTGCTGCACAAGTAGGCAAGGAAACACAAAGTCTAATATCTGCTCTTGTTTGTTTACAACCAGTTCTGATATCTTAACCACTGAATGATCAAAAATTTTTTATTAACTTTGCATAAACATTTATTACATAATTGTTTTCCTTGATTTTGTGAAAGTTTGTCACATATCTTATGGAAGTTTTCATCTGTACTCTCTTACAAAAAATAAAAATAAAATCAAGACAGTTAACGTACATGGCCAGCCTGGAAGTTCCAAGTTATTGAGATTATCAGAATGCAAATAAATGTGTTCTTTATCTTTTCTCACATTGTTTTGTAAAGTGAAGTGGTTAAAGTAATCAGTTTTTGGAGTGTGAAACACTGCATTAAGCCATGGTTCTGCTGTTAACTGGCTATGTGGTTTAAAAAAATTACTTAATATTCCGAAACCTTGTTTTCTTCTTTTCAAAATGTGGATGATTATAAAAACTAGTTTTATATGGACATAGGGATAGTGATAGATTACAGAAGATATGCAAGTAAATCTAGCACAGAGTTTAGCACCTAGTAAGTGAATACTAAATCTTAGCTATCATCACCATCATCGTTGTCATCATCATGTTTTTTTAATATATAAGATTCTTATTCTGATCACCCTAAAATTTACTCTTCACCATCTACAAGATAAATTAGACTTCACGCCTCTTAGCCTGACCTATCTTGTCTTTAATAACACATTTTCACTGTGTACCTCTAGCTTCATTTGCTACATATCACTGTCATTTCCTGAACACAAATCATTCTCCCTCATATACATACTCCTATTTTACCCAAACTGTCCTCTTTTTCTTATGGCAAATTCATACCCAGCCTTGCGGTTTTCTCTCAATAATGTATTTGTTCTATTACTATGTGGGACAGTAGAGTTGTAAAGTGAAGAAGGAGAAGGCAGATGTGTAAATTGGTGAGTACAGTAAAGTGCACAATTGATGCATTGGAAGTCTGCTCTTGGAGCAATGGATTCACCAATGTTGGAGTGGTCATTGGACTTGGTGGGGTGGGCAGAAAGCCAGAAAAACTCTTTATGGGAGAGATGCCTTTTGGATAGCAGTAGTTATTATCATAAACATAATATTTCTTTTGTAAAGATTTCCACAGACATATCTTAGAAAGGATTTTGTGGGGCAAGTATAAGCGATGGAAAATATTCCAAGCAGAGAGGTCTAAGTCAGCAAAATTATAAAAGCATAAACATTAGGTGCATGAAAGAATCTCAACAGAGGATGTGAGCAGTTGATGAGGGGGAAAGCACAGCCCAGATCTCAAGGGACTAGGTTTAAGTCATAAATTTTTACTGTGGACAATGAAATAAGTGATAAATTTTATGTAAGAAAGTAACTATTCAATGCTTAGGATTCTAATCACTCATCTCTCCCTACCTTCTACCCATTGGGCAAAAATCAGTTGAACAGACACAACTAAATGAAGACCAAAGAAAATTATCAGGTTTACCCACGGAACTATGGTAATGACTAAATAAGGGAAGGCTTTGGGCCTCCTCCCTCTATCCCCACATGTGGGACGTGAAATATGGAATGTGCACTGCTCAGTCCTCCACTGTTAAGAACACTTACCCAGTCATCAACCTGGAACATGGAAAGCCTGCTTCTTGAACCCAGTTGCCACCAGAATGAAACCTACAGGAGAACAGCAGGCTTCTGTTCTGCTTTTGACTTCAGGCCCTGAGCTCTGGCCCAGGGGTGCTCACTGCATGGGGGCAGGAAACAGAAGATAGCCCACTGCCCTACTGCAATAACCCATGAATCATCAAGAGGCATGTTTCAGCCTGTTTCCTTTGCATTTGAAGCAAAGCTGTTCTGCCTATAAGCAAGCATGTTTCAGTATGTGTCAGGCATTTACCATGAAACCAGTAAGAATAAGAGGTTTCTACCATGGGGAAGCATTAGTAAGTCAGCAAAGGAGTGAACTATTAGTCCTCAGATCTTCCCTGATGGAACTGTCATCTCTGTGAAGTTCTCCTCTCCATGGACTGAAGAGAGGACAGGGATGGGAGAGGTGACTGCTCCCTTCACGAAGTGGCACAGATAGATTTGCTCCCCTTCCTTTCTGATGTCTTCCCTGACTCACCCAGAAAGTTTCAAGGTCCCTTTCCTCTCTGCACAAAGGACATCTTGTACAAACCCCCTTTAAGAACTTATCGTAGGACTCCTTCGTTTTTTTATTTGCATTGTCTATATTATCTTAGACCAACAGTTCTTAATCCTTGGCAGGGAGGGGAGGAAGGGGTTGAAGATTTCTTTTGTATGTAATAAAAGAAGCCAAATTACTCTCGTTCTCTCTTCCCTTTAGAGCCCATCCCCTAAAAAGCATACAAAAGCACTTTAGAAAGCTCACTGATAACTCTGAAACACCTCCTTAATTCATGTTAACCACACCCAAACTAGGCTGTGAGCTTTAAAAAGAAAAGGTAGAATTAACTTTTTAAACTCTAATCATCCACTACCATGTTTGACTCAGAGTAAGAGTTAAAGTAATATCCTTCAAACAAATAGTGCACAAGCAAAATAAAGTGCAAGTAATTCACTAGCTTCTATTGCCTGACACATTTCAATTTGAGGAACATTGTTTGAACTTCTGGTACTTACCAATGCTGTTCAAGTCTCACCCTGTGCTCTACTCTATTTCCTCCAAAATAAATGATAAAAAATGAAATGCAATCAGAGTAAAGATCTCCTACCCTAACCCTTTTATAAAAAGCAAGAATTGAGTTTAGAATGTGCTCTCCAGGGTTTTCAACATAAGCCATATGACAAACAAACTAATAGAAGGAAGAGATTAGTAAAAAATTGGGCAACTATTTCAAAGTGCCTACATTTTCTGAGATTTAAAAGAGCAAAATCTTACTAAGTGCTATTGTGACAAAATACTGCCATCATGATGATACTATGGAGTTAAAACAGATTTCAAAATGTGCATGTCACTTTATTATGCACAATATTATTTTAAAAGATATCAGTCTATGCTATGTAATCACAACATGAGTACTTGAAGGGAATTTTAATTACAAACCCAAGGTCTTCAATTAGAAGAGATGAAAGGCAAGGGAGCCTGGGAGTTGGTTTTAGTGCTCAGCACAGTGCAACTGAGAGGCAGTGAATAGGGAGACTGAGACACAGTCAGTGTCAGCCAGGGAGCAATACAAGAAGGCTCGTATTTGTCAGTTATTTTCTGTAGCTTCCTTGTCCCAAATGAGGCAAACCAGTTTTGCTGGACATCCAACATCCCATTGATCCAAACAAATATCCAAGCCCAGTAAGCATCAAAGAGAGAAGAAATACTACTGGTAGCGAAGGTATAAGGAAACAAATGAAAGATATCATAGAACACAAATAAGGAGGATTTACAGAAGAACCCAGATGTAAGAGAGGCAGCACATGCACCCCATGCTTGACTGCAAAGCTGCTCTGAGAAGTAAGCCCTACCCACCAAGTCCTTCTACAGAAGCTACAGAAAACTGACAAATACAAGCCTTCTTGTGCATGATTAGCTTTTGGGAGGTGTGGAATTACATCAAAAATCTTTTTATCCTTCATCTTTATTTCTTGCATATCAGAAAATACTTTAATGATGACCTACTATGTGCTAAGCACTGTGGTGCACAAAACCCAGACTTGTACTCTCATGGAGCTTGCAGTTAAGTCGAGAAGACAGCTATTAACCAGATAGTCCCATGAATGAATCTATTTTTCCAAATTAAGATTAAACAAAACAATTCCTTGAGTGTATAAGTAAAGAAATATGACTTAGACTAGGTGCTCTGAAAAGTTACCCTCTAGAAGTAACACTTAATCTGAGAGCTGAAGGAGGAATAGGAGTAACCAGAAGAGGGAGACAGGTTTTTCAGACAGAGAAAACAGCTTGTGTGAGAGCTATGTGTTGAGAGACGAGGTGAACAGTTCTAGGAGTTAAAGCCCTGGTAGCCAGCCCTGCCACGGCACAAAATGAAGGCAAAATGTATATTAAAAATTAAATAGAATCACTACAACTCATCAGTATAGCCAACGACACTAATACTCATAATGATTATCATGTTGATAATAATAAATAGTACTATCAATTTTGTATACCTACTATATACTAGACCTTATGTTAGGTAATGGAAATACATACCATTTATTGCACAAACTTAACTGAAAAACAACATGTAGTTTAAGTATTGCCTTATACGCATCCCATCCTTCAAATAAAATGACAAAAAGAAAAACCCGAGTTATAGTTTCTGCCTTTTATCCCAATAATAAAACATTGGTTAAGAATATGCTTTTTAGGATGTTAACTATGTGTCATTCAATTTATTAAATAGGTCAGTATGGTTGAATCTTTATGAATTTTAAAAAGGAAAAAACATTGAAACTCTTGTATTTCTCATGCTGAAGAGTTAATAAATTAGATAAAGAAAACTACTGACAGAAGAAAGTTGAAAAGAATACTCTAACTTATCTAAGAACCATTTTCTTATCATTAAAACAATTTTGCATAAAGGCTATTAAGTTTGTTATTGACTTTAGTACAGTAAAATAATAATGTTTATTCATTAATTACAAAAAATGTAAAATGTTCTGTAGCTATAAAGATCTGCCTTGAGGGTGAATGGCCAAAGCGTCAGTAACTAAATTCCTAGTAGTCCAGGATTTGAACTAACCTGAATTTTCATTTCATTGTACTCTACTTTTAAGAGAAAGATGCTATGGATACACAAAGAAGCTGTGACACTATTTTAGTTTACACTTTTTAAGCAAATTTCAATTACTCTACAAATATTTAGCATATGCAAGGTATTTTACTACATATGGTGGAGGACACAGATAATGAAAGACCTGTTCCCTACATTCAGGAACTTTATGATTGAGAACTACTACTTCTGATTAAGATGGAGCCACATGGGCTGGAGTCACATTCTTGCCTGAAACAATCTGAAGACCAAAATCACATGTGAACCAATTTCTGAACATTGTTCCTAAACTAACGAAGGACACTGATTTTTTGGGAAATAGGGGAAGTAATCCCTACCACTTCCTCAGCACACTGTGTTAGGATAGTTTCCAGGCCACACTGCAGGGAGTGAGGAACAAAGCAGAGTCCATTAGAATCCTTGAGTAGAGAGAATAAAGCTAAGATCCAGGGGAGACCAAGTCAACTAGAATTGCAGGACACAGGACCAGACAAATAGAGCTTCACAAAGAGACAAATCCAGAAATCTGCAATTTTTTTGGCTTCATCAAAATGAAAAACTTCTGCTTTTGCAAGGAGGCTGTTAAGAATATTATAGACAAGCCACAGGTTGGGAGAAAACATTTGCAAAGAGTTTATCTGATGAAAGACTTCTATTCAAAAAATTTGAAAATTCACTAATAATAAAGCAAACAACTCAGTTTTAAAAATACGGAAATATTCCTTATAGATTCTGAATATTTCACCATTGTCAGATGCACAGTTTGTGAAGATTTTCCCCCAATCTGTAGGCTGTCTGTTCACTCTGTTGATAGTTCATTTTGCTTCACAGAAGCTCTTGAGTTTAATTAGGTCCCACTTATCAATTTTTGGTTTTGTTGCAATTGCTTTTGGAGATTTAGCCAAAAATTCTTTGCCAAGGTCAATGTCAAGAAGGGTATTGTCTAGCTTTTCTTCTAGGAATTTTACAGTTTGAGGTCTTACATTTAAGTCTTTAATCTATCTTGAGTTAATTTTTGTATGTTGAAAGGAAGGGACTCAGTTTCATTCTTCTCCATATGGCTAGCCAGTTATCCCAGCACCATTTATTGAAGAGAATCCTTTCCCCATTGCTGGCTTTTGTCAGTTTTGTCAAAGATCATATGATTGTAGGTATGTGGCTCTGTTTCTGGGTTCTCTATTCTGTTCCATTAATCTATGTGTCTGTTTTTGTACCAGTACTGATGGCAGCTGGGCACTGCCTCAAGAGGCTGCTGCCATCACACTGGCCACTGCAGGGAGGGCTTGAGGAGGAGGCACACAGCCCCCTGGGGCCACTGCAATGGGAACAGGCCACATCACCTGCTGGTAGGGGGGCAGCCTGCCAGGAGAGCAATGTGGTTGGGCAGAGAGGGGCCCTGAGGTGGAGCTAGGCCCCAGGTGGGGCTGCACTTGCACACAGAGCACAGGGCCCAGACCCAGGGCTTGGAGCTGGGGCCAAGATTGAGGAGCTGTACCCACTTCAGGAAACCAGCCAGTAGCGTGGGCAGGAGCCCTGACCCCCCCAGGCTAGGATGTGCCTGCTCCCACTGACTGGTCTCTCCCAACTTTCAGCACCTGCTTCCATCTCTGAGTGGGGCTGGGGCCAAGCTCAGGTGCTGTCACAGCCTGGCTGGGTGTGTGCATGCTTGGGCCCTGCTGCCACAGCCCCCTCCAGACTTTGGGCACCAATAAATGCGAGGGTGAGGGAAGCCAAGGAGGGGGGTGAGGGCGGCTTGGCCCTGGCCTGAAGGTGTCCCTTGGTACGAGCAGCCTGGGCACTATGAATGATGGCAGAAGGCAGACGGGCTCCTAGGTGGAAGGGGACAGGTCCCCTCTGAGGCCCCAATTCAAGCCAGGGAGGGCCTGAAGGATGGAAGCTGGGCTGCCAGTCCCATGGACCAGATTGGGGACTTGTGGTGCCTTTTCTGGCCTGCCCATGGCCACCCATGGACCAATTGGCATGCACTTCCTCCCCTCTGAGGCCCACAGAAGTCCTGGGCTCAGCCAGAGCAGAGCAGAGGATGGAGAGATGATGGGATGACCAGCTGTAGAGAGGAGCCAAACACTCTAGGGCCTCCTCTCTGCTGAGAGCTGCAGAGATGATGGAATGACCTGCCTGCAGAGAGGAGCCAACCACTCTAGGGCCTCCTCTCTGCTGAGAGCTGTAGATGATAAGACAACTAGCTGGAGAGAGGAGCTCTCTCTGCTGAGAACTGAACACTTGTTGGGAGGACCTGCCTGCAGAGAGGAACTACCCTCTCTGCTAGGAGCTGAACGCTCATCGGGACACCCTGGCTATGGAGAGGAGCTGCCCACTGCTGGTCTTCTCTGAGTTGTTCTATTGCTCAATAAAGCTCCTCTTCATCTGAGTCCTTGTCCTGTGACCAGGAAGAATAAGGTATGCAAACAAGTGAAGGGTGAGCAAGATGAAGAGGAGCTTTATTGCCACATTAGGTTAATCTAGACTAAAAAAGCTACTGTAACACAAACAGGGCTGAAACATGCCCCCTGCTCACCACATTGCAGGCAAACAGGAGGAGAGAAGAGCTGTGGCCCTAGCAGCTGGGCATGGTGGCTCACACCTGTAATCTTAGCACTTTGGTACCCTGAGGTGGGAGGGTCACTTGAGGTCAGAAGTTCGAGACCAGACTAGGCAACATAGCAAGATCCTTGTCTCTACAAAACATTTAAAAATTAGCCAGGTGTGGGGGCATGCTCCTGTAGTCTCTACTACTCAGGAGGCTGAGGTGGGAGGATTGCTTGAGTACAACAGTTTGAGGTTACAGTGAGCCAGGTTTACATCACTGCACTTCAGCCTGGGTGACAGAGAAAGACCTTGTCTCTAATAAATAAATGAGAAATCCCCCATAGCTATAGATCCAGACTCATCATTTACAAACCCTGTTTCTGTCTAACTGCAGGAGTCAATTTTGCTATACTTCTGTCACTACATAACAAGTATACTTCTTTCTCCAGTTTCCAATAACTTGTTCCTCATTTCTTTCTGAGTCCTCATCAGCAGTGTCCTCCAAATCTAGATTTCTACTAACAGTCTGTTCAAACGCTTTAATCTTTTTCATATTCCTCAATATGTCTTATTTTTATGTATTTGTTACAGCAGTATTCCACTTTCAGCTACCAGAATCTACATTCATTTTCTATTGCTGTGTAATATATTGCCATAAACTGAATAGCTTAAAACATACATTAATTATCACACACTTTCCATGCATCTGGACTCTGGGCATGACTTAACTGGGTCCCACAACAAAGTTGTAATCAAGACATTCATCAAGCTGCATTCTCATCTAGAGGCTTGACTGAGGAAGTATCTGCTTCCCAAATCATTTAAGGGTTTGGCAGAATTCAGTTCCTTGTAACTCCCTGACTAAGGGTCCTGGCTTTTTGCTGACTGGAGGGTAGAGGCCACCTTTAAGTCCTAGAGGCTGTCTACAATTCTTTGCCATGTGTGCCTCTCCAACATGACCAATTACTTCATCAAGATTGGAAGGGGAGTCTCTAGCTCTAGCCTGCTAAATACAGACTCATACAACATAATGCAATCACCAGAGTGACATCCCATCCCATCCTAATATTTCCTCTGTCATTTTCTACTGGTTAGAAACAAATCACAGGTACATTCAGGACTCAAGAAGAGAGGATTATGGAAAGGCATGAACACCAGGAGGTAGAGATTACTGGGAGTCATTTTAGAATCTGTTTGCTACTGGTAGAGTTCCTATCTTGGCTCCAACACTTTCCTTCTGTGTGAACTTGAAAAAGTTCTTAATTATACTGTGACTCAGTTTCCTCACTTATAGAATGAGAAAAATATGTATACATATATATGATAATTAAATGTGTATTCATGTAAACAGTATGAAAAATGGTGAAAACTTTGAATAGATTATAGCTATTAATATTATTGTAATTGACAAATAAGTAATAGAAAATCATCAACAGATTTAGAGTAAGGGGTGATATGATCAAAAATGAGATTTAGGAAGGTAGAAAGACAGCATAGTTGCCATGCATTTGAGATAAGGTGTGACAAAGCTTCTGGTAGGAATAGAGTCCCTGTGTTGGACATCCCCAGGAAGCGCTATTCATCCAGAATACAAAGTGAACATTGTTCCTTGTGGTTAAGCAATAGAGACACCCTGGCAGGAGGCTCTACCAATAGCCAAGGTAAGGGTTAAAAAAATGGAAAATCAACGAATGAATGAATTTTTATAAATGTGCTATATCCATACAATTCATCCATAAAAAGGAAAGAAGTACTGATACAAGCTACTATATGGATGAACCTTGAAAACAGCATGCTAAGTGAAAGAAGCCAAACACACAAATCGCAGATTGTATTAGTCCATTTATATGAAATATCTGGAATAAACAAACCCACAGAGACAGAAGGTGGATTAGTTGTTACCTGGGGCTGTGGGAAAGAAGGTAAGGGGAGTGGCTGCTTAATAGGTATGGAGCTTCCTTTTGGGATGACCATGTTTTTAAGTAGATAGAGATGATAACTATACAACATTGCGAATGTACTGAATGCCGCTGAATTGTATTCCTTTAAGTGGATTAAGTTACATAAATTTTACCTCCTTTTTCAAAAAGAAACCAACAAAAATGAAAAAAAAAGAAGCAGCAGCAATGAAGGCTTGAACTTGGGTATTAGCCATAGGAACACGTGGAGGAAATGCATAAAATATATAGGGTAGGGGTAGAAACAAGAAAATGTTCAAGAAATTGTTTGACAGACGGGCAGAAGCAGGCAAGACAGAGACGCTAGAGTTGACTTTGGGGCTTGGGGCTGTGTAACTCAGAATATGGATCAATGTCTCAGCCTTTAACAAGGCCTCAGGTCAGAGTTTTTGGGTTGAAAAAAAGAAACCTTTAAGGCTTCAACCCACTGTTATCTGATATTTAAAATCAATGCCAAGTAGTCATCTAATTTATACCAAGGAATATGATTTTTTTAAAAAGTGGGGCTGAGGCCAAATGTGACATAACAGCAAGAAATGTGATGGAAGAAAAATGTAAGGATAACTGTTAATCGTATATCTACTTATAAGGTAGCTACTTGATACAGCAATTTGTATGCATCATCTCCTGGAAACCTTACAGCAACTTGTAAGTCATGTGAGGTAGACACCTGCTCTTTTTCTGCTCCTATTTTTCACTTGCTATTGAGGATCTGCTAGCCATTTTAATTCCATTTTTAACTCCATGTGATTTAAGTGGAACTAAGTCTTCCCACAACCCACTTTCAGACCTAGAAACCCATATCACGCAAGAGTACCCAATCCCCACTGATCATGGCCATAGTAACAGATTCATGAATGGTCAGAGCATCCAGCCAGAATGAAGTCTTTTATAGGTGTTGTGCTTGCCTGGTGAGTAGAAGGTATGCACTATTCCTCTAGGATGAATAGCTAAAAAGATAAAACTATATATGCCAATGGCCATCTTTCCTGCTATGTCTGGAAAGTCTACCTAAGAGTAAAATCAACCCACAGGAAAGTTTAGCCGAAAGATAAAAGGTCTCTACAGAATACTTATGACATTGGTTCATCCTCTAGACCCACTACCTGAAGCCAGACTATGCCTTGACTCTTCAGTTATAAAAGCAAACACATCAATTCTCTCTCCCCTATTAATTTTGCTTGAGCTCTATTTTCATCACTTGCTGATCTGGTCTGAAAAGCTGGAGTTCTGGCCAGGTCTTTGAGGTAGAAACGTAGCAAGAGCAAAAAGACACAGCTTCTCCTCCTGGCCAGAACTCCACTAAACTCGTTCTTTTTAGCTGTTCCCACTATTCCTACTACTTCCTATTACAAATGCTATAACTATTACTACTAAAATATTACTCTTATCACTACAACTATTACTACTAAAATTATATAACTATTATTACTAATAACACTTCTACTTCAACTAATCATAGAATTCTTGATTGAAAATGGAAAACGTTGTGCTACTCACTTACATCTGCAATCTTTACAAAAGCCCTGAGATACTGTCACTGGCCTACTTACAGATGAGGAAAGTTGCACCCAATAGGCAAAATTCACAATGGTATTTTGAACCTGTGTTGAATGGCGCAGTGTGCTTCTTGTTGCTGACAACATATTGGTCTTTCTAAGGGAACTGGCTACCCACATCCCTGCCAAGTGACAGAGATGGACGGAATCACCATGGCTGGTATCACAAGACCTTCGTTCCATCATCCAACCATGATTGAATCAAGGATGGACACCTGATTCAAGGATGAAAAGTTAGCAACTACATAGAAACTTGCAGCCTTGCACAAAAATGTAACAGGGCCTTTATCAGAAATTTACAGAAGCAAATAGCTGAAAAGCATTTAGCTATTGGTAGTGTCGGAAGCAGAAAGGATGCCCAGAGGTAAAGTTAAGACCAAGGCAAGCCTCCCTTGCAGGGAGGAATTATAAGGAAGCAAAAAATATGAATAACTAGAGGACACTCACTAGTCAGCAGAGAGTAGAGAATGAAATAGGTTCACAGACAGCAGAGATGCCATTACAAACAGAAAGCAGGCGGCCCTGAGGGAGCACAGAAGAATAGCTGGCTGCTGAAGCTGCTGTGGTTTCTGATGACTGTTGGTTTTGAATAATTCACTTTTATTTTTACAATTTGAGGTGTTTGAAGGAGATCACTATTTCTTATAACTAAACAAACTTGGTTAGAATTCTCAGCGATGAGATGGAACATTGGGAACAGGAAAAGCAAATCATAGTGACATTAATAAACATTTCACTTCAAAGTTAGTTGGAACTCCGCCCACCCCCGTCCACCAGTAGCTATCACAGGGAATAGTATTAGTAGCAGAGCCTTCTGTGGGCTAAGTATGCAGGTATGAAGTAGGGGGTCTTAAAGCAGCCAGGAAAGAGAGCCAAGCAAGTAACTTGTGAGCTTCCACAACTGTCCAAATACTGCCTTCAGTTTTTCTATGTAATGAGATGTCCTTGATGTTCATAAAAAATTCTACCAGATCTTAACCTGGGAAATGTATACCAGACTCTCTATAAAGCAGAAAATGGACCTTTAAAAAATTCAATAATCAGGGTCTGGAGGATATTATCCCATGAGTAATTCAAAAACACCAAACATCCTGAATGTCCATAGAACTTCAAATTCCACTTTTCAGTGGAGTTTTCCCGGATGCACGTTAAGCTTGAGCCTGTGCCAAAAGAACAAACTGAAATCATTCAGAGGGTGACATTGTGGAAGGGCAGGAGCAGACTTACTCCAAACGGACTCTAACTCCAAAAGGCACCAATGCCTTAGGTTATTAACTTCAGCTGAATCATTTTTATGCCATGTTTCTTACTCTAAGTTCTGTAAGGGGAAACCTTAGTACTCAACATGTCCTTTACCTCTTTTGCCTTTCCATTTACAGACACTCACCCCAGGGAAGAGTTATTTGGAAATGTCCTTGCTCCCCAGGCATATGCAGGGAAAATATGTAGGGTGGGGAGTATTCAACAGCTGAGTGCTCTGCTGTAACACAAAGGCTGTCTGGGTGAAACATAGATTGGTTTTCTTGAGATTGCATCATTCCCTAAACAGAATTTCACTATATGAAAAGAGCAATGCATTCTCCTGTGACAGTCTGGACTAGGCAATAATATACTCTGTTGCCATGGTTTCAAAAACACTAGTGAAAGAAAGAAAGAAGTATTTTGTGATGGATACAACACCTGCATGTCAAACAAATATCTCAAAATTATTTGTGCAACTTGAGCATCAAGTTATAATAAGAGGAGAAAAAATAATAAATCAAAAAGGATTCTCTTCCCATAACTAATTTCTTATAATTTTTTTCAACAAAATGTCATTGTGTGGTATGTTTTTATCTATCGCTTTTTATGTGCATCTCTTTTAAATAGTTCTAAGTACTTAAATATGTACACTCTAAAGCAATAAGATCCATGAAATTGCATTATCATATTCTCCAAAAGAGTTGAGGGAAAGTTGAATTAGAGTGAGTTACAAGTACTAAATATGCTGCTTTTCATGGCAAAGTTATTTTGATATACACCTAAGTTTCAAATACACAGAGGAAAAGCAATCCAGTAATAGATTCCAGAGAACATATCCTGGTCAGAAACAGAACATTGCTAAGTCTCATTCCCAGTGAGGGCGGAGGGTAAGATGGGAGAGCAGTACTTAAACTTCTGCTTAAGGGAAGCATCATGCACTAGAAAACATCGTCTTCATCAAGAAGTGAAGTATCAAGGCCCAAATATGTCAGTGACTCAAATCAGAGAGGGGAAAAATCCTTCTTTAGGAGGAAGCAAATTAAGGGCTTTTAATTAGCCAATTTATTTGACGCTGACATAACACACCAGGGTTTAAAATACTAGGGAGTGGAGAAAATATGAGAACATCATCAGTGGAAATATTTGTTTTATGGTTCTCCTCCACTTATGCCTCCCTAATTTCTGCTATTCTATTAAAAGGTCTTTAAGAGGGATGACTAAATCAAGGGGGCAAACCTTCAATATGCTGTTGGCATACCAATAATTATACTAACAACAATAATAACAGTAAATTTATTCACTGAACTGCTGAGCACCAAGGTAAGTGATTACATTTCAGGGTCATTCATACCTCTGAAATATTCTACAAGGTGGAAATAATTATATCTGCTTTAAAGTTTTCAGTCTCATTGTGACTACACTAAAACGGTAAAGAATACATAAAACTGCTCACATCATCCCCGATCTCAAAGAATATAATATATAATAAGGTAAAGATGATATGTGTACATAGGATATCTAAAAAGTACAATCAATAAGAAAATTCTGGACCATAAACATAATAGTAGGACAATAACTATGAATATTTTGTACATCTTTGTTTGCTCTTGAGTCAGCAAAACTTCAGCTCAGACCTATCAGGCAAACACGTGTCTGCACTCTGTTCAGTAATGCTGACCAACTCATTCTTCCTCTCCACATCTCATCAAAGGCGGCTAATAAATCAGAATACCCTTTCTCAGCATCTTGGATCATTTCTTTCAGAAGTATACATTATCTACATTTCATTTTACATCCATCAGATGGACGGGGTTTTTTTTTTCAATTAATATAGTTGATGACCTCAAATTCACTCTTGAAAAGTCATTATGTTTTCTCTTGCCATTAAATAGATAATCAAAGGAAAGAGAGTTGGTTGTATGTGATGTTCTGTCTCTTGTTTGGCTTTAATGTTCTTAGTTGATGCTCACAATACCTCATGAGTTTCATTTGAACAACTTTCAAATGTTCCATCTTATATGTTAAGAACTTTGTAGATTTTCTAGCCCCAGGTTTATATTTTATACATTGTGAAATTGATGAGTGCCTAATAAAGTCCTAGGTCGTGAACCTAGGTGTCATAAATTACTGTTCATCCACAATTCATCCAATATTTACTCAGGACCTATTATATGCTGAGTACTTGCTAAGGGCTGAGAATACAGTGGCAGACAACACAGCTTTGACTCTGTGTCCAGGTGCTTACAGCCTAGTATGAAATAGGAACAATTTGAATTGTATTTGAATACTATTTATCTGTACACATTATACATATATTTAAAGCTACTATGTTGATAACAAGAAGGTAATAGTCCTAACATAAGGTCTGTTACTTAAAGCATGTCTCTATGTGTCAGATTCTGTGATGTTATGTTTATTATCTTGTCTAATTCTTATAATAGTCATGTAAGACATTTACCACTTCTCCCATTTTATATATGAAGAACTTGAGACTTAGGTGGATCAAGCAACATGCTCATGGTCAAATAGATAATGACTGGAACCAATGCATGTCTAATTCCAAAGTCTGAATATTTCCACTGCACTATGCTTCTGAGATCTCTTTTCTTAATGCTATATTTCTAATCTTCCCATAGATATTGATAAATAAAAGATACAGACTGTGCCTATGGTCAAAAATAGTGACACCAGGGCTGGGCGCAGTGGCTCACACCTGTAATCCCAGCACTTTGGGAGGCTGAGGCAGGTGGATCACGAAGTCAAGAGTTCGAGACCAGCATGGCTAACATGGTGAAACCCCGTCTCTTCTAAGAACACAAAAATTAGCCAGGCTTGGTGGTGTATGCCTGTAATCCCAGCTACTCGGGAGGCTGAGGCAGGAGAATCACTTGAACCTGGGAGGCAGAAGTTGCAGTGAGCCGAGATCATGCCACTGCACTCCAGCCTGGGCGACGGAGCAAGACTCTGTCTTGGGAAAAAAATAATAATAATGACACCAATGCTTCAGCACTTTAAAAACCACAACAATTAAAAAATGCATTTTGAGATGTTTGGGTCACTTGGCCAAGTTTTGAAAGTGCAAGCACTCTAGAGTTGGGGTGAAGCAGTGAACATGCAGGGTACCTTAATTCTTCCTAAAAGCGAATGGCAGGGTTATGTAATGGAAGGAACCACAGACTTGGTTTTAAATGTCAACTTTTTCCTTCTCTCATTTCATAGCTTAGTCATGCTTCTTGCAAACTCATAGATTCAGTTTTCTCTGATATAAAAATGAAGTTTATGCCCCTTCTCTTAAAAGATTGTGGTGGATATTGAATGAGATCAGAAATGCATCATGCCTAATGTAATGCCAGGTATAGTGGACATGTAATAAGGGTTCATTCCCCAAACTGGGTCAATTTATAAAATCAGAAGGCTATTAAAGATGGGTTGCACCAGAAGAAATGCTGTCACAGATGCTGGGAGTCATGTCTTCTGAATGACGACCTTATTCCTTTGAAGAACAATGGGCATAAAAAGGAGAAGTTGGAGTAGAATTTAAATTTTTAACTGGATGAAATTATTTACATCCTTGCTTCTAACTAAGAAAGGAAAACCCTGCTCTCCCTTTTAAAGGTAAAAAGGCAATATTAAAGGTGATAGGCAGAGGAGATAGGATAGTGTTAACGGTGACAGAGGACCTTTACCAGCACTCTTGACTTCACCATTTACCTATACATCTCATCTCTACCTCATCACAAAAGTAAGACTGGTCTTCTGATTGGAGTGTGCAAACAGCATGTGCAATGTCCAGTCCAGTTAGGGGCTGCAGAGGGGCCACAGCAACATCCGTGTCCCAGAATATCTCTGTCCGAATCTGCTCTTGAAAGGGAAGGTGAGTCCACTTTAGTAGTACAGAGTACAGTTATCTCACTTATTGTTCACAGGCAAATCAGCCTCTTCCTCTTTCAGAATCCCCAAATATCTGTACTTTAAGAACCGAGATGGCTACAGAGCTGTCCTCTTACATACATAATGGGCATTTAGACATTAAAACAAGGACATGAAATAGATGAAGGATAAACTGAGGTTCCCTTCAGTCCACACAGCATCTCCTTATTTTGGGGCTCTCATTCTCAGGAGAAATTGACTTTTTCAAGTGTGACACTTTACCAAGGAACTTGTATAAGCCAAACATGTATTATCTCTGAGCCACACACCAACTCTGCAGAGTAAACCTTATTTTAGATGAGGAAATGGAATCTCAAAGAAGTAACTACTCAAGTCACAAATAAATAATAAATGGGAGAGCTGAATTTGGAACACAAGCCTGTTTGAAGCCCATGCCAGGTCAACCTGGATCCCTCATCTGACTGGAAGCAATGATACTTGATAGATCCTATCCACTGATAGATCTTCAGAGCCCGATATACTCCAGTGAATTACTGCAGATTAATTTTATCGCTTGAGAGAATGGCAAATGCCAGACAACGGAGGTGGGTTGAGCCAAAGCACGAAGCTGAAACATGATTTCACTGAATGCTAAATATTAAGGCATTTGTATCCTTCTGTGTCCAACCCAGTAGTAACAGAGCCTCCTCATGAGCACATCAAAGCAGGACTCATTTGTACCTTTTATTAAATTCAAAAGCAAAACTAGAAGCTGAAAAATGCATTTCCCATGTTGAAAAATGCTTTTGCTTTACAACAGCCTGTTAATAAAACTGCACATTGTCTCAAAAGCCCCTGTGTAGACCTACCCAGTATGATTAAAAGAAATTTGGAGAACACAGGCAACATCTTTAAATATTTAAATGATTAAAATAAAAATTAAAAATGGATTTCCTTTCAATGAAAGGTTTTAAATTGAATCCATAAACCATGTTTGATTTCTAAAGCTAGCAGGAATGCATGTTAACTATTAAAGATGTTTAACGTGAAAATGTGTATTCAATAAAAAATAGATGACTCATTTTTATATGTGGTTTTCAATTTGTTTTGTTGGATCCAATCTCCTATTGGAAATGCAAGCAAACTACCTTAAGTTTTCAAAATCAATGAGTAATAGTAAGTTCTATCAATTTTAAAAGAGAAAGGAATCTGTTTCAATGTTATCTCCCTGGGTACAATAACTTTTAAGAATCAGCAAATAAATATTTTTTAGCAGTTACTCTGCATTTAGTTCCTTGCCAGGTGTTGTACATACTGCAGGAAAAAAAAAAAAGGATAATATGGATCCCTGCAGGAGCCTGAGCTTTAAATGAGAAGATGCAGGCTAAGATCTGAATCCTGAGTATAGTAAACACTACTTTAGGAGCCCAAAAAATGGTCTGTAATGAGAGATGATCTTGTTAAAGAAGATGCTGTGATATAAGAAGGTCTTGGATAGAGAAACCAGATTGAGAGGTGATGGCTTCAGAAGGGTCATTTTTGTGCCACCTGCTCCTCCAGGGTAGAGACAGTTTATGTGGAACAGATCTTTAATCCTCTGTAAACCACAGGAGACAGAGCAGAAGCTCTGAGACATGTAAACACTGCTCAAAGAAGTTTGTCATCCTCACAAACAGCCTTCAGCAGTATGATGTGCCCACTTTGGTGTAGTAAGGATATGCCACTCCTCAACCTAAGGCAATTTGGCACTGTGAGAGAACACAAAAGAAGCATGGTTTAAACCTTAGATGCATAAAATTGTTTCCCTTTGGAAGGATTAGAAGAAAACTTGGAATAATTTCTATTTCATGACTCACTCGTATGTAAACATATGTGTGCACACACACACACACACACACACATATACATACACACACAATTTACAGGTACACATCCAAAATCTAAAACTTTCTAAGTAGTGATTTCCAAAACTGTTCCATGACCTGTGCCAATCTGGCTATATAAATATCACTGAGGAAATATATAGTATATTCCTGAATATTCCTGGTCCAAATGCTGTAGAGCTGTAGAGTAGTGCTTTGGAGTTTGTGTTTTTTATCAACAATCCTGAGGTTGTTTGGATTTAGCAAAGTTTAGGAGCCACTGCTCTATCTCTTCTTGAGTAGATAAGCCTCCACCTTTGTTTAAGCACTTCTATTAATGGAGTGTTCACTATGGCACAAGGTATTAGTGCTGACCATTTCAAATACATCAAAGAGTTTCCTACGTACACCACCAAATTTTGCAACTTTTACCTAGCAGCTTCATTTTAGGTCTGTGAAATAAGCCTGTTATTTACTTCATGAAGGTATTCATACATTTCTTATAATCAGTCAGATATTTTTATAATCACTTGATTCTTCTCTTCTTAAGCTGAACAGCCCCGGCCATTTTTAAATTTCCTGTGATAAGTAGTTTCCAGGGACTTCATCATCCTAGACACCTGACTGTGGGTAGCTGTGGCTTATTGGTATCTTTCTTCTCACTCACTCTATACTCTCTCCCGGGGTGATTTCATGCATATGACTTATTTATCACTAACTATGACTTGCAAATATTTATCTCTACCATAGCTCTCTCATATCCCAAAGGCCTGCTAGAAATCCTTTCAGATGTATTTAATTCATCATGTCTAAAACTGAACTCATCATTTTTCCCCAAACTCACTCCTTCCCCTCCTCTTCTTCCTGCTCCACCACCTCCCCACGCTTCTGCTTCTTCTCGTCTCCTCCTCTTGTTCTCTTTCTGTTTCCTATCCAGAAACTAGAATCACCATCCACCTTGTTGCATGTTGGGCCCTGGGAGACCTCTGGGTCATTTCCTTCTCTCTCACCTCTTATGAAATAGGTGATCAAGTCCCATTTATTCTACCAACTAAATATTCTGAGTCATTATCCTTCATCCCCATCATTCCTGCTTAACTTTAGGCCTCAAAGAGAACAATATCTTAAATGTCCTTCCTAGCCCATCATGGTCACTCTATAATCAATTTCCCACACCGATACCAGAGATATTCCCGAAATGCAAAGCAATCATGGCACTCTTCTGTTTACAACTGATTGAGAGATCTCAGTTACCAGACAAAGCCTAAGCTTCCTGGGGTGGCAAATAAGGTCCTCATTCTCTGGCCTCATCTTTCCTCAGGCTGCACATATTCCAGGCTTTAGAAACAGCTTTTCTAATATTCCTACTTTACTTTTATTTTCTCTCTCCCTTTTATCACACTGTTTCTTCTATGCCTTCCTCACCTACGGTTTGCTCAAGAAACTTCTACTCTCCCTTCAGAGCTCAACTCAGGCTTCTCCTCTCTCAGGAATCTTCCCTGTGTTTCCCTCCACTCTGAGTCGGGTTCTCCTTCAGGTTCCCATGGAACCTTGGGCTCCATTATGGCTTTTATCTTCACACCTGTCTTGCCCACTAAGTGGCGAACTCCCTAAGTCAAGGACTATTTGACATTCATGTTTGTATTCCCGTTTACAGAGAATGTTCAAAGATGAAAACTAAAGTTTGTCTCTTCAATCCCAGGCCAACATTTTTTGTTCTATTCTTCAGGGTACCTAGTTCTCCCACCACCACCAGCTTGGGAAAATTTCTAAGATAAATACCCACATCCACTTGAAATACTAATAGCTGACAGTTACAAGACAGAATCGAGAGGAGTTTCCAAAAGCTCAAACAATGTAAACACCAGGAAATTTGTACATAGAGAGGAATATACAATATAAATAGTAACTTTCAAAAGCCTGAATCTCCTGACCTCAAGCCAGAAGTGTCACATACTGATTGCTGATAGGTAAGGAGGCCAGTTCCCAACATGAATGTCATTCAAGCCCAAGGGTGTAAAAGCTGTTGATTTTGATATATTGCTGACAAAGGGGTGGTTAGCTGGTGTCCCTGACCAGGCAGCATGTTGCCCAGTGCCCCAGAATGGCATAGGTTACATCTCACCTGACAGAGGGGTCTCCGCCCACAGGAACACAGGTCTGTGTGCAGAACAGGGTCATTTTTCCAGTTGGCAGATGGTGCCATAGAAGCATCATAAAAAGCTTGCTCCAGGGCCTTAAATACAGCAAAATTAATTAAAACACGTTTTTAAGAAGTTCCGAAACAGTAAATTATGACAATTCATTAAAAAAAAAAACTCACCTGTATGGAAAAACAGATGGTAAATTTAAAAAGCAATTAAATTTGTTTTTTAAACTCACTAAATTTAAAGATTATGGACACGTATTAACTTCTTTCTTCCTTTATTCTATTTTTTTTCAAATTCTGAATAAAATATTGCAAAATAAAACTAGCTCTGTGATGGACACCAGCAGACTGCTCACTCAACATTAATATTTCCTCATTTATGACATGAAAAGCCTGAGCTACAGTAACTCTTACACTGACACTAAGCTTATGTTTATACATTTAAAGCAAACTTGATTATAATAGCAAGGATTTATTTCATTAAGTGTGTCCTTTGTACCAGAAACGTTTTAAGTGTTCAAATGCATTATTTCAATTAATCCCTATAATAGCTATTATCATAATTTCACAGATGAGTAAACTGAGGCAGAGAGAAAATATATTACATATGTTGTCCCAACTATTAAGTGGCTAGGCGGGGCTTTGACCACATAAGTTTCTTATTGTATTTTATTTTTTGAGACAGTCTCCCTCTGTCACCCAGGCTGGGTGCAGTGGCGTGATCTCCGCTCACTGCAACCTCTGCCTCCTGGGTTCAAGTGATTCTTCTGCCTCAGTCTCCCGAGTAGGTG
This sequence comes from Pan paniscus, assembly GCF_029289425.2. Taxonomy (NCBI): domain Eukaryota; kingdom Metazoa; phylum Chordata; class Mammalia; order Primates; family Hominidae; genus Pan; species Pan paniscus. Next base: position 108,212,311 of record NC_073261.2, read on the forward strand.
GGACTACAGGCACGTGCCACCATGCCCAGCTAATTTTTTGCATTTTTAGTAGAAATGTGGTTTCTCCGTGTTAGCCAGGATGGTCTCGATCTCCTGACCTCGTGATCCACCCATCTCAGCCTCCCAAAGTGCTGGGATTACAGGTGTGAGACACTGAGCCCGGCCGACCACAGGATTTTTAACAAGAGAGGCTGCAGTCTTAGCCAAAACCCTCTCCTACCCCAACCCCTTGCTTCTGATAACTCTAAAAACCAAAGCTAGCTGGTATGTGGTAGTTCTTATTGATCACTCTGCTAACGACCTGTCCAATAGCAAATTGGCCTATGCAAGAGCCACAACACACAAAACACATCAGCCCGAGGTTTCAGGTATAATTTTTTCCATCTTCTTCCACAATTTGTACTCACACTGTGAAAGTGACACAGGTAGTTCACCTACTTCACCGGCCTATTGTCTAGATGTTGGTGGGAAATTTTTTTTTAGTAGTAACATTTCAAAGCCTGACTTCCATCTCCTTTGGGAGGTTATTGATTTCTTAGGAGCATTAGCAATTTATAATCCAGAGCAAACTAGCAGAATTAAGGAAAAAAATTATTTCAATGTTCTTGGAAGAATCGATTAAATAGTTTAAGACATTGGAATGCAAATTTAAATTTACTCACTTTACCCCTGAGTAGCTCATACCTTTAAGGGAAACATAAATGTAAGGAAATAAACATTTCCTGATGAGTCAAAACAAATATGTTTTCCTCATCTTTGCAGTTTCTCTGTGTTAAACGAATTAACCAAGGATGTTCTGAATATCAGCTGCACTTAACAATAAGAAAGACACAGAAATGTCACACCCACCCTCCAAGGGGCTGACAGTGGAGGAGTCATCCTGTGATAGTTTGTACATAAAGGCTACAGCAAACTGTGGTGGAAAGGAAACCAGATTAGGAGTTCTGTGACTAGGGGTCTATTTACTATTTCTGTAAAGACTTGTAAACATGTAGACAGTGTGTATCTGAGTGGCATTGCCTTACCAGCTCCAGGGACATGTTTGCAGTGGAACTCACTAACCTGGCTGGATTTTATTGAACACTTATGTCATGTTATCCTCATTGTCTGCCCCACCCAACAATCAAAACTTCAATACCCAAAATGACATTAGGGAAAGGCAAGCAGAAAACTTCTTGGCTAGTGAGAAGAATATTCAAAGGCAACAATAAGAAGTGCATTTCTAAAATGATATAGTCCTTTGGCCACAAATGGATCTTATTCTCATTTTTGGCTGTGAGATTTTAGGACTTGTACACAGTATGTATGTTCATCTGAGATGTTCTGTGAAATGGTAACCATAGCCACATGCTTCATACGGAGAAAGTTATGCAAGCGGCAGGATCCTCCTGTGCAAAATTACCAATGCTCATACATTTCTGTGAGAGTCAACTACAGGATATGTAGGAATGAAATCCCTTTAGAGGATTTGAGAACTGGTGGGATAATAATGAGGAGAGGCAGAGTCTAACCTTGCCTCAGTCACCAGGTGGACAGCATGAGAAGCCACTGGAATTTGTCTCTTTTATCTAAAAGGGATAACAACCTCTGGCCCACCTGCTCCATGAGCTGTAGGCAACTCTTACAGAAAGCCTCTTAATGGTCCTCCATGACTGTAGATTCCTCCCCTTCTGGTCCACCCTACACTTGCTGCCAGAGGAAGCATTTTGAAATGCACATTTACTGTGACTTGCTCTTGACTTTTTTCTGTTTCGTTTGTCTAGCTAATTTCTACTCATTTCTTAGGTTCAAGCTGAGACAACACTTCTTTCCAAAAGCCCCTTCTGGTCTCCCAAGTCTAAGTCTCTCCTGAGTGCTTCCACAGTATCCCATTCAAGGCACACAACCCACAATATTGGGTATGTTCATTTTCACAGCATGGAGAAAGTCCAGCTTCCATGGACTCCATGCTTGTCGTGGGCAGAGATGGTGCCTTTTTCTGCTTGTCACCAGAACCTGTCAGACACAAGGTTTATAGCTAACAATGTATGGATGTTCACAAGTCTGGAACTATTCTAAATGCTTTATATATAGTATCTTAAATTAATCTTACAATATTTTAATGTGAGTGCTATTCTTATGTCCAATTTACAAATGAGAAAACTGGAGCAATGAGAGGTTAAAAAACTGTTCTGTTGGTTGCAGAGCTTGCAGGTAGCAGAAAAGGGATTTGAGCCCAAGTGGTTTGGATACAGGTTCTTCCCCCTAACCTCTACTCTTTGTCAAATGCAGAGTAGGGGTTCAAAGGAAGGACCCATGCTCAACAAATATTGGTAAAGGGAGGAATGAAGAAGGAAATAAATGAATTAATTAAAAACCTCCAATGCATCTTATTATATTCAGGATAAATGAACCACTATCATGGCAAATACAATTCTGTGAAATCTTGCCTCGCTCATTCTCCAATCTCAGTTCTTGTCACTCATTAACATGGATCTTGAGCCCCAGACAGTTATATACATCTTGCCTCTATGAATTTTTCTTTTATTTATTATTATACTTTAAGTTCTAGGGTACATGTGCACAATGTGCAGGTTTGTTACATATGTATACATGTGCCATGTTGGTGTGCTGCACCCATTAACTCGTCATTTACATTAGGTATATCTCCGAATGCTATCCCTCCCCCCTCCCCTAACCCCAAAACAGGCCCCCTTCCTGTGTCCAAGTGTTCTCATTCTTCAATTCCCACCTATGAGTGAGAACATGCAGTGTTTGGTTTTTTGTCCTTGCGATAGTTTGCTGAGAATGATGGTTTCCAGCTTCATCCATGTCCCTACAAAGGACATGAACTCATCATTTTTTATGGCTGCATAGTATTCCATGGTGTATATGTGCCACATTTTCTTAATCCAGTCTATCATTGTTAGACATTTGGCTTGGTTCCAAGTCTTTGCTATTGTGAATAGTGCCGCAATAAACATATGTGGGCATGTGTCTTTATAGCAGCATGATTTATAATCCTTCGGGTTTATACCCAGTAATGGGATTGCTGGGTCAAATGCTATTTCTAGTTCTAGATCCCTGAGGAATCGCCACACTGTCTTCCACAATGGTTGAACCAGTTTACAGTCCCACCAACAGTGTAAAAGTGTTCCTATTTCTCCACATCCTCTCCAGCACCTGTTGTTTCCTGACTTTTTAATGATTGCCGTTCTAACTGGTGTAAGATGGTATCTCATCGCGGTTTTGATTTGCATTTCTTTGATGGCCAGTGATGATGAGCATTTTTTCATGTATCTGTTGGCTGCATAAATGTCTTCTTTTGAGAAGTGTCTGTTCATATCCTTTGCCCACTTGTTGATGGGGTTGTTTTTTTCTTGTAAATTTGAGTTCATTGTAGATTCTGGATATTAGCCCTTTGTCAGATGAGTAGATTGCAAAAATTTTCTCCCATTCTGTAGGTTGCCTGTTCACTCTGATGGTAGTTTCTTTTGCTGTGCAGAAGCTCTTTAGTTTAATTAGATCCCATTTGTCAATTTTGGCTTTTGTTGCCATTGCTTTTGCTGTTTTAGACATGAAGTCCTTGCCCATGCCTATGTCCTGAATGATATTGCCTAGGTTTTCTTCTAGGGTTTTTATGGTTTTAGGTCTAACATTTAAGTCTTTAATCCATCTTGAATTAATTTTTGCATAAGGTGTAAGGAAGGGATCCAGTTTCAGCTTTCTACATATGGCTAGCCAGTTTTCCCAGCACCATTTATTAAATAGGGAATCCTTTCCCCATTTCTTGTTTTTGTCAGGTTTGTCAAAGATCAGATAGTTGTAGATGTGTGATATTATTTCTGAGGGCTCTGTTCTGTTTCATTGGTCTATATCTCTGTTTTGGTACTAGTACCATGCTGTTTCGGTTACTGTAGCCTTGTAGTATAGTTTGAAGTCAGGTAGCTTGATGCCTCCAGCTTTGTTCTTTTGGCTTAGGATTGACTTGGCAAAGCAGGTTAATTCTATTACCGGGATGCCCTTGTGACATCCTGACCATCTCTCACTCAGTTGATTTTATGTCTTTGAAGGAAGCCTGGGTTAGAATGCCATCTCCTGCACACCCACTGTCATGCTGTACCTAACTCTACCCTAACACCTTCTAGAAAGTTTGCAAATGTCTTTTTACTTATCTACCTCTTACAGAAGACTATGAGCTTCTCTGGGGCAGGGACTGTGTCTGACTAGTTTCTCTATCTTAGTTTCTAGCTTGATGTCTGGCACTAAAAGACTCCAAAGAAATGCTTGCTGTGTGAATCAACTAAATGTTCTTTGTATATTTGCCTTCAAATTTCTCAATGTTCCTCTTTAATCATTACATGGTTGTGATGAAGTCCTTAAAGGATGCCTTCTCTAATCCCCCAACTCTCCGTCCAATGTGTACTGCCCATTAGGAGAGAGCCAGGAAGCAAGAAATGTCCTTGCTCCTGAGGAAAGGTAGAAAACCAGCACTGTTCTTAGGCCACTCAGGAGACAGATGTCAAGAGTTTCACTGGAGGGGTACTTGGTGAAAGAACAACCATGCATTTCCTTGAGTATCTGTGTCCTTCAGGAGCAAGAGGAAGGTCACTCTGCCCCTGAACAATTACTTCTGGGGCATTCCTATGGTCATGAAAATAACCCTAACTGAGAACAAAACATTTCTTACAAAGATGAAAAGTAAAGCTTAATATATCATGTGAAAGGGAATTCAATTGCTTACTAATTCATAGTAAATAGCAAGGTCTCTTGGAAAAAAATTGTCAACTACAGGCCAATTAAAATAGCACAAGAAGGTGCCAATTTACCAACTGAATGTTATTTAATTGCACCATATTCCTCAAGATAGGTGCTATGACCCATTTACAGGTGAGGAGATGAATCTCAGAAAGACTTAGCTTCTTGCCTGAGTCACACTGCAAGTCCAAACCTATCCACCTCAAAATCCTATGCTCTTTTCACTACACCATGCTGCAAGATGCTCTGGAAAGGCGTCTGTGAGAAGGGAGAAGAAAACATGAGGCCACCAATCCATAAGAAGCCATGGAAGATGAGGAGGAATACTTCTGGCAGTGGAGGAAGAAAACTCACACACGTGAGTTGGGACTTTATCTCCAAGTTGTGCTAAGTTTAGTGTTTCACCCTGGAGGTATCCTACATCCAGGCTCTTTTCCCATATGTGGTTACTATGTAAGCCTGAGCCAAGGAAGCATCTCACACCAGGGCACAGGAAAAGATACCCTGCTTCATCACAAAGGCCCAGATTGACAGGCATTGTCAGCAAAAGCAGGAGGCTGATTCTGAGTGTCTATCCTATTTGCCCGGTGATGTCTTCAGGTTAAATTTGCTTCAAATACTTGTCTTCAGTCTTAAAGGACTCTGAAACAGTCCTGAGAGCAGCATACTACCCAGTTAGGACCAGGTTGCAAGGAATGGCACTTCTATTGCTATGATGACTGGTCTACCAATGTGGACATGAAAGGGTATGGGAAAGGCCAAGGGGTAAACAGGAGACATCTTAGCAGATCTTCAGCTATGTTGGGGTCCTGAACCCACACCTGCTACAGGGGCTGGGTATTGCAGGGCTCTCAGATCACATTTCCAAACCATGCAATAAAGGAGAAAAATACATGTGCTCTGGAGCTAAACATTTGCTTCTATCTAGGTTTGTATGCTTACTATTGTGATCTGAGGAACATCACCTAACCTCACTCTGTCTTAGCTATTCAACTATAAAAACAATTATTGGCAGGATTGTTGCAAAGAGAAACACATTGTAGGTACACAACATGCTTCAGATGTTTTATATTGTTTCCCAGTCCCAGAAAAGCTCCATGGAATAGAAATGTGCAATTACTCTTACATGCTAATGCCTGTAAGACAAGAGATAAGGAAATAAAGTGCATACATGTATCTCTCATCTCAGATCTGCCAAATGACATTGTAATTAATTGCATGCAAGCCTCTTTCACTCAGTGAACTGGGAGTTCTTTAAATTTATAAGCTGTGCATATCTGTGTCCTAGGGCCTAGCACTAAGTCTGGCATGATGTGGATGCCAAATAAGTGTTTGATATATGAAAGCACAAATGAACGAAAGAACCAGTGATGCCATCTGGACCAGAGCAGGTCTGCCTCAGACTCGGGTCCCACATTGAGCACACCAAGCTTTGCCCTTCTGAAGGATAAATTGGGCTAGTACTGATTAGCTCACTAAACAAATATTTCTCCATTGAAGCACATGTTTGCTCTCCCATTTCACTCTGTATTTACTTATTCATAGCCCATAAAAAGCAGTTAGCTGGAAACATTCATGTTTCCTCATTACATTCCCCAAAGTGGGAGGTTGTTTTCCTCTCATGTAGCATTTTTCCAGTGTGTGAAAATCTCTGGCCTCAAAGCACACTTGTGGGAACCCATAATTGAGTCTGAGATCATCCAACAGCAGCAGAATGCTCTTACAGCCCCGAGAGCCTCAGGGAGCCAGGAAGATTACAGAACCTTGCTGAAAAACACGGGATCTATAGCTAAATCCAGAAAGCCCCCGGAGACCATTTGGACCAACCCCTCCCACAGGTGAGGAATAAAGAAAAGGGAAGCAGCGTTCCAAACCCTCTTATAAATGGCAAGATTTCAAGCCCTCTGTTTGCAACTGGCTTTTGTTTTTCATTGTTCACTCCAAACCTGCAACTTTTTCCGTTTTCAAATCACATTTTCCACTTACACCACACTCTTATTACCCCAGTTGGAGACAGGGAAGTTTTCTTAGAATCTTTCCTCTTCTCCTTCCTACCCACTTCATCATCCAGTCCTGTCCGTCCTTCTCCTTCATTGTCTCTTGTATCTTCCCTTGCTCTGGAATCTGCTGTCTTTCTGCTACATCCATGAAGTGATGGGAGGGTCTGGAGATTTGACTTCACAAATATCCCATCCAGTATTCCTTTACATTCCCTCATATATCCTCCCTCCTGTGGACTCTTGAAACATCCCTCAGACACGTCTGTCTGCTATTAGTCTTACCTCCTCTGATCGCACCTCACATCACCCCCAAAATCACCCTTTTAAAACTACTCAGGAAACTCTAATGCTTTCCTACGCCCTACAGCTGTCTTAAACTTCTCAACATTGCATCTGTCACTTTTAAACCTAGGCTTAATCTAATTTTTTTTTTTTTTACTTCCCACCACTTCCCTCCATAGGCACACACCAGCATCTTCATGCTTCACACCTTCATGTGCTCTGCCCCTTCCCCAGATGATAAACCAACTCAGCCTTCTAGGCCCAGGTCAAATATCATCTCTTATTTTGTATCATTTTTAATCTTCATGCAGTTTTCAAATTGAGCTAGTATCTGAACCAAATCATTTAATTTCAAATCCTGTATTCTTTGTACTATTCTACAATTATCTCTGAGCAGTGACTTTGATAAAGTGTGGACCTTAGTAAAGAAATTCACTTCCTTCTAAAGATAGATTTATTGCAAAAAAAAAAAAGTGTTGGTCAGATTAACACATGCCATATTAGGATCAAATTCTTGTGTTTGGAGGGAAGAATTTGTTATTATTTACTTAAAAGGTGTAAGTAGCAATATGCTGTTTTACGTAGTCAAGAATCAAGGAATTCTAGCCAAGATGGATTTGCCTTCAGATTGTGGCTTTTCAATTCAAATGTGATCATTCACTTTTATAATAGAAGTTGCCAGCCATGGATGCTGTGGGAGGAAAGAATGGATGGCTTAGCCAGATTCTTTACTGGGCACATGACTCTCCAAAAAAATCACTCCTTATTCTTGTCCTCAAAGAAACGTGAGCCCAGCAGGAGATACAAAGAGTACCCAAACATGGTTCCAGCTTCATAAGCCTTCTTCCTGTTGTGTCTTCCATTGTCTTCCATTAACATTCAGATCAGAATTCAGTGAATCTACGCAGCCTCCGCCAGAGAGTTGGTTTTGTTTGCCATTTGTTTATTATTGAGTTTTCATATCTCCCAGCTAAGGTGCTGCTTCAGGTACATAATTCAGATTAGTCCTTTGGTCAAGTGAACTCTTGGGTGAAATTTGTCCCTTATCACTGAACACAGCATGGCTGGGTTTGTTTGGAAAGGTATGGCTGCTCCTTCAGGGGAATTCCAGCATGTCACAATAGGCCAAATATTGTGAAAGAAGAAAGGGAAAAAGAGACTAGGAAGAAAATATCAGCACTTATAAACAGAGAAAAGATATTTTAGATATTTAAATACTATAAATCACATATGGTACCTAAAAGCTATATGGATGTTTATTATTCAGTTCAGAAACTTGTGCATAGTTGTATTTACATTCAACTTGAAATTCAGTTTTTATTACCCCAATTCTTGGTCTAAACATGTGCCATGGCTCATAAATATTTGTTCTATGAACACATAGTACTGTTGTAGAAATGAATAAACATTCAGTTCAGAATTCAGCTAATCTAAGCAGCCTCCGCCAGAGAGTTGGTTTTTTTTGCCATTTGTTTATTATTGAGTTTTCACATCTCCCAGCTAAGGTGCTGCTTCAGGTACATAATTCAGCTTAGTCCCTTGGCCAACATTTCAACCTCTGGTGATTTTGAAATAAAGTTGGCACAGCCCAGATGGCTAGCTTTGGATTGAGTCTTCTTGCTGAGTATAGAATCATTGTTTTGTAGAATGTCCCTTATATTTGGCCATTCTTGCACTGCTCTAAAGAAATACTTGAGACTGGGTAATTTATAAGAAAAGAAGTTTAATTGCCTCACAGTTCTGCAGGCTCTACAGGAAGCATAGTGGCATCTGCTCCTGGGGAGGTCTCAGGAAGATTCTAATCATGGTAGAAGGTGAAGAAGGTGCAGATGTCTCACATGGCAGAGCAGGAGCAAGACAGAGAGAGTCAGGGCAGGAGTTGCCACAAACTTTTAAATGACCAGATCTCACAAGAACTCACTATTGGGACAACAGCATCAACCCATGAAGGATCTGCCCATGTGATCCAAACACCTCCCACCAGGCCCCAGCTCCAGTACTGGGGATTACAATTCAACATGAGATATGGGTGGGGACAAATATTCAATCTATATCATCCCCTAATTGATGGTCAGTCTGTACAATACCACCAAATACCTAAGGGATGTTTTTCTCTGGGAAGCTTCAAGTAACTGAAAGAAAAGTATATCTGGAGCTGAGTTGCTGAAATCTTCATGATGTTTCTTCTTTATGGTTCCTTCTTAGTGACTAATAACTTCTGTTAGATGTTCATAGAAAAAAAAGCAGAATTATTATTACTAATGTTATTATGAATAACTGTACTGATCCTTACTTTTTGGAGACTCAAAAAATTATGATGAGTAGAGCTCATTTCCTTTCCCTTGTGGGAGCAGGACTTAGTGACTTGTACGTAATGAATAGAGTACAGAAAGGGAAAAATAGTAACTTTACAGTTACTGTAGTTACAGTTACCGAGAAATCTGGTAGATACCACCTTAACTAAGAAAAGTTGCCATTTCCAGTGATAAGTCATGTTGATATCATGTATTCTTTGATATGATATGATGAGAAGTGTACCTTACCACTGTGGTATTCTTTCCAAAAGCTATAAACCGCAGTAAATAATGAGTAAGCAACAGACAAACACAACTGAGAAGCATTCTACAAAATACTAAACTAGCACCCTTCAAAAGTAATAAGGTCATGAAAAACAAGGCTAAGAAACAATTAAACTGGGGTAGACTGCAGAGACATAATAACTAAACACAACATGGTAGCCTTGAATGGATCCTGGAAGAGAAATAGGACATTAGTGGAAATACTAATGACATCAAATAAATACTAATGATATTGAATAAGGTTTATAATTTAGTTAATATTGTTATGCTACTGTTTATTCGATTTTATGAATGCACCTTTGTTTTATAAGATGGTAACATTAAATGAAGCTGAGTAGAGTGTATAGGAACTCTGTCCTATCTTTACAACTCTTCTGTAAATCTAAAATTATTTTAAAATTAAAAGTTTAAATAAGTCACAGTGAGTAATTATAATTATTTTCTCCATTTTATAAATATAAAAAACTGCTTGCTCAAGACAATGAAAAAAACAAGCCACAGATTGGGAGAAAATATTTGCAAAATACTTATCTGATAATGGACTGTTATCCAAAATATACAAACAACTCTTAAAACTCAACAATGAAAACCAAAAAATCTGATTAAAAAATGAAAATAGGTTAAGGATGTGACAGATGCTTTACCAATAAAGACACAGATGGAAAATAGGAATATGAAAACATGTTCCACATCATATAATTGTAAATTAAAGCAACAATGAGATACAACAGCACACCAATTAGAATGGCCTGTATTTAGAACGCTGACATCAAATGCTGGTGAGAATGTGAAGCAACAGGAACTCTCATTTATTGCTATTGGAAATGCAAAATGATACAGCACTTTGGCAGTTTCTTACAATACTAACCACATTTCAACCATATAATCAAGCAATTGTGCTTCTTGGTATTTATCCAAATGAGTTGAAAACAAATCCATAGAAAAACTGCACACAGGTGTTGACAGCAGCTTTATTCACAATTTTCAAGACTTGGAAGCAACCAATATGTCTTTCAGTAGATGAACAGATAAATAAACTGTGGCATCTCCAGACAATGAAACATTATCCAGCCCTGAAAAGAAATGAGCTATCAAGCCATGAAGACATGGAGGAACTTAAAATGCATATTATTAAGGAAAGGAAGCCAGCTTGAAAAGGCTACATACTGTATGATTATGATTCTGTAACATTCTGGAGAAGGCAAAACTTGTAACAATAAAAAGATTAGTGGTTGCCAGAGATTGGGGGTAGAAAGGGATGCATAGAGCACAGAGGACTACTTATGCCGTGAAGTGATTCAGTATGATACTATGATGGTGGATGCATGTCATTATACCTTTGTTGAAACCCATAGGATGTATAACACCAAGAGTGAACCATAATGTAAACTATGGACTTTGGATGACAATGATGTGCCAATGTAGGTCCATCAACTGTGGGGGATGTTGGTAGTTGGGGAGGCTGTATGGGTGAGAAGGAGGTATATTAATCTGTTTTCATGCTGCTGATAAAGACATACCGGAGACTGGGCAATTTACAAAAGAAAGAGGCTTAATTGGACTCACAGTTTCACGTGGCTGAGGAGGCTTCACAATCATGGGAGAAAGCAAGATGGAGCAAGTCACATCTTGTGTGGATGGTGGCAGGCAAAGAGAGAATGAGCTTGTGCAGGAGAACTCCTCTTTTTAAAACCATCAGATCTTGTGAGACTTATTCACTATTATGAGAACAGCAGAGGAAAGACTTGCCCTCATGATTCAATCACCTCCCACTGGGTCCCTCCCATAACATGTGAAAATTCAAGATGAGATTTGTGTGGGGACACAGCCAAACCATATCAGGAGGGTACAGGGGATATATGAGAACTCTCTGTACTTGCAGCTCATTTTTGCTATGAACCTAAATATGCTCCAAAAATTAAAGTTAAAAAAAAAAAACCCTACTTCCTAGATATCGCAAATCTTATATGTGTGCCTGAATGCCATAAGCAAGTCAAATGCAGCATGCCCCAAACTGAACTCATCATCTAATATGTCTCAACCGCTCTTCAATTTCTGATTTGCATTAATGGCCTAATAATCTACCCAGGGCTCAAAATTAATTCTCCACTCCTCTCATTCTGTGCCTTGAATCTGTCAGTCACAATATCCTGTTGAATTCAATCTTGTATATATCTTTCAGATCAAACTTTCTCTTTTCATTTTCCTGGCACTGTACTAAAAACAATTCTTCACTCTAGCTCTGCTATCTTCCAATCTGCCCTCCACCTTGTCTTCAGAGTGGCCTTCCAGAAAGCAGTATGATTAGCTTCCTCCCTGCATCATAACCTCCAGACCCACTCCACTACCCACAGAATAGGACCAGGGTAGGCCTACAACTGCCACCAACCCTTTGTTCCATCTCTGAGGAGCTTAATAGTGATTCTTGCCAATGCCAGGCCCAGTCCTACCTTCTACCTCTGTACCTGCTGGTCTCTCAGTTCTGAGTTCTTTTCCTTCCTCCCACAGGCATAGCCCTCGCTATCCTTCAAGCCAATACTCAGATCTCTCCTCCTCTGAGAAGCTTCCCCTACTAGCCTCTAACCCCCTGCAGTGTGAGATGATGTCTTCTTTGGGCGCACATAGTATTTTGCTGGCACTTGCAAAAACATCATGTTCGAATTATTGTGCTCAGTTATGTGCCTGTCCAATGACATGATGAGATCTTCACCAGCATAACCCTGTCTTATTCAACTTCATATAGCCCAGTGCCTGGCATTCATATAGGCCTAATGCTTCAAGATTTCCACTAAACTTTTTATTACTGAGAAATTGAAAGCCATCGCACAGGGCAGCATCGTTATGTGTAGGTGGCAAACTGGTGTCCATGTGATTGTGAGTGAATGCACAGTATAAGATACCCTTATTGACAGACATATGTGTTTTTACTTCAATTTACCCATGTCAATGCTGGTATGTATCACTCTTCCTTTAACCATCATGATTCATTTATTCATCCATCCATCTGTTCATATTTGTGTTAGAAATGGTGGTCCTTGAATGAGGCATACTTTTTTTTTTTCTTCAGAAACTACAGGTAAAGTAAATTTTACTCTTTCTTTAGGTTTCTCCCAGGATGCGATTTGTAAATAAATGATCACATGCTCTTTACTTGTGAAAGCAATGAGAATATTCAAGATTTGAGCTTCAGCTTGTTCTTGATTAGGTTTGACAACTGTGTCCTGAAATTCTCTTCCATGAAGAATGAATGCAGTGTTTATGGCAGATAACCATCCTAGCCAAGAAAAATTTGAATAATGCAAGTATTGCATAATCATGTTATTTGTATCCCTTGACAGCAGAATTTACAATGCCTCGTTTAATGAGAAATTGAATGGAAGATGTGTTTGAAAAATTAATCCATTTTAATAATATATGGCACTGATATTGGCCGTGTCTGTCAGGTTTTATACCTATAAACTAAGAGCCCATGAATATCAATTACAGTAAAAAACAATGAGATATGTATTATTTCCCTAAGGAAATTACTTTTAAAAATATGCATTCTGACGCTGTCAAGATTAATTACACAATTATGCAGTTCCAAAGTGTAATCAGTGAAATTCTAAGCAGCAGTGAGAATGAGTATTTATATTTACTAAAAACTCAGAAGCCTCACTTCTGATGAAACTTTACAAAGTCACTGAAGTTTAGAGACTATAGCATTCCAATAAAAATATTTATCAATCTTTTATCTAGCAAAGTCTGGGGATTCGGGGTAATTTAACAGTAGCAAAGAAATAATGATTAGAACATTGCAAAATACACTGAGTCAAAACAAAGGCTGAATATTAAAGAACCAAAAGAAACAAGGTTTTTCACCAAAGGGAGGCTAGAAAAATAGATTTAAGAAGAAAATTCATTTCTGGAAATGTTTTTACAATGCTTAATAGAAATGCTACTTTGGAAAGGCCGACATCGAGGTGAATAAACTGGGATAGAAATCATAAGTGAGAAATTAGCTTTGAGGCTCAAGAGTTTCCCACTCAGTCCCTGTAGTTCTGAGAGCCCAGGTCAGAAAGTTATACAAAACACAGCCTAAGTAGATTAATAGCATCTTGGGGCCCCCCTAACACCCCTGAGATTCCCATAATGTCTCAATGAGAGATCACCTCTTCTGCAGAGATGAAGCTCATCACATCTCACTGGAGCTAATTTCAAAGTCAAGCAGCTCTGATTATTAGAAAGGCCTTCAGTACATTAAGCAGTATCAAAATTATCTGCTCCTATTAGTCACCATTCCTAGCTCCTTTGTCTAAGACTATTCAGCCATTATTTGAAGACAGCTACCATGCTTCCCTTCCCTCCTCTGCTCCCAGGCTTCTATTCTCCAGGCCAAAACACTTCAATTTCTTATTTCCAACATGTAATTTACTTTTCACTTATTTCCCAAAAACCTAAAATTTTTAGAGAGCAAAGGCGTTGTCCTATTCATCCAGTTATCACCAAACCAGTTTCTGGCACCCAGAATACTTTCCGTAAATGATATTCAGACAAATAGCTTTGTTTCCTTTCAGTAACCAGGTCCATCTCCTGTGATTTTATCGTTCATAAAATTAGGTTCATAGACATTGTTCTGTCTGTACATCAACTTCAGGCTTATATAAAAGGACAATAAGGCATAAATAATTCACATAAACTCCTCAAAATTAGGATGAAAGAGGCTCAAGGGTTTGGGGAAGAGAGCAGTCAATACCACCCTCAAGAGAATCAAAACAAACTTTAACCTCTTAGAAGGAGTCAGGCTGGAGAGAGATGCCAAGAGAACTTGGTAAGTCCTTGGTAAGAACTTGGGAGCACACTTTTGCATGTTTATATTCCTTTACCATATGTTCTCCTACAAAGCTTATAATGTAGGGCAGCAAGAAAGAACATGTGTAGAGGATCACATCTCACTCTGTAGGCTCATCTTAGTTATAAAACCTCTCATAGAGAAGAGAAGAAGTTGGAACAGTCAATGGAAATGAAGGAGAGGCTTCCCAGGCCTGAGCATAGGGAGGCTGACTTGGACATGGAAGGAACCCTAATACTTAGAAAAGGAAACACTAGTGTGAGTGTTCCTGACAAAAAGCTTAATGAGAAATTATATATTATAGAAAATATAGAAAATATATAGAAAAAATATAGAAAATATATATTATATCATATTATAGTTTCATGTTTCATGGACATGTAATTGGGATCATAGGGCTTGTTTTAGATTAGTTTAATATAGCCTATAGTCTTGGCCTTCCAGAAGGATCGATGGAGGCTGGTGGCCAAAAACTCCAGGCCATATTATTGGCCTCCCTCTTAGCTGACCCTGCTTTTGAACGGGACTGTTCTGTCCCTCAACCTTCCCTGTCTATCAGCAAATGATAAAGAGAATTTTCTGTGCCAGGAACAATGTCATGGAGGCCTAAAAGATGAAATCCCCCATGCTTAATGTTCCTCCCAAGGTAAGGCCTGGAGCTCCAAAGGGCATTGACCTGTTCTTGGTTTTTCACCCTATATAGGTGACAAGTACCTTAAAAGTAGGCAATGACATTTATTCTACTCTTATGCCATTCTGAAAACCTAGAATACCAATTAGCACTCAGCTTCTGACTCACACTTTTTAAGATTTTGTAGTTGGTTAAAGTAAAATGACAGTAACTGAAGCACACAACACATTATAAACATTGGTCATAATTACATCTACATACTGAATTATCTATACAATTAAATAAATTATATAGCACTGATACTTGTTCATGAGGAACCTAGAATACTTGCTTACACATATTAGTGGTACATATTTATTTGTTAAAATCATCAGAATCCATTTTGTGCACATAACACTAAGAAATAGGAAGGAGTAAGAAAAATAATAGTCTTACCTTAATAAATTTATTACATATATTATCACAAAAGTGTTGCAACCAAGGCTGCTACAAAGCAGATTGTTTTATTTTATACATTCTTTAAATGTATAAGTATGTTTCTGAATAAGTCTATTTAGAAATAAAAATATATATTTCAAAGATTCTGGAAAACCAGTGATATGCAAGATATCACCTATTCATTCTAGATCAAACATTAACCAGAGTCTATAATCAATGTAAGGAAACAAAATATTTTGCATATTTCTAGACTGGCAATAACTTGATTTTTAAAGTTTTTATTCATGACGTGGTTATATGCAAGAGCTGGTGGTTAGAAGACAGTGAATGTCTTGATAAATATACTTGCCATCCATTCTAGATCAAAGTCATGAACATCTGGATAAAGCTTCACTTGGTCTGAAGATGAATCAGATAATGTTAAAGTATCCAAAATATTGACTTAATCACATCTGTTATTTTATGAGGATGGACAGGAAAGAAATTTAATGGCTGATACTAGCAAAATAATTTGGGGATTTTTGAAAATACGAAAAGATGAGCTGTCAGAATAGAGACTACAATGGCTGGAGCCCTCTCTAAGAAGATATTATAAACATAGCTTTCTTAAAGATCCCAACCTAACAAAAATTTTATGTATCTACATTTCTAGAAGATACAGAATGCCAAATATTCCAATGTAAGGATGGTCCTGAGAAAAAAGATCCTTGGAAGTCTTTAGAGTGGTAATCATATGCCAATGTCCCTGCTGAGAGATGGTATAGCCTCATGTTGAACAGCTGCTGTTAGAGTGGTAAGAACATAATTCCCTAATGGCTTATCATCTACCTTGTGGGTTTTTCTGGAAGTAAACCAAGGCATCAAACTGAAACTCAGGAGACTGAGAATGTAACTAAATAGTTATAGGTCACTAATGTGAAGTCAAACATGGACACTGGAGATGGGCTGTAATTGATCTCAAGGATCTATGTCACATGAACCAGTTTTTCCTTTCAAGTTCAAGGTACTATGGTGGGAAAGAACCATGACGAGGTCTGGGAATCAAGCATCCTTTATTTTTATCTTGGCTCTGATACTAAGCAGCCTTTTGATATTGGCAAATCAATTCATTTTATTGAGTTTGTCTTCCAAAAATATGGAGAATCTCCTTACTTGAATCACCGTTTTGGTGAAGCTCCAGCAACACTGTGGGTGAAAGTGTTGTGCCCCTGTGAGACAGCATTGTATAACAGGGAAAGATGACATGGTCCTGATTCTAAATAAGGACAACGACTTTCCATATTTATGAATCAATCAGAGACACCCATACATGAAGGCGGAAAAATAGATGAGAAGCTCAGATGCAATATTCCTGCAGAAAAAAATGCTGCAGCATTGTGAGGTTTCAACATGCAGATTCTAGAGCTGGTATTTTGGTTGCTGTTATTCAACCTACAAAGGATTTATTTCCCTTTACTGAATTCACATGTTAGGCCATATAAGTCAGATCTGCTTCTCTTGAGATGAAGATGCTGGCCCAGACCTGTCTGTTTACATAATGCCTTATGTGTTGTTTCCCCTAACATAACCTCATATGCAATGATTTGCCACAGATCAAAGTGTGCAGTATGCAGAGCAAGGATGATTTTTTCTAGTCCACACAGGAGAACAATAAAATCCAATTAATTTAAATCAATTAAAGTGAAATATCTTAGTATCTTCTAGGTACCTCACACTGCTGAGTGTTACTGGACATAAAAGATGCACAACAATGCCTGTTGACCACAGTCTATCTGAAAAGGCAAGAAGCTAAATGTGCTGTATAGTAAGCAACTTACTCTGTAAGTTAAGCTGCACTCTCTGTGCAACTTTTAACAAGCTATCTTTCCTGACTAGGTCGTACAAACAGAAACAACAGGAAAGATGTCTGTTAAAAGTTGCACACGGAATCGATGATGAGTTAGGATAAGGACCAATATCTCCTAACCATCAGGCTAGTGTTCTTGTCACTACTTCACATAGAGTTCATGTTCAGTATACCTTTAACCGATGGCTCTGCAGCTTTTTTTTTTTTCTACATTCAGAAGAGATGTTCTTTTACAACAGAAAAGACCTATTGTAGTTCATAAAATTGGATAATCCAAAACGTGTTTATCAATAGTACTAGAAACATGCAAAATTCAGTCTGTTTTTATTTAAATCAGTAATCCATGTATTACCAGCTACCAACAAGGCTATGTCTGAGGCTTTAAAGGATGAGTAGAATTTTCTACAGGAAAAAAAAAATTAGGGAAAAGCATATTGAGAAAGTGTGGGGATACATTTGCAGATCAGATTTACACTGCTATTAAATGCAAAAGTGAGTGCTTTGGCTGCTGTTCATTCGTAAGTGTGTGCACATGCCTAGACAGGGCGACGTACAGGCTTCATGAAATATGCATAAGCCATCGCCTAATTTCCTTACAACGATTATGCAACTATTTCAAAGGTATTGTTCAGGCGTTCTAACAGCGTTTATTCCTACAAAGCCTGTATTTGTTTCGTGAGCTTCTGTGCATAATTATTTTGATGGACTTACCCTAGAGTTAGTTCCCTTTATATTATTTTACTATTGTACTCATTTTTCATTCACCCCACAACATTGTCCTCATTTAATCTTTGTGAATTCAGAAAGTTTAGGTTGAATTATTTTCCCTTTCCTTTAGAAAAGTAGTCTTACAGATAAGACACTCCTTGAGTAACAACAAAGGCATCTCAGCCACCAGCATTCCAGAAATTTCTGCAGGCTGATTACACATTGACAGAAGCAGACAGACTTCCACTTGTCCTGGCTCATAACTGTTTGACCTCAGGAGGTAACCTAAACTGGGTCAGGCTCATTTTGAGAAAATAAAGATTCAATGTTTCAATGTGTAGGCTGGGCATGGTGACTCAAGCCTGTAATCCCAGAACTTTGGGAGGCCAATGTGGGAAGATGGCTTAAGGCCAGGAGTTTGAGATCAGCCTGGGCAACATAAAAAGACCCTATCTTTCCAAAATATTTTGAAAAAATTAGCTGAATGTGATGGTGTGCACCTGTACTCCCGGCTACTTGGGAAGCTGAGGCAGAAGGATCACTTTAGCCCCAGAGTTTCAGACTGCAGTGGGCTATGATCATTCCACTGCACTCCAGCCTGGGTGACAGAGTAAAACCCTGTCTTCAAAAAAAGAAAAAAAGATTCAATGTACATATAAATATAATTTTTATTACAAGGCAAAGTGTTTTTAAACAACCAAATATAGCTGGTAATAAGTTACTTTCTCAGTAATGTCTTTCCTCCATTCTCTATAAAAGTGCACATTTCTCCTTTTTCAATTTGGTTAAATTGCATGCTTATTTTTGCCTATGCAGATACAACCTTTCCTCCTTTTTTTGTTTATCTTCTATGAGTAGAAAGGCAATGAGATTTGAAATCATAAGTGGGACTGAATACTAATAATGTGACCATGAAAAAGTTATTTTAAGCCTTCACTTCCTCACTCGTAAACATATAATCGACAGCTTGTAAAAGTATTATCTGTGTGTTCACTTGTATATATACACACATATATATACACACATATATCATATATGTATGAACAAAATATTTACCACACATTTTGGGGGGGAGGATGGAATGAGATAGTACAGTGGGTTGCTTAATATACGTTAGTCTTTCTCCTTCTCAACTCTGAAACTTAGACTGATCAATTGGACATATTATATAATATCTCTGCAGATAATCTTTTTGTTGTTGCTGCTATTTAGTACCAAATCAACATCCATGTTACCATGGATGAAAATCACTGTCATTGGTCCTGAAATATTATCATCAAAGTCATGACTTGTAGAATTATGTCCAAAGAGAGAATAAAAATGGTCAAGATGATTAAGTAAATATATGTAAAGATTTTCTCATAGACCCAACCCACAACTTTGTAGCTATATTAACCTAAAGTCAATATAACATGATCCCACATTAATAGAAGTATAGCATTACTCAAATTGTTATGAAGATAGAGAACTTACTACTCTCCACAGCAGCCTGTTACATTGTTGAATATCTATTATTATTATTACAAAAATATTTATGTTCACTGAGTCCTATAACCTTACTGTAAACCTGTGCTATGCCTTTTGGGGGCACATTAGCTCAATTCATGCTTCACAGGTTCATCTAGATATGATAGCTTTGGCAAAATTTATTAATAAGATTATTGATAAGAACATAAGCAAAGCAGATGCAGAAAGATTAAAAATAAAATTATGACTACGAAGCATTTTAAAAGGGCTACATAATTTTACCACATGTATTACAGAGCAAAAGAAAAAGAGAGTGAGAGATGGAGAAGGCAAAATAGGAGAATTTAATAAGGTACCTGTAATGTATCAAAACTGATTTCAGATGTCAACTCTTTAGTCCGATCTTCTCACAATACTTCAGAGTCCATCACTCTGTCTCTGATTTCATCTGGAATTTTCTAGTTTTTCCTGCTATAGGCTTATTGCCTAGCGTACTAATAAGCTGTTTCTATTTCTTTCATCTCACTGGACTGTGCCAGGCTCCAGGACAGAGACAGGTTCTTATTTTTCCCTTTTTAGGAACTCACTGTTGATTGAATGAGTAAATTCGACATCCAGGGAGGAAACTATCAGTACAGAGAGGGAGGTGCTTCTGCATAATCATATATATTCCACATGCTGGATGTGTTGGGCGGGGTTACATCTAAAGAGGGAGAATGAATGCATGCCTTCTCTGGCCCTTTTGATTCTGATATGCTCAGGAAGAGGATACTATTATAATCACCAAGTGTTTCTATTTGAATTCCTCAATAAATACTATGACAATTTTATTTTATGAAATGGAAAGGATGTACATGTAAGCAAGAAATTCTATTGCAGAAAGATCAGGACCCAGGAAAATATACATTTTTCTCTTCTCTGGATTTAGCTACATTTGCCTGTTTAACACTATAATTTCTCTGTGGTAGTAGAATACACTCTTCAGTTTTTCTATTATTCTTTCTAGGTTAACAGTATCGGTACTGAAATAATTTCTCATTGTTAACAGATACCTTGGTTATATATATTTTCTTCTCTTTGAATATTTGTCTCAAAATCTCTGTGTTTGCAAGAAGTCTCTGCTTAGTTTTTTACTTTTGACACACTGAAGTGTGCATGTGTATATATTATGTGTACATATAAACACACAAATATATCAATTATTATATAATATATATCCATTATATATCAAATATATTATGTGTATATATGCATATATATTTATACATGTATTAGTATATATTAGTATACATATATGATGTATACGTGTATATATACATATACTATACTATATATAGTATATATACTATATAGTATATATATACACTATATATACCATATATAGTATAGTATATATATACTATACTATATGTAGTATATATAGTATACTATACTATATGTAGTATATATAGTATACTATACTATATGTAGTATATATAGTATACTATACTATATGTAGTATATGTAGTATACTATACTATATGTAGTATATGTAGTATACTATACTATATGTAGTATATGTAGTATACTATACTATATGTAGTATATGTAGTATACTATACTATATGTAGTATATGTAGTATACTATACTATATGTAGTATATGTAGTATACTATACTATATGTAGTATATGTAGTATACTATACTATATGTAGTATATGTAGTATACTATACTATATGTAGTATACTATACTATATGTAGTATATGTAGTATACTATACTATATGCAGTATATGTAGTATATGTAGTATACTATACTATATGTAGTATATGTAGTATACTATACTATATGTAGTATATGTAGTATACTATACTATACATACTATACCATATATAGTATACTATACTATACATACTATACCATATATAGTATATATACAGTATATATAGTACACTGTATATACCATATATAGTATATATACAGTATATATAGTACACTATATATACCACATATAGTATATATACGGTATATATAGTACACTATATATACCATATATAGTCTATATAGAGTATACTATATATACCATATATGTATACTACATACAGTATACTATGTATACCATATATGTATACCACATACAGTATACTATGTATACCATATATGTATACCACATACAGTATACTATGTATACCATATATGTATACCACATACAGTATACTATGTATACCATATATGTATACTACATACAGTATACTATGTATACCATATATGTATACTACATACAGTATACTATGTATACCATATATGTATACTACATACAGTATACTATGTATACCATATATGTATACTACATACAGTATACTATGTATACCATGTATGTATACTAATATAGTATACTATGTATACTATATATGTATACATATATAGTATACTATATATAGTATATATGTATAGTATACTATATATAGTATGTATAGTATACTATATATACTATACATACTATATATAGTATGTATAGTATACTATATATACTATACATACTATATATAGTATATGTATACTACATATACTATATATAGCATACATATATAGTATATACACAGTATATATAGTATATATAGTATACTATATATACTATATTTAGTATACTATACAAGTATATATAGTATACTATATATAGTATACATGTATAGTATACTATACTATATATAGTATACTATATATACTATATATACTGTGTATATACTATATATGTATACTACATATACATATATAGTATACTATATATAGTATATATAGTATACTATACATGTATACTATATATAGTATACTATACATATACCATATATGTATACTATATATAGTATACATATATGGTATATGTATAGTATACTATATATAGTATATATAGTATACTATACATGTATGCTATATATAGTATACTATATATATACTATATAGTATATATAGTATACTATACATGTATACTATATATAGTATACTATACATGTATACTATATATAGTATACTATACATATATACTATATATAGTATACTATACATATACTATACATGTATACTATATATAGTATACTATACATATACTATGTATACTACATAGTATATATAATATACTATATATACTGTGTATATACTATATATGTATACTATTTATACTATATATTATATATAATATACTATATATACACTATATATAGTATACTATACTATATAGTATATATCGTATACTATATATAGTATATATCGTATATGATATATACTATATAGTGTACTATATATAGTATATAGTACACTATATATTATATATACTATATATTATATAGTATACTATATATAATATATAGTATACTATATATACAATATATAATAGTGTATATATAATATATATAATATATAGTATACTATATATACACCATATATACTATATATAGTATACAGTATATATAGTATTTATAGTATACTCTATATAGTGTGTATCTATAGTATACATATATAGTATATATGGTATACTATAGAGTATACTATATGGTATACTATAGAGTATATATATACTATATATAGTATGTATACTATATATACTATACATACTATATATATACTCTATATATACTATATATGTATACTATATATACTATATATGGTATACTATATATACACTATAGTGTACTACATATATAGTATATATATACTATGCATACTATGTACTATATATATAGTATACTATGCATTTTATATTATATATTATACATTATCTATTATATCATACTATATATTATATATGTATATATTATATGTGTATATGTATACACATACATACATTATATATTAGTATACTATATACACTATAGCATGTATCATATAGTATACTGTTATACACACATATATCCTTATATATATATAAAATATATATTATGGGTATATATGGTATTATGGTGGCGCATATGCATATATACATACATACATACAACATACCTATCCAAACCTAAAACACCAAATAGAATGAAAACAATAATGTTTTAATATATTAGTATTTTTCAAATCTTACTATTTTATTCAAGAAAAGATAAATATAATTAATTAAAGATTATAATGAGTCACTCGAGTGGCAATAATAGAAGCAAAGTGCAAATTATAATAATTCCACTTTTAAATGAAAAAGGGCACATCTGAGCAATAAATTATATTGTAGAAGGACCAGGACCTACATATTAACTTTTTTTCTATTCCAAGCATGACACTCCACTCTGCTTACATTTATGAATAGACCACCGCCAATTGCGACATTTCTATGTTGTGTGTCACACAGACACTTATCTTTATAATCACATTTCAGGAGAAACTGTTCAATATGATAGTTTGAGAAAATGGTATATACATCGGGGGTAGTAATTCTGGTGAGGCAGACACAAAAGCAAAACAAAATTACATACATTCTTAATTTTTTCTCATATATGAATAATTTCTTAAGTAACACACAGGAATCCTGTCCTTATATGTCATTCCTTTTCTACATATGGTAGAAATGTTGTAAAAAGCACAACATTTTGGAGTAAGAACAGTATGTTTAATATATATGAGGGTACTAAAATGTTTTGTGTAAATCGAATTCTGCTTTCTACGGACTTGCATTGCCATCTCAAGGCTTTGAGATTTTCACCAAAGCCCACTCTTCAGGAGCACAGCCAACTGGCCTTAAACTAGTTGTGAGGGGGCAGGATCAGCTTAAAATTAGTCAGCAAAATACTTATCAAGAGCACAAAAAGACCATGAGGGACCTTCCATGGTCCTCTAGGAATTAAAAACGTTTGTATTTTGGGAGAGATGTTAGTGTAGGGCCCCGAATTCACAAACAATGGAAGATGAGGATTAGAGCCAACTTATTTCTCACTTTGGTAAGAAAAACAGCTGCTGCTATACAGGAAGATTCTGTTAAAGCAAAGGAAATAAGAACCTAAGAAAATAAGAAGATAGTTTGTTAAAAGATCTGGGTACCCCTGGAACCTTTATCAACTGGCTGTGTGACCATAGGCAAGTCACTTCCTCTCGCTGGGCTTCTTGCTGGTCCCCAAGATGCCTTCCAATTCCTCATAACAATATATGAGTTCCAAATTATTCCCAGTATATGTCCTGGCCAAATATGAATCCTGACCCTGTGTAGGAGAATTCTAGGGCCTGAACAAGTCATTGACTCATTGTTAATGCTTCGTATCAGTGGTTTGCAGAGATTTGGTAAGAAGCAGAAATAATATGTGTGAAGCCCCAGCCACAGTGCTTGGCACTTTACTGGCAATGATAGATGCTCATACTATCACTTATTACCAGCAACCTCAAAGTCAGCACAATATGTGCCTCAAAGTCAGCAAATAATTATGTGTTATTATTTAAACGCAATGATTAATAAAAGTATCCACCTATGGTAGATTTCACTGATAAATTTTCCACTGAAAAAGGGATACTCTGACATAAACAGTTACTTGACTATTGACTTGCCTTTCAGCCAAAAATAATTTAGCTCAATTTAAAAAATAATTTTACCTCATATTTGTGTAGTACTTCACAAATGCCAAGAATATTATCTCACATGACAACCCAATAAGATAGAATAGGTAATTATAGCTCCAGATTATAGACAAGTAAATAATGGCTCAGATTGATTTGTTCAAGGTCACATGAGTAGCAAAAGGCCAGGATGGGGCTAACATTGAAATCTCTGGACTCTGATATAGCATTTATTTATTCACATTAAGACGTCTAGCTTTTGTTGCCTGATGTCTACTTTTCTTGTTTTTGCCTATATGCATAAAAACAAAGATTAAGTATAATGACCATCTTACCTGATCTGAAAATAAAGTGGCTATGTACACAGTAGTTTAATTCACAACAATAAATCACCATGCACAGGCACACAAACACACACATTTTACTCTAATATCAGAAGATAATAAAAGAAATTAGTTATTTTACCTAGGTTTTTTTTTTGTTGAAACATAAAGATGATTTCTTATTAGACAGCTTACTGTAATGTCAAATGACAGTGTGTTTATTAGTGACATTTTATAAGACATTTAACCATTTGCATTAGAAGCTGCTTCAGCCCAAGCAAAACTGGAAATAGAATACATCTTCCATAAAAAGAAAGGTCACAATTGGATATTCACCAGAGTAATTTAAATTTTTTAATACCATGGTGCAGCTAAGGTGACAGCAGAAAGTTGTAGGTGTAAGAAAAAAATAATTCCTTTACCCTGCAGAATTCAGAAGAAAATGACCAAATAGTTCAGTGGAAAATTGAGGGAGGATTATCACCCCTCCACACCATGTAAAGTACAGTTATTATTCATGCTGAATTACATAGTTATCGCAATCTAGCACACAGTACTGTTGCTGATAATCAGAGTAGAAAGAGACTAAAGGTAATTAGCAGCTACCATATAAATCATTTTGAAGCACAGATGAATTATCCTCTTTTGTTTCTTAAGTTATTGGTCAGGGTTCAAGGTATTATAAGTTTGTAGAGTTTATTTTTTTATTTCTATATAATATTTTATTCAAAGAGTAAAAGTTATTTTCCTTAAGAAAATAGTCCTGAATTTTTTTCCCATTGCTGTTCATTTGTTTTTGCTTTTGAGTTACACAACATATTGCAAACAGTGACACTGTGATTTATAATAAGATATATGTATGTATGTACATGTATGTATGGTCTTCTCCATGTTTCCTGGCACAGATCCCTAAAACCCTTGAAATCTCTAAAGTGTGAGTGCCTCTTTTATGCTAGTGAGATGGTTTATGGCTGGTAGCTTCAGGATGGGGCTCATAGTCAGAAAAACCAAGGCATGATTTGGGAGTTGAGACTTCCACCTCCACTCTCCAGCCTCCAGGGAAGAGAAAGGAGCTGAGGTTTAAATTAATCACCAATGACCAATGATTTACTCCATCATGCCTAAGAAATGAATGCTTCATAAAAACCTAAATAACTAGATTTGGAGAGCTTCCAGATAGCTGAACATGTGGAAGTTCCTGGAGAGTGGTGCACCCAGAGAGGGTATGGAAGCTTTGCACACCCCATCCCATACCTTGCCCTGTGTATCTCTTCATCTGGATGACCATCTGTATACACTGTAATGTCCTATATAATAAACTAGGAAACAAACCTAAGTGTTTCCCTGTGAATTCTGTGAGCTTTCCCAGCAAATTAATTGAACCCAAGGAGAAGGCAATTGGAGCCCCAGTTTATAGCTGGTCAGTCAGAAGTATAGGTGACAACCTACTACTTGCATTTGGCATCCGAATTGGGTGAAAGCCTTGTGGAGCTGAGCCTTTAGCCTGTGGGATCTGACACTATGTCCATGTAGACAGTGCCAGAATATAATTAAATTATAAGACACTGAGTGGGTGTCCACTGGAGAATTGGAAGAAATCTCTATACACATTTTGTTGACCAGAAGTGGGATGTTGTGTTGAATATTGTTTAACTGTGTGTGAGAATAGGAAAAACATGTTGGTTGTTCTTGTATCTCTTTCACAAGCATGTGGTCAAAAGCATTATGCAGAGATTACAGCAAGATGTTTATGTGCTAACAATCCAAATCTGCAGGCACATGAGTTCCTCAGCAGAGTCACCACACAGACTTGGGTGTACAGAATTGGACCCAACTTAAAGTCCAGTCTGTAATGACCAATGTCTGCTACTAAAAAGAGAAAAGCAAAGCCTTGTAAAAGAATCAATTTTTATCTAACCCACACAGAAATTGATCAAAACTGACCAATGCTGGTTAAAGATCATTGGCTAGGTTAGAAGCTCAAAGTCACTCTTCTCTACATTTGGGGCTTATAATAATGTCTACTAAGAAGGTTACTTTGCTCCTTATCTGGAGGAAACACACATAAAGTAAAGATAATGTGAATCTATAAATGTACACATACACACACTCATAATTACATCCCATGAGATAAGAAGAGTAAATTTTTAGAAACTATGATTTGTAGATATATTTTCTCTATGAGCTTATGGTAACAGATAGTGATAGGAAATAGAAAATTCTTGTTCATATTCTTTTTTAAAAGGAAAAATGACATTAAGTCCAGAAAGTCAGAATGAATGACCCATTTTAAATGTACTGATCTAGATTTCTATAGGAGTAGCTTAGTTATGATTATATAGTCTTCCTAAGAGATTTTTTAAAGAATGAGTGTGAGTTAAGTGAGATCTTCAGTGGTGAGATTATTTATACTTAACTGCTGGAAATATAAACTCCAGGAGCCTACCTGAAACACCTTCCAGCATCTCTCCGCCTTATTCTTACCTCCCTCTAGTTTCCTATGTGACCATGGACTCTTGCATAAGTCCAAACACACCAGTAGCTCATCTAAAACCTGGGAATTACTGGTCTCCCACCGTTGACAAGGCTGCAGCTCCTTAGAATGACTGACTGCTTCACAGTGGTCAGATCCCAACTCCTTGATAGGTATCAGCCTTCTGGAAATACTATATCATAGTCTGTAGAATTGCACAGTAAATCGAATGCATCGTAAATCCCACACATAGTCTCTGTTTTACTAAAAATTAATAATATATTTGTACTTATTTGTTAATAAGTAACATTTGTTCTTAAAATCTACGCATTTCAAGTCAGGAAAAGTTCAAAAAGACATGGAACCTAAGCTATTGCGTCTCTCTTGCTACACTTGTAATTTCATACAAATGATTTAAGAATCCAGATAATATAATCTATAAAAGGAGAAAATGTTGAATACACATTAGGCAACTATTGACAAAAGTATTATTTTAGTATACGTGTCAATCTGAAAATTAAATATACCAATAAGGTCAGTTTTCTGAAAGGAAATTAGGTTGAGCAAGAGCTACATATAAGAGGAAAAATGTCCTACTGTGAAATGGCCACAGTGAGGAAGGAATCCTAGGATCACAGGCTAACAAGGCAATGGGTCACCATGACAAGGTCCAATATATGCAGCAGATGGATCTTTCTCTCTCTCCCTCTCTCTCTCTTTCTCCCCCTCTCCCCTCCTCCACTCTCAGTTGTGGAAATGCATAAATATTTCCCTCTCCTAAATCCAAGAGAATAGAAGATGAGATAGAGATAAAGCCACTAAGCCAAAAAGTACACAGTGTGATAAAAGAAATGAGAAATATCAAGTAAAAAAAAGTCCTTCTACTGGCCCAGGAATTAAAAGTCCCAAACACAAACTGCACAAAGGCTTCCCAGATATCAGCAGCACCACGTGGCCATATCTCAAAGCTTAACTCACTACTCTTGTAGAGAAGATTAAATCTTCATTTTGGGAGTCACTGAGAAAGAGAAACATGAAACCCAACATGTTTAATTTTCTAAATGATAGGAACATTATAAACCACAACTGCATTTGGTCTTTCCCTCTCAGTCTCCTCAAAGCATTTCTACCTTCACTGAGCTTCTGAACACAGTCGAAGTGGTTGCATACAGCTCCTCAATGAACACCGTTGACAACTTCAACTTCCCGATATGCTAAGACTAGCCTAGCCCACATGGAGGGAAGGTTCTATCCCAGCTTCTGACACTGCTACCTGATACTCTGAAATACTCTTTTCCCCTTTAACTCTTGGAATTGCTGATTGCAATATTGTTGGTGTGTCACTGATGGAGTCTCTCCTTGACCAAATTTTAGTTGGGCTTCTCTGAATCCTCTTTCCAACTCAGTCCTAACTTTTGGACTTCTGTGTCCTTCTTTTTATCACTTAATTTTAGCAAGACTCCTGTTGGTCAGTTCAGCCAGAATCTCTTCTTACCCCTGATGTTTCTTCTTAAGAATTTTCCATGCACTGACCCCACTCTGCTCCTTGTCTATAAATTCTCATTTTTTCTTGTATTCAGAGTTGAGCCCAATCTCTCTCTCCTATTGCAAAACTCCATTGCTGCAATCCCTATATCTATTGCGATAATCCTGAATAAAAAGCTTGCTTTAATGTTTTAACAAGTGTCATAAATAATCTTTTTTCTTTAACATCTTCTCTAGGTTAAAGCCCTGACCCCTGCCATTCACTATGGGAGAAGACAGCAACAGCTTTTCTGCCCCATTGGTGTTCTCTAGGGCTTTCTGACCCAGGTCCTCATCAGCGCAGTCCCTAGCATTGAGCCCAGCAACCCTAGGATCAAAGTCTTGAAAGACAAGGTTTTGGGATCTCCCAAAGGTAATTGGGATGTTTGGCATTGTTTGCATATTAGTCTAGAAAACCTCACATACATTACTTGCTCCAGCACAGATTACACGTTTTAAAAATACCCGAAAAGAACATCAGGATATTAAAATACAAAACGCAACACAATTGTATGTGAATTTCTGTGCTCAAGAGAACATAGTGAAAATTAATGTTGTGATCTTTCTGAGCACATATCTTTTGCCAACAATGTTTCTTCAACCACTGTTAACTAAATCCAAGGACCTATTATATCGCAAACGGAAGATTAAAGAGAGTTTTTTTCTAAGCAGATTTGTTGTACTCTTGCAAGGCAATCTCTTGCTCAACAGAATTGTTTATCTATGGAAAAATATTTTACTTTGAGCAAACCTCCCTCAAAGACCCTAACATAACTACTCTCTGATAGCCATTTTAGAGACACATTGAGCAAAAGATTCACAGTAACAGGAAGTTCATGAAATTACTCCTTTAGCACAATAAATTGTTCAAAACAATTCTAATATATTGAAGAGTTAAACTTCCTCAGATATTACAATTATAAAGATTACAGAAAAGTATTTTATATATATAGTTATCTAAGATTCTTTCTGTGGGTGGAGGGAGAAGTGGTATCAATCTGCACTGTGTATAGATAAGTTCAAGATTTGAGCATCTTCTAATCTTATTTAATAAACTAGTCAATATTGACATAGTCTCATGACAGGATTAGGCAGCATTGCTTAAAATAAACAGGTATCAATCTTGAAAACTAGAGAAACCCTTCAGAATCATTCTATTTAACTCCAAGAGCAGTGCCAAGTACCACATGGAAGGAGAGCTCTCTTGCATATTATTAATAACTACTCAAGTAGTGGAAGAACACCTGAGCTATGTACAGCACTGGGTGGAAACAACAGATTCACAAACAGCACAAAGAATCACCCCTGTTATTCAGGAACTCACTCCACAAGGGGGGTTGAAACCTTAGACAGGCAGAGGCCAATCCAGGTGATGTGAGACTGCAGCATATTCTATTTTGAGGATTCTTTTAAAAAATAAGAGTAAAAAACTAAATATAAGAATGAATATTTTTGAGATAAGAAAAACAAATTATGAATTTTAAAAGAACTGACAAATACTATAAATATCATACCATTCAGAAATGTCAACAAACTAGTTTTATTAAATAACTGCCTAGTGCCTCTATGATATTTTTCCTTGCATTTTCTGGCTACATGTGTTTTTATCACCGCTTTGTGCAGAGTTTGTAAAATAATTTTACATGAAGAGAATAGAATATAATTCTTTCATTTTGTATGATTAAACAAAAATTGTTTAATTAGTTAACTGAATTGTATAAACACAACTTCATATATACATGTATTTGCTGTTTGTAGGACGGCAACAGGTTTGTGCCATACAAACACAGAAATTCTAGTATATTCTGATAAATTTACACAATTCCTATAAAAAAAGCAATTTATCTTCCTTTTTTTAATTATTTTTTAAATTATACTTTAAGTTCTGGGGTACATGTGCAGAATGTGCAGGTTTGTTACATAGGTACACACATGCCATGGTGGTTTGCTGCACCCATCAACCCGTTATCTACATTAAGTATTTCTCCTAATGCTATCCCTCCCCTAGCCCCCCACCTCACAACAGGCCCCAGTGTGTGATGTTCCCGTCTCTGTGTCCATGTGTTCTCATTGTTCAACTCATTTATGAGTGAGAACATACAGTGTTTGGTTTTCTGTCCTTGTGTTAGTTTGCTGAGAATGACGGTTTCCAGCTTCATTCACGTCCCTGCAAAGGGCATGAATGCATCCTTTTTTATGGCTGCATAGTATTCCATGGTGAATATGTGCCACATTTTCTTTATCCAGTCTATCACTGATGGGCACTTGGATTGGTTCCAAGTCTTTGCTATTGTGAACAGTGCCACAATAAACATATCTGTGCATGTGTCTTTATAGTAGCATGATTTATAATCCTTTGGGTATATATCCAGTAATGGGATTGTTGGGTCAAATGGTATTTCTGGTTCTAGATCCTTGAGGAATCGCCACACTGCCTTCCACAATGGTTGAACTAAGTAACACTCCCACAAACAGTGTAAAAGTGTTCCTATTTCTCCACATCCTCTCCAGCATCTGTTGTTTTCTGACTTTTCAATGATCGCCATTCTCATTGGCATGAGATGGTATCTCATTGTGGCTTTGATTTGCATTTCTCTAATGACCAGTGATGATGAGCTTTCTTTCATATGTTTGTTGGCTGCATAAATATC
Organism: Pan paniscus; assembly: GCF_029289425.2. Classification (NCBI taxonomy): domain Eukaryota; kingdom Metazoa; phylum Chordata; class Mammalia; order Primates; family Hominidae; genus Pan; species Pan paniscus. The sequence goes on from NC_073261.2 coordinate 108,244,301, forward strand.
TTCTTTTGAGAACTGTCTGTTCATATCCTTTGCCCACTTTTTGATGGGGTTGTTTTTTTCTTGTAAATCTATTTAAGTTTTTTGTAGATTCTGGATATTAGCCCTTTGTCAGATGGATAGATTGCAAAAATATTCTCACATTCTGTAGGTTGCCTGTTCACTCTGATAGTTTCTTTTGCTGTGCAGAAGCTCTTTAGTTTAATCAGATCCCAATGGTCTATTTTGGCTTTTGTTGCCATTGCTTTTGGTATTTTAGTCATGAAGTCTTTGCCCATGCCTATGTCCTGAATGATATTGCCCAAGTTTTCCTCTAAGGATTTTATGGTTTTAGGTCTTAAGTCTTTAATCCATGTTGAGTTAATTTTTGTATAAGGTGTAAGGAAGGGATCCAGTTTCAGCTTTCTGCATATGGCCAGCCAGTTTTCCCAACACCATTTATTAAATAGGGAATCCTTTCCCCATTGCTTGTTTTTGTCAGGTTTGTCAAAGATCAGATGGTTGTAGATGTATGGCATTATTTCTGAGGCCTCTGTTCTGTTCCATTGGTCTATGTATCTATTTTGGTACCAGTACCGTGCTGTTTTTGTTACTGTAGCCTTGTAGTATAGTCTGAAATCAGGTAGTGTGATGCCTCCAGCTTTGTTCTTTTTGCTTAGGATTGTTTTGGCTATGTGGGCTCTTTTTTTGGTTTCATATGAAATATAAAGTAGTCTTTTCCAATTCTGTGAAGAAAGTCAATGGTAGCTTGATTGGGATAGCATTGAATCTATAAATTACTTTGGGCAGTATGGCCATTTTCACGATATTGATTCTTCCTATCTATGAGCATGGAATGTTTTTCCATTTGTTTGTGTCCTCTCTTATTTCCTTGAGCAGTGGTTTGTAGTTCTCCTTGAAGAGGTCCTTCACATCCCTTATCTTCCATTTATAATTGTATATGTTACATTATTGGGAACATTCTTGACAGAAGAGAATCCCCATTTGACTAAGGCATCAAAGTAAACTGATAACTTTACTTGAAATTTCATATATCTGGTTAAAGGAAAAATTTTCCACTGACTCACTTCTGGTTTCATCATTTGCAATTTTCTTTATTGTCTACCAATGTCGGGCACCTCCAGACAAGCTCATGTCACAATGCAAGCCTGGCTCTGCCTAGTGTGCCAGGAAACTAAGTAACTCAGCATACTGATTAGGGGGAGAGTTTCTAGAAACTGTTGCTACACTGGATGACCACCAATATACTGTAAGCCATGTAAACATGTCCCACTAAATCCAAACTAAACATATCCCCAACTTTTCGTCAGCCAAAATCCGGTGACGTTCAGCCAACACTTCCAATGCCACCCAGGATAGAGGAGATGTCAGAGTGAAAAGAATTCATGGCTTTACCTGATTGCATTCCTACAAACAGCAAATACATGTATATATGAAGTTGGGTTTATACAATTCAGTTATCAACTAATAAAAAAATGTTGTTCAGTCATACAAAATGAGAGGATTATATGCTATTCTCCTCATGTAAAATTATTTTACAAACTCTACACAAAGATGTGATAAAAACACATGTAGCCAGAAAATAATAGAGGCACTAGGATTTCTTTTTCTTTTTTTCTTTTTTTTTTTTTTTTGAGATAGAGTCTCACTCTGCTACCCTGGATGGAGTGCAGTGGTGCAATCTCGACTAATTGAAACCTCTGCCTCCCAGGTTCAAGCGATTCTCATGTCTCACCCTCCTGAGTAACTGGGGTTACAGGCACCCGCCACCATGCCAGACTAATTGTATTTTTAGTAGAGATGGGGTTTCACCATGTTGGCCAGGTTGGTCTCGAACGCCTGACCTCAGGTGATCTGCCCACCTTGGCATCCCAAAATGCTGGGATTACAGGTGTGAGCCACCGTGCCCGGCCAACGTTTCTTATATTAATACGTTTTACAAAAATAGAACTACATTAATTCATTGCTAGCACCCCTCCTGGAACCAGGAGAGGGACCTCTGCATGTGAGGGGACTTGAAGCATAAACTTCATTAATATCAAGATTATCAGACTCTGCAAGCTGGAGAACACCAACAGACTCCTGCATCCAGGAGCTCAGAGGAGGACAGTTCTTTATGGATGGTATTAATGAGAAAGAGTTCCCAAAAGAAATTTTCTTTAGCTGGCCTTTAAGAATAGAAAGCGTTCTATAGTGAGGAATAGAAAGTAAAATACGCTCCAGGCCAGGAACATAGCCATAGCAAAGTTTGGTGTTAGAACTGAATAGAAAGTATTTTTTTTTTTTCGAGAGGGAGTCTTGCTCAGCTTCCCAGGCTGGAGTGCAGTGGCGCGATCTCGGCTCACTGCAAGCTCTGCCTCCCGAGTTCACACCATTCTCCTGCCTCAGCCTCCCGAGTAGCTGGGACTACAGGCGCCCGCCACCACGCCCAGCTAATTTTTTTTGTATTTTTAGTGGAGATGGGGTTTCACCGTGTTAGCCAGGATGGTCTCTAACTCCTTACCTCGTGATCCACCTGCCTCAGCCTCCCAAAGTGCTGGGATAGAACTGAATAGGAAGTATTTTAGGTGGAGTAATAGGAAAGCCAGGAATCAAAATACAATTTTGGAAAAATTAAGATTTGTCCCTTGCATGAACAAAATCTAACACTTTCTGTGTGTTGGCCATATAATTCATTTCCTGTGTTAGCTATACATCTCTTTGTTTCTGTGATTTGCCTGTGCCCATAAAACTACATTCACATTATCTCTGTGCTACATTGCAGTATCTAAAGTGGCCACCAGAAGACACTGGTCAGGGCTGTCAAAATGTTGCATGTACGGTGGTCTTGGGCTACCAGTATATCACTCTAGCAAAGAGATCTTCTCTTGGTTTTTACCATATACTTAATGAGCACATCTTCTTTCTTTTTTTGTTTTTTCTTTTTTACCAATCTGAGGTCTGAGAATCTTGAGTGACACAGAAAGTTGATTTTTTTCTCTTACTTTATATGCTGAAGATTCCACTTCTGTTGGTTTCTCCATTTACATGTGGGTAAATGTGTTGTGACATCTTGTCACCAAAAAAAGCCAGCTAATCTTATCTCCCATGCACTTACTCTTTTGAATAAGGAGTAAGGAATCCTCTGGATAATTTCTCCCAATGACAGCAAGCTTATGTAGAGGGTTTGCTACTTGTCCCACTCTGTATGTGCTGCTTTACATGTTTCATTGACTCATTGTGATTCTGAAGGTAGATATTATCTCTATTTTATGTAAAAAGTTAATTTTGTGGTTTACATAACCTGAGAGCTAGGCCAGGCCACAGAGTCTGGGATGGGTTAAAAAAAAATCTATAACATGAATGCCCTCAGGTGCTCCACTCAGAAGGGGAACATGAGCCAGCCCTACTGCTTGAGACCAGAGATTCCATTGAGGCTTCCCCACTCACAGAAGGAGGCTGAGAAAACTGCTGCCAACTACAGGCAAGGATATACCTTTATGCAAGCTACCTGGTGATCAGGAAGTGAACCAAGCCTCTTACACATGACCATCTGTGATATCCTCTATGTCACTAAAATGGCAGCTCAGACTGGACTACAGGACTAAAGACTCAGTAGAAGAAAATGTAAAATTGCTAGGAAGTGAGAATTGAGCACTAAAAAAAGGAGAATATATATATATATTCCTACCAAAATTAGCTTACAAATCAAAATTCTAAAACAATGTAAAAAAATTTAAATGTATAAAAGATAGGCAAATATCAACAATTGGAACATTGATTACTCCAGAGATAGTACATTTTGTGGAACAATCTAAGTAATACTATAAAATAAATAGGTTTAGAATGTCCACTGAAACAGAGTAAGAAGTATGAAAGAATGAAAGGCAGAAATAAAACAAGAACATACAGATAAATTAGGGAAATAAAAATATGTATGTAAAGACAACTCAGTAAATGGGATGAACTCTAGACTGAACACAAAGAGAGTATCAGTGAATTAGAAGTGTGCTAATGAATGCACCCAGGTTAGGCCACGGAGTCACAGAGGAAATAAGATTAAAGTGTTTTGTTTCCCTCCACTTATATGACAACTCCCACCTGACTTCTCTACCTTACCACCTTCACAGCTCTCACCCTGTCCCTTGTAAACCCACCTCTAATCTTGGAAGACTAAAGAGCTGAAAAGAAAGAAAAAAACAAACTTGGTTTTTCATGCATGCTCCATGAACGAGAAGGTTTTGTAGAAGGGAGTAAGTGCAGACACCAGACTGAGCACAGGGACAGAGAGCAGACCCTGCAGACCCTATCAAGAAGGCAGCATAGAAGAGAGCCCTGAGTGCCTTGGGAATGGGTGGGAGTGAGAGTGTTTGAGGACATTGTGCCCGGAATCTAGCACTTGCACCTTCTTATTTGGGGTTTTAAAATTAATGCGGGCTAAGCTGATGCTAGGTCATGGGAGGTAAGAGGTGAGACTGGCACTGAAGAGGAAAGTATTTTCCTAATTTTTAACTTTGCTCTGTATGTCCTTTATTTAATGTGCTTTCACAAATGCCCTATTTCTTATCCTGTAGCTGAGCTAATCATTGCTTATTTCTGGGAGATGTAATCAGGCCTCTGTCTAACAGCGGGGCCTGAAAGGAGAGAAGGGGCCCAAGTGCCAAGACAAAGATGGGCTCTCTAAATCCAGGAAGGATAAGCACAGCTCCCCAAAGCCTTTCTCCCTTTTTTGGTCCAGCTTGCAGGGAGTCTCAGTAACATTATTGGAATATTAGCAGTTACAGCTGGCCACTCTACAACCAACTTGTCATTCTATTTCCTGAAGGAGGCTGATTTCACACAAAGGACCACAGACTGGTAGTCAGAAGACCTGAGTTCTGTTCCCAGCTCCAACACACATTGCAGCAAGACTGTGGTCAAATCACTTGCTGTTTCTGAGACTTATTTTCTTGCTCTGTAAAAATGAATCAGTGAACTAAATCATCTGAAGTGATCTCCCCTGACCAGCTCCCTCAGCCCTCACCAACAAAAAACTAATGTCCATGATACAACACTATTGCTATTACATTATTCAATTAATCTTAGTGTGCTTAATTGAAAGACAATAATAACTTTCTCCTAAAACTGGGGCAAAAACTGCATTAGGTAATTAACTAAACTGCTTGCCTAGAACATAGCAGGTGTTCAATACAATAATAGGTTTTTACTATTTGCACTTATTTGTTAATGAGAAAGAGAACTAAAATCTTGTATTAAAAAGTTGTACTTTGGCTGGGTGCGGTGGCTCACACCTGTAATCCCAGCACTTTGGGAGGCCAAGGCAGGCGGATCACGAGGTTAGGAGATCAAGACCATCCTGGCTATCATGGTGAAACCCTGTCTCTACTAAAAATACAAAAAATTAGCTGGACATTGTAGCGTAGCTGTAGTCCCAGCTACTTGGGAGGCTGAGGCAGAAGAATGGTGTGAACCCGGGAGGTGGAGCTTGCAGTGAGCTGAGGTAGCGCCATTGCACTCCAGCCTGGGCGACAGAGCGAGACTCCATCTCAAAAAAAAAGTTGTACTTTAGCCTTCCAGGAACTCGGAAATTGAAGATATAAGAGCTTGACTACAAAAGAGGAGTCCAAAAGCAGTGACAGCTTTGTTAAGTGGTGGGCCTAGACCAGGCAAGATGTTCAGTGTGGCTTGGATTAATGAAACAAGTCTCAGGCTAGAGGTCAAAGTATCTTAGAGATACTATAAGTTCTGGAGGGTGGGGTTAAAAGTAACCCCCTACAGGGTCAAGTTTTTAGGCTTCTGATAGGGTTTGGCTGTGTCCCTACCCAAATCTCATCTTGAATTGTAGCTCCCATAATCCCCACATGTCACAGGTGGGACCAGTGGGAGGTAATTGAATCATGGGGGTGAGTCTTTCCTGTGCTGTTCTTGGATAGTGAATAAGTCTCAGGAGATATGATGGTTTTATAAAGGGGAGCTCCCCTGCACATGCCCTCTTGCCTGCTGCCATGTAAGATGTGACTTTGTTCTTCCTTTGCCTTCTGCCATGATTATGAGGCCTCCCCAGCCATGTGGAACTGTAAGTCAATTAAACTTCTTTCCTTTGCAAATTACCCAGTCTCAGGTATGTCTTTAATAGCAGTGTGAGAATAGACTAATACAGCTTCCCAAGAAAAAAGGCTTTTGTATTGTCTGATATCTATCTACCATTGTATCTATATTTCTAGCAGTATGTTTCTGTATAACTTATATATAAATATATTAGTATTTATTATATATAATATATAAAGTATTTATTCATATAAATATATAATTTTCCCATCTCTCTATCTCCAAAAGGCCCAAATTTCTACCTATCTCCCATGTTTCTAAATCCACTCTCCACAGCACTGACCAGGCTGAGCTCTTTGGCTGTAATCAGTGGGTGTGAGCGAAGTAAATTAGCATTGCTATATTATGAAAAAAAATAATTTTACAATTATAGAGCAACACTATTCTCTCAAAACTCTCCCAACTTCCTCTTCTCCTGCCAAAACCAAAAACAACATAAACACATCCAAAACCTCACGCCTCACTTTGATAAAAATAGAAATAGGCTTCACAATGATTATACATAATCAATTATTCTGGGTCTACCATTTTTTGTTGTGCTAGAAATGTTCTTTTTATAGTCAAATAAAGATAATTTTTGCAGCATCCTCTATTTCCCCAAAAAACAAAACTGATTGAGTCTGGGTTACAAAACAGAACCTGCGGGCTGTCTCGTTTTATTTGTAAGCTTAACATAAGAAATAAAGGCCATGTGATATGCTCAGACATCTCAGGTTAGGATTCTTTGATCTGTGTATGTTGGATTTTATATACTCATACTACAAATAAAGTATCTTCTAAATAAATATCAAGAAATTCCAGTCTCCTTGAATATTTGTTGGACTGTTCTGTCTGCTCTCTGAATATTCAAGGAGTAGGAAAGTAGTTATTTCTCTAGCATCCACTATGGTATTTTCTCAAACCTAAGGCATAAGATTTTCCTTTCACATTTTCATGTTTTTTAAATCAGAAGTATCTTTATAGTCAATCTATAAAGTTTATCTATATAAAGTCCTTTTTCTGCCTTCTCCATCCTCTTGTAAATTAATAAATTCTGAGACTGTCATATAAAATATGGTACTTTAGAATGTTGAAAACACAACCAAATGATTGCATATGTTTTTGATTTGACTTTATGAAGCAGGTATATGTATCCTCATTCTAAAGAAAGAGAAACCAAGATACATTGTGCTTCAATAACTTACCCGAGATAATTTACCCAAAGGCACACAAGCTATGTGGGGACACTCATAATTGGAATTTGCTTCTGTCTGCTTCCTATTGTAGTTCAGCCACATTAAAATGTAGAAAAAGGCAGAGAGTAGATGTCTTCCAGAAAGACTGCAGCTGGGACATTTGCCCTCTAAAAATAAGAGACCCTATTTGTTATCCTTGTTTTTTGCTTTCCCCAATATCAAAATTAGCTGGAATAATTGTGAAATGCATACAAAGTGATTTCAATTTTTTTAATTATTCCATAATAAGAAAGTTATTTTTATTGGCCATTTTATTGTATATTTTTAACTGATTAGTAGGACATATGAGAGACCAATGACTAAACACCTTCCTGAGAATAAATGCTGCCATGTTGCTATAGAATGCTGTGACTATAGTTTAGACTTCCCTGGTAGAAAAGCAGGTGACAACATCACACCACATTCCAGGTACTAAGAAGATGGTATAACAGCTGCTGAGTCTTACGTTTCATTCCTATTTGGGTGCAAACTATTCCCCCTAAGCAGCTACCCATATCAGTCAACTCTTTTTCCTGAAATCAACAATACCCGTAAACATCTCCCTAAAATGCTAATTTAGTTGCTGCTGATGCTACTGCAAAGCACAGTGCATTCACTGACTTCATTAACTGAGTAATCAGGGAAATCGAGTGTCAATAACTCAAGCACAGATTTTGTGTAATAAAATTATTGTTTAATTCTGTAGATCTCAGTTTTTCTGTCCTCATTGCAGAAGGATGTAAGTACATTTTCAGTCTGTAGTCTAGCGTCATAAGCTGTCCCAGAAGAACCCATTTTGATTGAAAAAAATACCTTCTCCCTATAAACATTAGCCTTTAAAAATAAAAAATAAAATGTTGCTAGATTGGGGGCCAATTATCCTGATAATTATCTAATTGATGTAAATGTATTCACCCTAAGTGTGTAATAACAAAATGTCACTTAAGTATTTTGAAAGATCTTGTGTAATTTCATTTTTTATAGGATAACCAAAGGAGGAAAAGTAATTAAATGTTTATAAGTCCTGGGCATATATTGTCAGGGAATGGGGGTGGAATTCAGGGCAGAAATTGAGAGCATCAAGTATCTCAGGGACCCAGGGCACAGATCTGTTTATTCCCAGTGAGATCCAATATTCAAGGTTGAAAATCCTCTTGGGAGAGAGATTATAATATTAACTCAATAAGAGAAAAATCTTCTCCTGGGCTGTGATGTAGAGAACAGAGCACTGAGTACTTGGAATAGGTTAGCACAGGGAAAGTAACACACAGACAGGGAAAATAGTAAAAGGGGTCAGCCAGAGCCACGATATGAGTGACTGCAAGGAACAAGCAAACCATGTTACCTGCTATCCTTCAGGCAGAGACAAGGGAGAAGTTTCTTCTCTCTCTCTTCTCTGCTGAAGTCAGACCCTGCAGCAGTCCATCAACAGGGTCTCAACTGAGGTCTGAAGAACGGGGTGAATGAAGGGTCAAAGAATAGGTTTGTCAACACTGCCAGATCACTGGCTTCAATGTGCTCTTCCATTTGGACATTCTGATGACTAACGCGCATATTCAATATTCATCAATCAATGAACACCCAGGATGCTGAGCTAGCGCTGAGTGTTTTCTGTTCAGTTTCCTGAAACCAGATGCTCAGGCATATGGAGATTAATTAGCATTACTGTCATCAGGCCTGCTTGTCACAGTCACTGTTGGTGGCTCTAGCCTTACTTTAATAAAAACCATGAAAGACCCATGTTTACACTAGGGATCGAGATTTTTTTCTCTATTAACAGCAATTATCCTACAGAAAATTCAAATTAATCAAGAGTCAGAGATGAATAAATAGTAACATTATTGGCATTTTCAAAGAAAATGATTTGTGCCTATGCATATAGGATCAGAGATGGGAGAGTTGCTAATCAAAACAACAAAAGTCCAATATAGGCTGGCATCGTATTCCATTTCATTGAAAAAAATAAAATAAAATATAGCTAAAGGAGATTAATTTCACTCAGACAATCTAGCTACTAAATGGCTTAGACAGAATTTTAATGCAGATCTGTTTAATCCATGCAATAACTAAAAATCCAATATCCTATTATTAGAGGTCCTATATTGGAAGGAATAAAGGCTAAAAACTCCCCAAATTTGAAGAAAGATATATATCTAAGAATTTAATAAGCTGAGAGGAACTTAAGTAAGATAAGCCTTAAAAAAATCCATGCTAAGACACATTGTAGTTAAATTTCTGAACACAAATCAAAGACATTAGCTTGAAAGCAGCCAGACGGAAGTAAAGCATTATCTATAGAGAAATACAAATCAGAATGACAGTAGATTTTTCATCTGAAACAATGAAGGACAGAAGGAAATGACACAATGTTTTTCAAGTACTGAAAGAAAAAAACTGCCAACTGTAAATTCTATAACTGGCAAAACTATTTTTCAAGAATGAAGGGAGAATAAATGCTTTCTCATATGAAGAAAAGGTAAAATAATTTGTCACTTAACAGACGTACCCTTACAGAAAGACTAAAGAAAATTCTTTAAACTAAAATGATAAAAAAGAGAAATCTTAGAGTGTCAAAATAGTCAAATATGAGAAATGAGAAAAAATAGTAATGAAAATAACCAAAATATTGCTTGATATGGTTTGGCTCTGTGTCCCCACCCAAATCTCATCTCAAATTGTAATCCCTGCATGTCAGAGGAAGGGCCTGGTAGGAGGTGACTGGATTATGGAGGCAGATATCTCCCTTGCTGTTCTCATGATAATAAGTGAGTTCTCATGAGATCTGATGGTTTTAAAGTGTGGCATTTCCCCCCTTGCTCTCTCTCTCTCTCCTGCCACCTTGTGAGATGTGCCTTGCTTCCCCTTAGCCTTATGTCATGATTGTAAGTTTCCTGAGGCTCCCCGAGACATGTAAAACTGTGAGTCAATTAAACCTCTCTTCTTCATAAATTACTCAGTCTCAGGAAGTTCTTTATAGCAGTGTGAAAATGGACTAATACATTGCCAGTCACAATAGATTATTCTCTTGATGAGTTTTCTCAATCTTATTTGAGGAATTAAACAAAAATCGTAATGAATCTGTATTCATCAGCTCAGGCTACCATAAAAAATACCATAGACTAGATGACTTAAACAACCGGAATTTATTTTCTCACAGTTCTGATGACTGGAAAATCCAAGATTAAGTTTCTGGCAAGGTTCAGTTTTTTGGTGAGGACTCTCTTCCTGGCTTGCCAATGGCCAACTTCTCCCTCTGTCCTCATTTTGTCTTTCAAAGGTGTGTACTTGCAGAGGAAGAGGAAGCACTCATTGGTGTCTTTCTTTGTAAAGACATTAAGCCTTTTAGATTGAGGCCCTGCCCTGATGACCTCAATTATAAACTTAATTATAGACACTATCTCCAAATAGAGGTGACCTTTGAATAATATCTGGGCTTCCAGAACTCTGGTGTAGTTGAAAATCCATGTATAACTTTTGGCTCCCCAAAAAGTTAACTCCTAAGAACCTACTACTGGCCCAAATCCTTACCAGTAACATAAAGATGAATTTGTATTTTGTATGTTATATACATTATATACTATATGTGTTACAGTAAAGTAAGCTAGAGAAAACAAAATGTTACTAAGAAAAATATAAGAAAGTGCAAATATATTTACTATTTATTAAGTGGAAGTGAATTATAAAAGTATTCATTTTTGTCATCTTCACATTGAGTAGGCTGAGAAAGAAGAGAAAGAGGAGGAGTTGGTCTTGCTGTCTTGGGGTACTTTATGGTAATAAATAATAAAATCTACTACTATCTATATAGATTTTATACATTCATGACACATTTTTTTCTTAAATTTTTAATAGTTTTAGGCTATGGGATTTATCTGCTTTTTTTTCAAATTTTTGAAAATCTCCCAAAAACCTTTAAAAATATTTATTGAAAAAAATCTGCATGTAAATGGACCCAGGTGGTTCAAACTCATGTTCTTCAAGGGTCAACTGTATAGCCATACTGGGTGTTAGGGCTTCAACATACGAATTTGGAGGGAAACACAAGCATTCAGTCCATAACACCATCTGATACTCAAGACAATGGTATTTCAGTAGTGAGGATGGTAAAGTGACCCAAATGGAAGTGAGACTTTCATGCTACACTCAAAGTGATAAAATGTTGATATCAATCGAATAAGACATACAGAAAAATATATGTATATCTGTATATATAGTAATACCAAGAGCAACCATTAAAAAATTATACCAAGCAATGTACTAAAAGATATGTTAAATAAATCAAAATAAATTCCTTAAAATATTCAAGTATCTCACAGGAATAAATGATAAATAAAACAGAAACCACCAAAGAAAACAAATAATAAAACAGCTTATTTAAGCCCTAGTAAATTTAAATGTACATAATCTAAATACACCAATTAAAAAACAATAATTGGCAGAGAGAATAAAAAAATTAAAGCTGCAAATATGAAGTGGCCCTTAAAAGGAGAAGGCGCCTTTAGTGGGGAAATTATAAAGGCAGGTTAAAAACAAACACACACGAATCTAATCCAGTCTTTGCTCTAACGTCTACCTTCTATTATCTCTCTGGAACCAAGCTGAGTATGCCTGAGTATCTAAAATTGTTATTTCAAATAAGGACTCAGATTAAAACTTGAACAACTTATACTCTGCTGCATCAATTGGTAGTTGCTCTAATAAATAAAGATTGAATGCTCCGGCTGTTCAAATAAGACATTAAAGCACTCCACTCAAAAACAATTGATTGGTTGACTTGATATTTGTGATGGCTAATTTTGCCAACTTGACTGGGTTAAGAGAAACCTGGATACCTAATAAAATGTTATATCTGAGTATGTCTGTGAGAGTGTTTCCAGAAAAGATTAGCAATTGAATCACTAGACTGAGTAAAGAAGATCTGCTGTCACCAGTGTGGGCAGGCGTCATCCAATTCATGAGGGCTGAGACAGAATGCAAATTCAGAGGAAAGGAAAATTGACTCTCCTGTCTTCTGGAGCTTGGTCACCTATCTTCTCCTGCCCTGGGGTGTCAGAATTCCAAGTTCTCCAGCCTTGGGATTCCAGGACTTATACTAGCATCTCCCTCCAGCCACACCCAACCAATTACATCACTGGCTTTCCCAGTTCTCCAGCTTGCAGACAGCATATCCTGGGACTTCTTGGCCTTCATAATTACCTGAGTCAATTCCCATAAAACAATCTCTTCTTATATATCTAGATATGAAGGGGCTTCAAAAAGTTTGTGGAAAAATGAGGTTAAAAGGTAAAAATAGTATATGAACTTTATTTCTCAACATAAACTTCATCAAGGTCAAGATATTTTCATAAACAATGACCAGACATTTAGTCCATACCTAAAGAACTTAGGGTCCTGGGATTTTAATCACGTAAATGATGTCTTTTTCACGTTATTAAGTCAAGAAAAATGGGTTCTCTTTACAGATTTCTTAAGATTAGGAAACAAAAGGAAGTCAGAAGGAGCCATATCAGAACTGTAAGGTGGATGTCTAATAATTTCCTGTTGAAACTCTTGCAAAAATGACTTTATTTGATGAGAAAAATGAGCAGGAGCATTGCCACTCTGGTGAAGCTTTTTGGTGCATTTTTCTGTTAAAACTTTGGCTAACTTTGTCAAAGCACTATCATAATAAGTCAATGTTCTTGTTCTTTGGCCCTCCATAAAGTCAACAAGCAAAAATGCCTTGTGCATCCCCCAAAAAAACTGTTGTCATAGCATTTGCTCACGACTGGTCCATTTTTGCTTTGACTGGACCACTTCCACCCCTTGGTGGTTATTGTTTTGATTATGCTTTATCTTCAGGATTGTACTGGTAAAGCCATGTTTCATTTCTTGTTACAGTTTTTCAAAGAAAACCTTTAGAATCTTTATCCCGATGGCAGCCGCGGGTTGTTTGGTTCAGCCACTGCCATCACACCGGCCACTGCAGGGAGGGCATATGGAGGAGGCAGAGAGCACCACCCCCATCCCCTAGCCAGCCACCCAGAGGGCCGCCACAATGGGACTGGGCTAGGTCACATACCAGGTAAGGGGGAGCTCCAGGCCACCCCTGAACACCAGGGCCACAGGGGAAGCTCACCGCAACGTCGCCCCTGCCCTGGATGCAAGGACCTGGAGCCCGAGCCCCAGCCCCAGGCTGTGAGGGGGCGTGGCCGGGTGCTGTGCTCCCTTGAGCCCCAGGGAGCCAGGGACAAGCAGGAGCCCTGCCTTTTCCAAGCTGGCAGGGTAGGAGCTCCCCAGGTGAAACTGCAGCCGCCCAAGCCCCCAGGTCAGTGGCCGCAGACCAGATCCCGGCCTCTTGCTACACGGAGCAGGCAGGAGCCCCGCCCACACCCCTGGCAGATGAAGTCGCCCAAACTGGAACTGCAGACCCAGGCATTCCCTCACTCTTGGGGGACCTGGGAAGGCGCCCCTGCCCTTGCAGGCTCAGAGGTGCCTGCTCCAACTGCCTGGCCTCTCCCAACTCCTGGCACTCACTCCAATTTCGGAGTGCAGTTCCGGCCAACCCCAGGTGATATAACAGTTTGGCTGGGTGGGGACACACTTGGGGCAGTGCTGACATGCCGGCCCCTTGCCGCCTCAGCCCCCTCCAAACTTTGGGCACCAACGAGCACTGGAGGGGAAGCTGATGGGGGGGCTGAGGGTAGCTGGGTGCTGGCCTGAAGTTGTCCCTTGGTGTCAGCAGCCTGAATGCCATGGATGACTGCAGGAGGCAAACAGGCTCCTGGGCAAAAGGGGGTGGGTCCCCAGCGAAGCCCCACCTTCAGGCCCCTGGAGCAGGTGACCAATGAACCAATCAGCAGGTCCGGGGCAGCTGCCCATGGACCAATCAGCATGCACTTCTACCCCACCTCTGTGGTCCATAAAAGCCCTGGGCTCAGCGGGAGCAGGGCGGAGGAGGGCTGGAGAGACATCAGGAGGACCAGTTGCAGAGAGGAGCTATCCTCTCAAGGGCCTCCTCTCTGCTGAGAGCCCAACACTGGATGAGATGACTAGAGAGGAGCTACCCACTGCGTTTCTCCTCTGAGCTGTTGTAACACTCAGCAAAGCTTCTCTTCATCTTGTTCACCTTCCACTTGTCTACATACCTCATTCCTGGACACAGGACAAGACCTTGGGCAAAGGTGCCACCAGCCACAGAAGTTTCTGGCCAGAAAAGCAACACCCCAAAGATCCCATAACAGTCCCACTTGACTGAAGTTTCCATTGAAAGCTGTGCTCTTGTCTGCCACTGATCTGGGTGCATTGTTTTGGCATTCATCAAGTGGAAAGTTTGCTCAGCTTTAATTTTTCATTCAGAATTGTATAAGCTGAATCAATTGAGATGTTATAATGCTGACTACTGTTTCTGCTGTTAATCATTAGTCCTCCTCAATTAGGACATTAATAAGATTAATTCATCTCAAATTGATGTGGATAGTGTACATCTTCAACATCATCTCGTCCCTTCTGAAAATGAGTTATCCATTTGGAAACTGCTGATTTTGGTGGGGGGAAGGGATGGTTCCCTTTAACTTTTTGTAAAGCATCAGTAATTTCACCATTCTTCCAGCCCTCTTCACCATAAATCTGATGTTTGTTCTTGCTTCAATTTTAGCAGAAATCATTTTGCTCTAATAGGGACTCTTTTCAAACTGATACTTTAACCTTCTTAGTGCCTTAAACTAGATCCTATTTAGACATAACATGTTAGTATAATTTATTGCAGTCCAAAAAATGTTGACATCCATGCAGTTTTTTTTACATATAACATGCATTTTCCATGAACTCTTTGAAGATGCCTCGTGTGTGTGTGTGTGTGTGTGTGTGTGTGTGTGTGTGTGTATCTAATTGGTTCTATTTTTTTAATGGGGAGAAGAACCCTAAGACAATACTCAAACACAACTGATATGACATGTTTCTCAATTGCCTTATAATAATTATTTCAGAGCCTACTGATACAACTTTCAAGATTTTCATTCCTCTCTTGCCTCAAATAAGGTAGTGCATATGTAAGAAGGCACACCATAGTACACCAGGATCAGCAACATCAGCCTTTGAGACACCTCAGTGTCAGCATGCCCAAAAGGGGACAATATGAAAAAGTCACACAGCAGATCATCTCAGTGGAATGATGGCACTGTAGAAACCTACCAAGGTGCAAGTAAATTTGTCATACTTTGAAATTAAAAAGATTACTGGTAGTATCCAAGCAGGCAAAAAAGAAACTCAATAATTATTTAATTACTTTATACCCTGAGAGCATTTAACAGCTTTGAAAACAAAGTTTAAAATATTCACACAAATGTGAAGTATTCCAAGGGTAATAATTAGAATTTTTCATGTCATTTATGAATACTTTTCCAGAAGAAAAGTGTAACTTCTGACATTCTTAAGAAATGAAGTGGTGAGCTAGGAGCTAAAAGGAGGCATTTGAACCTAAAGGTTGCATAAAGTAGTAATTTAGTACACTAGAGGAAAAAATAAGGGAACTCAGGATTCAATCTTAACTCTTCCTCTAAATCACTGTGAAACACTGGTCAAGTCACTCAATCTCTCCAGACCATGAAGAAAAGTAGCAATAAGGGCATTCTGAAAATCGATGGATGGAAGTGCCTTTTGATACATCAGGAGAAAATGCCTACCAGAGCATTTATATTTTTATAGCAAAAACAAAAGAAATATAGGCATTTTTTTCCTCCACAGATCTCTCAGAGCCAAAAAATATCCCTAACTGACGATGGCAAGGCAGGTTGTAATGTGCACTAATAGATATCCAGATGGACACTTTGGCAGTGAGCTGAGAAATGGCCCAGAAATGGAGCCCCCAGACGTTCCCCACAGGAGGACTCCAGCCACTGTGAGTGTCACAGGAGGTGCATTTCCAGAAGGTTGTATTGTCTGAGAAGACAAAAAGTGGTTCTCACAATCAAAAATGAGTTAATGTGACAATATTTAAATACAGAGATTATTTACTGCGTTCTCCTTTAGACTTAACATTGAGTTTCCTCTCTATGAGACTGTCGATAGCTTTCTGAATACTAATGGGAAGACTGGTGTCTAAAATCAGATTTAAAAAGCTTGAGTATCGCTTTTTGACTACTCATTTTTTTACATTCCACAGTTAGATAAGTTATATCATGTTCAGAAGTGGAAAATAAAAGAAAAGGCTAATGATTTCATCAAGGCTGAATTCTCTTATTTATTTATTTATTTTTATTGAGGTGGGGGTCTCACTATGTTGCCCAGCCTGGTCTCAAACTCCTGAGTTCAAGGGATCTGCCTGCCTTGGCCTGCCAATGTGTTAGGATTATATGCGTGAACCTCCTTGCCCAGCCAAGGCTGAATTCTCTATGATCTGTCAGTGACAAATTTTATCTTTCATGCTTCTCTTCATCAAATAATTTTCCTTCCTTCTTAAGAAATCAGAGATATTTATTTTGGTACTGACCAAATATTTAAAAGCAAAAATTAATCACTTGGTAACTTACACCATTTTTTAGAGGCCATTTTTGGACTTCAGCATTTTGATTAAGTCTAGGTCCTAAGACTTGGTCAAAGTCACTTAATCTCTCAAGACAATGTTCAGCACAGTCATGAAGAGGTGATTCTGGTTGCACCTCTACTATCCACAGACTGAGTAACCCGGACTAATCCCTTAGCTTCTTAGTGTAACACATGCTATAGTTTTTGGTTACATATGAGCTGTTGGAGAAGTCAAGAGTCACAGGTTAAACTGAAACATGAGAAATAAAAACAATCCCAGCAATGAAGTTTCCTCAATGCCTTGTTGATGTGGGATGACTCAGTCTTTACTAGGTATGCCAGCTTGTCCTGGACCTTAGGAACTAAGGTCACTAATAAAAAACGCAACTGTTTGTCTATAGGAATTTCTGATTGTGGAGTAGGATGAAGAGGATGAACATTACTGAGCAACATGTTTAGAAATTAGCTATTATCCCCCATTTTACAGATAAGAAAAATTGTGCCGAAAGAATTTAAATGACTTTTTCAGGACTACTCTGCTGGCAAGTGGCAGACGAAGAGTAAATTACAAACTAGAGTGACCACATTATTTTCTGAGTATCATACTGCCTCTTTCCGCTAAGGCCCAATCAGTACCACAAAAATCACTCATCATCCTTGGGAAAAAATTAATTCACCTTGGCCGGGCGCGGTGGCTCACGCCTGTAATCCCAGCACTTTGGGAGGCCGAGGCGGGCGGATCACGAGGTCAGGAGATCGAGACCATCCTGGCTAACACGGTGAAACCCCGTCTCTACTAAAAATACAAAAAATTAGCCGGGCGTGGTAGCGGGCGCCTGTAGTCCCAGCTACTCGGGAGGCTGAGGCAGGAGAATGGCGTGAACCCGGGAGGCGGAGCTTGCAGTGAGCCGAGATCGCGCCACTGCACTCCAGCCTGGGCGACAGAGCGAGACTCCGTCTCAAAAAAAAAAAAAAAAAAAAAAAAAAAAAAAAAAAAAAAAAATTAATTCACCTTCTGGCCAAAGGAATACAGAGTTAAATAAATGTAGTAAGAAAATTGCACTTGTAAAGTAAGGGAACTAATCATTGAATTAGTAATTATAACAACAATTTTCATTATTATTATTTTTTAGGCAGAGTCTTGTTCTATCATCCAGGCTGCAGTAAAATGGTGCAATCACAGCTCACTGCAGCCTCCACCTCCTGAGCTCAAGCGATCTTCCTGCTTTCCCTCCAGAGTAGCTAGGACTAAAGGCATGCACCACCATGCCCAAATAATTTTTTTTCTCTCTCTCTTTTTTTTTTTTTTTGATAGATATGAGGCCTCTTTATGTTGCCCAGGCTGATCTTGAACTCCTGAGCCCAAGCAATCCTCCCACTTCAGCCTACCAAGTTGGATTAGAAGCATGAGCCACCACTCCTGGCCAGTAATTATTGTTGAGTCTCTGTTAATATGTAAGAAAGTGACTACAGTATTTAAAACACACAAATTACACTGGGTGCAGTGACTCATGCCTGTAATCCCAACACTTTGGGAGGCCAAGACAGGATGATCGCTTGAGTCCAGGAGTTTAAGACCAACTTGGGCAAAATAGCGGGAACCTATCTCTACAAAAATTTTTAAAAATTAGCCAGGCATGGTGGTGCACGTCTGTGGTCCCAGCTACTTGGGAGCTTGAGGTGGGAGGATAGCTAGAGCCTAGAATATTGAGATTGCATAAGTCGTGATTGTACCACTGCACTCCAGCCTGGGCAACAGAGTGAGACTCTGACACACACACACACACACATGCACACACACACACACACACAGAAAAATCATTGCATATAACAAACATTTATAGTCTGAAAGAAAAATCCAGAACATGCACTCACTTAAACAATTCTTTTAAATGATGAGGAAGTCAGGGGATCTAGACTTGAATAAACTACATTAATTCAAGTCTCTCTTCAAACGTCACCTCTTCAGAGTCACCGTCTAAATACCCTCATTATGCTGCATTGCATTACCTACTATTCTTCTCCAGAGTGTGCATCTGTATAGGTATCTATGTGTTTATTTGTCTGCCTGTGATGGTTAATATTGAGTGTCAACTTGATTGGATTGAAGGATGCAAAGTATTGTTCCTGGGTGTGTCTGTGAGGATGTTGCCAAAGGAGATTAACATTTGAGTCAGTGGACTGGAAGAGGCAGACCCACCCTCAATCTGGGTGGGCAGCTGCCAGCGCGGCTAGAATGAAGCAGGCAGAAGAACGTGGAAGGAGTAGACTTGCCAAGTTTTCTGGCTTTCATCTTTCTCCCATGCTGGATGCTTCCTGCCCTCAAACATCAGGTGCCAAGTTCTTCAGCTTTTGGACTCTTGGACTTAACACCAACGATTTGGCACGGGCTCTCAGGTCTTCAACCGCAGACTGAAGCCTGCACTCTCAGCTTCCCAGCTTTTGAGGTTTTGGGACTCGGACTGGCTTCCTTGCTCCTCATCTGGCAGATGGCCCATTGTGGGACTTTACCTTGTGATCCTGTGCCTCAATACTCCTTAATAAACTCACCTTTATATATACATCTATCATATTAGCTGTCCCTCTAGGGAACACTGACTAATACACTCACTAAAATGGAAGCTCCATGAGGGCAGGTTCTTTGTTTTGTGTTGCTCTCCATTATTGTCTCAGTCCTAGAAAAGAATCTGGCAGTGTAGTTGGCACTTAATGAATATTTGTGGACTGAATAATTGAGCAAATGAAGGAGACTCGCTTTCTCCCTAGGAGTCCTGCAGATCGTGGCTGCAACTACCCTGCTGGCCTCCAGGGGTGCTGACCCCCTCCTTTAAACTTTTACCCCAGAAGAAATTCTGGTCAATGTTTAATTCTCTGCAGCACAGCTGAGACCAGCCAGGAACAATTAAGTAACCCTCTACGAAATGCTTTGGAATTTAAAAAAGGGAATTAAATATTCCGGCGTGTGACTAGATAATTAGATAACAAATCTAGCTGTCTCTCCAAAACCCACAGGCCCAATACCATATTCAGGAGGCTCAGAAAAGATGAGAGAGATCTCAAATTCTGCTTTGTCATACTTGTGCTTTTTTTCTCTTCCTTCTGCTTTTCTCTGTCCTCCTGCCCCACTCTGCACATAGGCCCACAGATGCAGGCACACTTCCAGAGAAGAAAAGCCACAATGTGCGCCACCAGATACATGTTCATGAAGGCATGTTAGCTTGGATTTAGGAGAATGCAGCCTAGTGTGATTTTAGGACACTAGGAAAGACTTATCTGAGTCCCTGTTCCTGAAATAGTTATAATAAGGGATGATCTCTAGACCTCATGTGAAAGCTGCATCTCAGAGGACAAGTTCCTTGTGAGGAGAGAACATAACAAGCACAGCCAGAGGCAGAGGTGACTGGTGATTGAAGCCTCCCACAAGTGCATGGTGATGACTGTGGCAGATTGTAACCTTCCAAAAATATTTTCCACAGTACCTCCAACCCTGTGTATTTTTCTAGAATATTTCCTTCTCATCTATCAACAGGTAGAGTTTCATACTCCTTTCTTTCAATGAGTGTGTTCGTGCCTTGCTTATAACCAGTCAAATGCACCAGAAATGATACTGAGTGACTTGTGAAGCTGGATCATAAAAGGCAATGTAGCTTCCATCTTGCTAGATAGGATAATCATTTTGAAAGACTTCAGCCTCCATGTAAGAAATCCAATTGACCTGAAACTACCATGCTGTGAAGTCCAACTTAGACCACAGTTGGGGAGACTCTGAGATGAACTGAACAGAGAGAGATGCTTGGCCAGCACCAGACAGCTCCAGAAAGCAAAGCACACCTAGTCTTCCAAATTTGGGATATTTATTCTACACTCCAACCAAATCACCCATAACTTGGGGACAGATGTTGCAGATAATAATTCTGCTGCCTTAATCCATTTGGCTTCATCTTGGCACTCCTTATAGCTGTGGCTGGCAGGATCAGTGCTGTTAGTCTGGCTTCCAGCAAGAAGTGGGCACCAAAGGAAGCAGGGAATGTTCTCCTGTGAGTGGGGTTCATCCTAGACTATACATGTCTTGTTTCCAGCTGCACAGTCTTCCATCTCAGACAAAGCTTATTAGATATAAAATTGGTGATGCCTTAGATGGAAGACAGTGCAGTTCATCATGCCAGCCACAGCTATAAGACACACCCTTTATGGTATTCTTCACTGTGAGAGCAAGTCATTCCCCAGTTCCCACAATTTCACACAATGTTAACTTTAACCCTGACAAGATACACTTGTGTCCTCACCTGCTAGTATATGGATAGTTAAGGTTCCACAGGCTGTGTTTTTAATCTTCAGATTGGCCATATTTGGAAGCTGCCACAGAATAGGCTTACTTGAAAAAAAATGTAACAATTCAATGTAAATATTTTTTTAATAAGCACAAAAGAAAAAGCCATTGGGACTCAATATCTTAAGATAATCTGGCTGAAATCCAATTAGAATTTGGAATGTGCATACATTTTCCTTGGCACTTGCATGTATTTTTCAAAATAAAGTTGGATATTTTTTCACTTTTTCAGACCCACCCAGCTCCATTTTTCTGACTCTTTCATTATAGCCCCTTCCATCTCAGTAGACCGGCTTTACCATGCATAGCACAGTTAGCATATGAGAACATAAATTCCTCATGTACACAAATGACTGACTTAATGATGTCTTTTTGCTTTTGCCATTCTTAAAAACAAACATAAATGGAGCTAATGCTTACAGACCTCCCTGCTAGATATAATTTACCTATATGGTATTTACTTCAATGGGCACCCCCTGGCCACCCCATTCACACACATATCAGTCCTTCCTTATCTACTTTTTGTCACCTTGTCCTATGCCACAACAAAAATACACTGATGGTAATTACCTTCTCTTTTAAAAATGGCTAGTCCTCTGAAAGCATATTTGGTTTTAATACATATAGGTGAAATAGTCATCTTATTACTATTCCAACAAGAGTTGACCATACTGAAGAGATGAGAATTTTAATTTGGGAAGATGAGAAGATAGGAATTTGAAAGCATGAAGTGGTTGGAGGTAAAGAGACAAGCCGGGACATGGCATAGCACAGTACAGGGTATAGCACTCTGTGTGCACCAGGAAATGGGTGAGAATTCAAATAGTTGGAATGAGAAGAGGTTAAAAAAATACACATTTTCTACTGAAAAGTAGACCTGAAAAAGAAGGAGGATTCTTTCTTCCTTCCTTCCACTTACATATTTATGCCTCGTACTACACTGTAAGCCTATACGACATGGCTCCAACCTCCAGGACCTAGGTCTTAGGATACCCCAACTATGAGAAAAGTTCAGTAACATACTGTGGGCTACAGAGATCTGTGTACATCATCCTGGAAATCCACACATCATCTACACCATTTCTAACAGGATATACTTTATGAATTCCAATTGACTGAGAAAAACACAATACTTTAAAATCATTTTGAAATTATTTACACATTTCCCTATTCAGTCCTCAAAAGTTACCAAACCAAAGGCAAAAGGCAAAACGACAAAATTCCAGATATCCAAACGTGGCCCATGACAATATATGATATGAAACACAGGCATGACAACATCAAATGTCACATAGCTCATAAAAGCAAGAGAAGAGGTATTTTATATTCTCAGTCTATTTAGTGATTTTTTAAAATTTTTGTAGAGATGGGAGTCTTGCTTTGTTGCTCAGGCTGGTCTTGAACTCCTGGCTTCAAGCAGTCCTCCTACCTCAGCCTCCCAGAGTGCTGGGATTATAGGTGTGAGCCACCACACCTGGCCCCTAATTTAATCAGAATTTCTACATACCAAATTTGCACTCAAATTTAGATGACATACAAATTTCTATTTAAAAAATAATTTCTGAATAGGTCACTTAATAAAGAGAAGAGATTGGCCAAAAACAAAACAAACAATAACTTTCACTCTAAATCAGCAATCTTCACTCTTTAAAAAAATTAAAATAAATGGCATAATTTTTAGTAAAACAGTTTTGAGGAAACTGAATTGCCAACATAAGGAAAGTGCTCTCTTTGTTTTTCTGCTTTAAGTTTATTACTAAACTAATTATTCAATCTGATCCTAAAGAAAAAAAAACTCACTCTTTGCTGTTAATCCAAATTTAAATTTTCATAAAAAGTACGTTGGAGGTTAGAATCAATTTGGTGTTACATTTTTGTGTCTTTATAACATGGCATAAATACAAAAGCTGTAATATCAAGTTTATAAAAACAGCAATGTTGCTGATGTTTGAAATTTAATATGTTACTAAAACAAGGTAATTTGCAATCTCTAAGGCATATAAAAATGCAGTTTTCTGAATGTTTCTTCCTCTATCTGCTCTCACTCAAGTACACATTCCAAGATAGTGTTCTCATTTTTCTGATGAGATAATTAAAAACAGAGCTTAGCAGTAGCACCCAGAACAGGAAACACCAACTCTTTTGACAGCAAAGGGTTAAGTCAACTGATTTTTTTTTCTGTCAAGAGCCAGAGAAATACTTGATATTCTTAGTTGTGTTTCTGTAATAGTTAATAAATTACATGACAAAAACCTGACTATATAAATCTATTGGTCTAACTATGTATTTGTAACTTTTATAGTAGTCCAGCCCTTTTGTTACTTTCCCTCCTTGTGCTCTTAAAGCCAGCCTTGCAGATCTGCCGAGAAAACAAATCCCATTTTTTTCTTTAGAATAGCCTTCCCCATTCCTCAAAATGGAACTGAGGAAATCAGCATTCCTTATTAGATTCCTAGCTTCAGTTTTTATCCACGGCTGGGAAAGGGTGCTACTGCCAAACGTTCTGGTACTTAGAGTCGGGATGCACAACTTCAACCACCGACTTATCAAAGCAGCCGCCTGTGTATTGCAATTGGCCGTTACCTTAAGCACTGAGCCACCCGGGTTTAGTTCAGCCATTTCAAGAAGTATATTTAACGTCGGTAGTTCTGCTTTATTAAAATGCAGCAGAGGTACTCTTCTGTCCCTTCCGTTTATAGTTCTCTGAGAGAGTTCTATTTTTTGGTTTTGTTTTGTGTTTTCTTTTGCATTTTGTACCTTGTATTTATCCCTGAACATGTTTTGTACTTTTTTTTTTTTAAGAAAAGGAATTCTTTTGTGTATATATAGATACTTGCAAGATATACTGTAGTCAACGTTCGGTTCCTCGAAAGGTCTTGCTGCTGTCAGGTGTTATGCACTCCATCCATCATAACTGTATGAAACACATTTCATATGTAAATAAACATGGGACATTTGGCCCTTGTGAAAAAATAAAAATAAAAAATAAAAACAGAGCTTATGGGTGGAAGTGGTCTATCATGTTACAGGCCCTGATATAGCACCTTTCCCACTTTCCTATTAAAATGCCCATTGTAGGCCGGGTGCGGTAGCTCCACCTGTAATTCCACACTTTGGGAGACTGAGGCAGGCGGATCACTTGAGCCTAGGAGTCCAAGACCAGCCTGGCCATGGCCAGTATGGCAAAACCCTGTCTCTACTAAAAAATGCAAATATTAGCCAGGCATGGTGGTGCACCGCCTGCAATGCCAGCTACTTGGGAGGCTGAGGCACAAAAATCGCTTGAACTTGGGAGGCAGAGATTGCAGTGAGCTGAGTTTGCTCCACTGTACTCCAGGCTGGGCAACAGAGTGAGACTCTGTAGACATTATAGACAAAGTTATAACTTTGAATACTGAGGAGTGTAGGTAAGCAATCACCAAAACCATTAATTCAGGCATTAGCACATATTTGTGAAAGTCGGCTATGTGTCAGGCACCATGGAGATGATGGGAATACAGAGTTGGGGAGACATAGTTGCTGCCCTCAGGCAGCTTGCCATCTAGGAAAGGACAGCAAACCCTGGTGCCTTGGGGGAAGGTCCATTAAATGAAGCTATAAGACAACTGTTTGAGAGAAACCCATGTTCTGAAACAGCCGAATTATGCCAGCCAGGAATTAGCTGTGAATATAATTCCAATCCACTCCATTGGCCTAGCTCTATGAAAAACTGGAAATCAGGAAACTATTCCCTTACTATGAAGATTCTTTTTTTATAAGTAGGGTTTATTCTTTCTCCTCTCAATCCATCACCATCTACATCCACTTATAGATTGCAGTTCTGCTGTGTAACAATGTTTGGGGTAGAAGAAATATTATCAGGTGTGGTCATGGCCAATAGAGTGCTACAGGTGAACTCTGGATGTAAGACCAGCTGAGATTATAGGTGAAATCAGAGCTATAAATCGTCGCAGATACATTTAGTTATTCTTTTGAGACTGAGTCTCGCTCTGTCACCCAGTCTGGAGTGCAGTGGCGCGATCTCAGCTCACTCACTGCAACCTCTGCCTCCCGGGTTCACGCCATTCTCCTGCCTCAGCCTCCCAAGTAGCTGGGACTACAGGCACCTGCCACCACTCCCGGCTAATTTTTGTATTTTTAGTAGAGACAGGGTTTCACTGTGTTAACCAGGATGATCTCGATCTTCTGACCTCGTGATCCACCCACCTCAGCCTCCCAAAGTGCTGGGATTACAGGTGTGAACTCCTGTGCTCGGCCCAGTTATTCTTAAATATGGTATTGTTCACCAGCTGCATCACAATTACTTGGGAAACCTTTAAGAAATGCAATCCAAGTCTTACCTCCAGAGATCAAAATTCAGTCAAGATGAGATGGGATCTGGGAAATTACTTACTACTTAGGTTCTTCAAGGGATTCTGAGGAACAGTCTGATTTGGAAAGTGTTGCCCTGGAGATGGACATTCTTTACTCAAGTAAGGAAACGAGGTCATGTCGGCAGTCTATCAGGGCTGCACAAAATGAGGAATGGTAAGAAAGTAAAACTTGGCTAGGGACTTAGTATGGTAATTCAGACACAAGACTTAAAGCTATTCTGGGATCTATAAGTATGCAAGTGGAGGGAGAAGGTCAAGGGAAATCTATGTCTTTTTTAAATTGACAGACACCAGGTCTTGAGAGATTTCTCCTCATTGACAGATGAGAAAACAAAGAATTATTGCCAACTTAGAGCACACACGCGCGTGCATGTGGGTACACACACACGCATTCTGCCACATAAGGAGAGAAATACCCTGAAAGTGGAGAGGAAAACTCAACCTCAGAAAAACAAAAACTTTTCCGTAATAAACAGAATATGTCATAAAATATAGGCTTTGACTCAATAGAATATAAGGAAACATGACTTCCATAAAACATAGATAGAAAGTCATAAGGGGTTGAGTTGTTAAACTGAAAGTTGAGTTAAAATGGGACCAAGGAAATTAGATTAAAAATAACTGAAAGCACATGTACAAAATTGAAATTTTTTTTGAAAATTGGGCAAAGCAGAATCTACATTCCCTAAAGTTGAAAACATGTGGAAGGAAAGTTTTATAGGTCTTTGGTCCAAGATGCAGATCAAAGAGCAAAGATGATGATGATGAAAGAAGAGAGGATAAATAGCAAATAGAGTACACTGAGATCAAAGTTTGTAATAGGTTTATTGGAAACTAAAAATATATAAAAGAAAAAACATAATAGGAGAAAGTATTCCTTTATCTGAAAAAAACCACTTTATATTGAAAGGAATCTTCCTTGTAGAGAGCAAAAGAAGGGAAAAGATCCTTACTCTTAGACTTTGTGTGGTAATGAGGGTAAATGGACATAATAGTGTCAAAATATCATGTTGAAAAAGCTAAAAACATGATTCATAATATTATAGAATAAACATATGTCAACTAACTAATAAGGGACTTGGCAAGATAATAAATCTGGTTCACAGGAGAATTCAAGAAAATGAATATATAGAATCTCTGAAAAATAAATGCTGGACAATAACTGCTGGGTTAGAAATATAAGTACTTAATAATTGACAGAACAATAAAGCTTCAACATTTGGGTTTATCTTTTCTAATGCACAGAAATGTTTTCATCTTTGTAGGACAATATCCACAATGTGAGCTGTAATTTCATGATACTGTGGCCCTAATCAATCATATGTAAGAAGTCAAACAAATGATTATACCCCAAAAGATGAAATGGTCCTTGGGTAGGTCTGTTAAACAATGCTCTAGTATTTTGAAAGGACATGCAGTCACCTTTTTCACTTATTTCCAAGTTTTGGATAAATTTTCTTAACCCTAGTGATTATAAATAATCTCTAAAGGTTCTTGTTGATCCCAAAAAGGCTAGCTTTCTTGTGTTTTGGCCTGATTAATTTACCAACAAAAAATGTGGCAACACATTAGTATCCATGTCATAAATCCAGCATCATAATGTGTTGAGTAACTGCTAAGGACAGAAGATTAACTTCTGATTGGAAGCTTCATAATGATAACAGTAGACTTTTAAAAGCCTCTATTATTCCGACTTCTATTCTGAGGCTAAGAAACCAAACCCCCAAAATTTATCTTTATCCTATTTCACCTGCATCACCTACAAATGTAGGTGAATTCCTCTTTTCCTGAGGTCCCCAAAATCATCTACAATGTTTGGCCTGCCAGGAAGTGACCTTCCTTTTTACCTGTAAGGCTGGAATGCTATCAGCCATAGAACAGGCACCAGGAGAGATTCCAGAAAGGACTTCATGAGCCCTGGTCCCACACTTCTTATATATGATTGATTAGGACCGCAGTATTATGAAATTATAGCTCACATTGTAGATTTTTGTCCTATAGAGATGAAGTAGAGTCTTATTTCTTAATGGTGAGTTTGTCATAACTAATCAAATTATATTCATTTTCAAACATGACTGACCAGATATAGCCTCTATGGTAAAATAAGGTTTTTATTGAACCTTCAAAAATTACTATATTGCCATTTTACAAGTAAAGAGACCCAGTAAAACTACTTGTTTGTGAATTCTTAGTAATCAGGAAGAATACAATTTTATTTTTTAAAGTCTCTATTTCTGTTGTCTACTCAATGCAGGGTTCAAGATAAATCAAAAAGAAAGATAAAGGGCCACCTCATATTCCCATTAAAATATGAATGTTAAAAACAATGTTGATGATATTCCAGGACAAATAACCACAATTTGTTTGCTGTCATAAATTAATTTAGTTCTGTGTAATTAATTCTTGTTTTGCTGGATCTTTGCAGTCTGCTCTTATAAAGTAATCTGCTTTAGACTATAAAGAGGCCTGAGAATACGGCATGTCTCCTGGTGCTTGGGACAATTGTCTAAGCAATGTTAGTTTTGAACCTATATCCACATCTATTCTTTGAAGTATAAATAGTTAAGAGTATTTGACATGGTCCTTACCAGAAGACTCTAAAACTGTCCATCTTTGGACAATTGAAGATTTCATTTTTATTCTATAGCTTATAAGGGAGCCTCAGACAAGCATGACGGGAAAGTATAACTAGTTGATGATAAGAATAAATAGCACAGTAACCAAAAGGATCAGAATGAGAGTAAAATTATCTTTCAGAGTATACCATACACAACTATTCCATAAGAATTTGATTAATATTTATCCTGTGGGAGAAGACATATATGAACCCTGGATGGCTTGACAAATCTCCAGGACCTTTTGATTCTTCCTGAAAATGGTACAGTCTCTAATATATTTACATTAATCAACTTTTATCTGAACAAAATTAACCAGCAATTACATATGGAAAGAGAATCTTCACTTTTTCACTTGACATTCACCCTGCAGCATTTCCATAACGTTGAGCCATCTTAAAAACATGAAGCATATATAACAAACATAATTATAAGGTAAAACAACAAGTTTCTGTGTTTTCCACAGGCTCTCTGGGAAACATGGAAGATGGTTCAGTTGTAAAAGACACCTTTGATTTTTTTTCTGAATTTAGTGTTGGAACTTGGAAAAATAAGATCAACATGGTTATTAGAGGAGAGACTTAGCCATTTATTTATTTGGTCACTTATTATTTGGTTGCTTAAAATTTGTCCATCAACTGATGAATAGATGAACCACACGTGGTATATCCATACAATGGAACATTATTTGGCCACAAAAAGGAATAAATACGATAATATGCTCCAATATGGATAAACCCTGAAAACTTATGCTAAGTGAAAGAAGTCAGTTACAAAAGATCACATACTGTATGATTCCATTTACATAAAGTGTTCATAATAAGAAAATACATAGAGAAAAATTAGATTAGTGGTTGCCATCGTTTGGAGTCAAGGAGGAACAAGGAGTGACTGCTACTGGGAATGGAGTTTCTTTCTGCAGTGAAGAGATGTTCTGAAGTTAAGTCATGGTGGTAGTCACACAGCTCTCTCAATATACTAAAAAACACTCCATTATACATTTTAAAAGGCTAAATTTTATAATATATGAATTATATATCAATAAAGCCTTTTTTTAAAAAATCATGTAATAAGTATTAGTTCTACTCTTTCTTTCATTTCCCTGTACATTATATAGCTAACAATGAGAGAGTTATATTTGTCTTGTCAAAAAGGGTCATGGAAGAATCATAAGATCATCTTGTAGGGTTTTAGGTGGATAGTAATTTTTTACAGTCCCATATTAACATGAAAAACTGCCTTATGTGTGTATGGAAAGTGTGACATGTGGTGTGTGTGGTATGTTTTAGTGTGTTTATTATGAAGTCACAAATTTTTACTTTTTAAAATTTTCATGAACAATATCTGGATGCAAAATTATAAAATTCTGGAATCAATTAAAAAAAGAGGGGATAAGCAGAGCAGAATGTAAAAGTGGCATTCATTTCCCTGGTTACAAAGTTAGTTATTTTCCAGATTCATCAATAACTTGAGTATCAAAAATGGCTTATCCAATTACATTTTAGAAACGTAAAAAAAAAATCACAATTTTTTTTATTAATAGAGACAGGGTTTTGCCATGTTGCCCAGGCTGATCCTGAACACCTGAGCTCAAGCAACCCACCCACCTCAGCCTCCCAAAGTGCTGGCATTACAGGCGTGAGCCACCATATCCGGCCTAAATTTTTTGAGTTTGAAATACTATTCTGTCATTCAAATCATTAAAGTGAAAAGAACAAAGCAAAAAATTATCAAGAAAAACAAGAATTACAAAGAAAAACTAAAAATCAGAAAGCCAGGGCAAGATGATTGAAACAAGACCAAACATGTCAGCAATTACAATAATAGTTTAAGCTCTATTTTAAAAATCGAATATCTTACATCAAATTAAAAAATACACATTACTTATGAGACACACTTCATAAGAGAAAGCTAAAGTAAAAGTATAAATAGGCAAAAGCAAATATAAAGACAACAGTAGTGATAATATTAAACAACATTCAATACATTTAAGATATTAAGCAATAGAGCAGAGAGTTAGTTAATACTAATTAGTAGCTCTGTTCATAACTAAAACATGAGTCATAAGCTTCTATGTGAGAAATAGCATAGTTTTGAAATAAGGTACCTTCCTAAGTTTAAAAGATAAAAACTAATCAAAATACACATATTGAGGAAGATTTTTGCATGCTACTCATAGTCCATCCCATGGCTATCAATAATTTGAAGTACATAATAAGATGTAATCAATAGGTACCTACTGGATGCTGTGCTTTACAAAAAATATGCATCCAAGTGTCCATGAAATATTTATAAAAATTGATTGAACACTAGCTGGAATAAAACAAAGCAATTCAATTATCAATAAACTCTGAAAGACAGATATTGTAGAGAATACATTCTAACAATGTGGTCAAACAAATTTTAAATAAAAAGTCCAAGTGCTGAGGAATACTAAAATATTCCTATAAATTATTATTAGGCAAAAGAGGAAAATCAGTGTAAAATAATTTAGAAAACAAAAGGAATGCTAATTTTCTAATTTTATAGACTGGAACTTAAGCTATACTCAGAAGCAAACATATTAGAAAGAGTGAAAGAGAGAGAAGTGAGAAGAGGAAGGGAGGTGTACTAGTCTGTTTTCACGCAACTGATAAAAACATATCTGAGTGGGCAATTTACAAAAGAAAGAGGTTTAATAAACTTAGAGTTCCATATGGCTGGGAAGGCCTCACAATGACGGCAGAAGGTGAAAGGCAAGTCTCACATGGCAGCAGACAAGAGAAGAGAACTTATGCAGGGAAACTCCCCTTTCTAAAACCATCAGATCTCATGAGATGCATTCACTATCATGAGAACGGCGCCAGAAATATCTGTCCCCATAATTCAATCACCTCCCACTGGGTTCCTCCCATGACATATGGGAATTGTGGGAGTTAGAATTCAAAATAATATTTGGGTGGGGACACAGCCAAACCATATCATTCCACTCTGGCCCCTCCCAAATTTCATATCCTCACATTTCAAAACCAATCATTCCTTCCCAAAAGTCCCCTAAAGTCTTAACTCATTTCAGCATTAACTCAGAAGTCCAGTCTAAAGTCCAAAGTCTCATCCAAGACAAGGCAAGTCCCTTCCTTCTATGATCCTGTAAAATCAAAGCAAGTTCATTACTTCCTAGGTACAATGGGGGTACAGGTATTGGGTAAATACAGCCATTCCAAATGGGAGAAATTGGCCAAAGCAAAGGGGCTACAGGCCCCATGCAAGTCTGATATCCAGCAGGGCAGTCAAATCTTAAAGCTCCAAAATCATCTCCTGTGACTCCATGTCTCACATCCAGGTCACATTGATGCAAGAGGTGGGTTCCCATGGTCTTGGGCAGCTCCACCCCCGTGGCTTTGCAGGGTACAGCCTCCCTCCTGGCTGCCTCACTGGCTAGCATTGAGCATCTGTGGCTTTTCCAGTCTCACAGTGCAAGCTGCTGGTGGATCTACCACTCTGGGGTCTGGAGGACAGTGGCCCCTCTTCTCACACCTCCACTAGGTGGTGTCCCATTTGGGACTCTGTGTGGGGGCTCTGCCCCCACATTTGCCTTCTACACTGCCCTAACAGAGGTTCTCCATGAGGGCCCCAACCCTGCAGCAAATTTCTGCGTGGGTGTCCAGACATTTTCATACATCTTCTGAAATCTAGGGGGAGGTTCCCAAGCCCCAATTCTTAACTTTTGGGCACTCGCAGGCTCAACACCATGTGGAAGCTGCCCAGGCTTGGTGCTTGCACTCTCTGAAGCTATTGCCTGAGCTCTACATCGGCCCCTTTCAGCCAGGCCTGGAGCAGCTGGGACGTAGAGCATCAAGTCCCTAGGCTGCACACCGCACAGGGACCCTGGGCCTCGGGCCGGCAAAACCACTTTTTCCTTTTAGGCCTTTGGGCCTGTGATAAAAGGGGCTGCCATGAAGACCTCTGACATGCCCTGGAGACATTTTCCCCATTGTATTGGGGAATAACATTCAGCTTCTTGTTACTTATGTAAATATCTGCAGCCAGCTTGAATTTCTCCTCAGGAAATGGAATTTTCTTTTCTATTGCAATGTCAGGCTGCACATTTTTCAAACTCTTACGCTCTGCTTCCCTTATAAAATTGAATGCCTTTAACAGCACCCAAGTCATCTCTTGAATGCTTTGCTGCTTAGAAATTTCTTCCGTTAGATACCCTAAATCATCTCTCTCAATTTCAAAGTTCCACAAATCTCTAGGACAGGGGCAAAATGCCACCAGTCTCTTTGCTAAAACATAACAAGAGTCACCTTTGCTCCAGTTCCCAACAAGTTCCTCATCTCCATCTGAGACCGCCTCAGCCTGGATTTCATTGTCCATATCATTATTAGGATTTTGGCCAAAGCCATTCAACAAGTCTCTAGGGAGTTCCAAACTTTCCCACATTTTCCTGTCTTCTGAGCCCTCCAGTCTGTTCCAACCTTGGCCTGTTATCCATTTCCAAAGTCACTTCCACATTTTTGGATATCTTTTCAGCAGCGCCCCACTCTACTGGTACCAATTTATTGTATTAGTCCATTTTCATGCTGCTAATAAAGACGTACATGGGACTGTCAATTTACAAAATAAAGAAGTTTAATGGACTTACATTTCCATGTGGCTGGGAAGGCCTCAAAATCATGGTGAAAGGTGAAAGGCAGTCTCACATGGCAGCAGACAAGAGAACAGAGCTGGTGCAGGGAAACACCTCTTTTTAAAACCATCAGATCTTGGGAGACTCATTCACTATCATGAGAACAGTGCAGGAATGAATCGCCCCCATAATTCAATCATTTCTCACTGGGTTCCTCTCACAACACGTAGGAATTGTGGGAGTTACAATTCAAGATGAGATATGAGTGGGGACACAGCCAAACCATATCAGGAGGGAAAGAGAGAAGGGAAGAAAATGGAAAGAAAGAGGCTAGATGTTAAACTTCAGAAGTCGTAATCAAGACCACTGCCACCACTAAGTTAAATAACTACATAGGTGAAGTCCTAAGAAAAATAGAGGTGAAAAATAAAAATAAGTTAAAATTAATACATTTAAAATAATATAGTTTATTTTTAAAACTCAAGAGCTTGTGAGAGAGGAGGAAGAAAGAAATCCATCAGGCAGGGAGTTAGGGTGCGTCCTCAGCAAAACTCCAAACCCAGAACTGCCTGAAAATCAAGCTGCAGGTCCCGGATAAAAAAAGAGCCTGTGTCCCTGAATGGTAAATGCCTACTCTGTGAACCCAGGTGAACAAATTCCACTCCTCTTTTGGACACATTTCTCTCTCCTTGGCACACCTTTGTCTCATTGGACTCGTTTCCTCCTGATACCTTTCACCTATTTGATATATACCTATCTTTCCGTGACTTTGTTTACATAAAGTGGAACATCACTCTAGCCCCTGACTGTGGCAGGCCAAGCCTTCACTTCAGCCCCTGACTGGTCCTGGGCCAAGGTCCTGGACCAAGCCTTCACCTCTGCCTCCAACTGATTCTTTCTACTATCACGTCCCTCTCTGAGTGGTGCTTTCTCCAAATTGGCCTGCAGACCAGTCAGCACACTCCTCCCTCTTTCCAGCCCATTGGAAACCCCCCAAAAGCCCTGCAGTCAGCAACCCTCTGTCGAGTCCCCTCTTCTTGCTGAGAGCTTTCCTGTCGCCTAATACATCCAAATCTGCCTTACTCACTCTCCAATGTCTGCGTGGCCTATTCTTCTTGGTTATGGAACAAGAACCTGGAGCTTACTAGTGGTGGGAGTAAAAGAGCTGTAATACTCCCTCCTACTTGCCAAACAACAGGAGTGAAAAAGCTGCAACATTTTTTACTTTGAGTAAATAACAAAAGTAGAACTACAGCTCTGGCAAATTTAATTCAGGAAAAAAATGTTCATTAAGATAAAATTTGATGAAAGTCACAGAGCAAAATGTGGAAGTGAAATGAGGCGCTGTGACATAAGCTGCATATCCATGCGGATTATGGGCTCTTATGGGAAAACCCTTTCTAATCTATTTCTTAGCTCTCCACATGATACGGTTTGGCTCTGTGTCCCCACCCAAACCTCATCTCGAATTATAATCCCTATGTGTCGAGGGAGTGACCTGGTGGGAGGTGACTGAATCATGGGGACAGTTTCCTCCATGTGGTTCTCATGATAGTGAGTGAGTTGCCACAACAGCTGATAGTTTTAGAGTGTGGCACATCCCCCCTCATGCTTGCTCACACTGTTTCTCTCTCTCCCCTCCCCCCTCTCTCCTGCTGCCTTGTGAAGGTGCCTGCTTCCCCTTCACCATCTGCCATGATTTTAAGTCTCCTGAGGCCTCCTTAGCCATGTGGAAATGTTAGTCAAATAAACCTCTTCATAAATTACTCATTCACAGGTAGTTCTTTATAGCGTGAAAATGAACTAAAACACCACATAACACTGAATAGATTTAAAAATAAAACAAATACAAATCCGTTTTTCACATGGCCTCCCTTTTGTTAGAACACAAAACAGAAATGTTTACCAATATCTTTTTTTTTTTGCTAACAACAAAGGTATTTCTTAGCTTTTTAAATACACTTAGCAATTGGGAAATCTTTTGGTTTCCTACAGTTATCAATTCTGTTGAGTCCTGAAGAGTATCATCTGCTGACTGCCTTATTTGGCAAGCTGAGACTCTGCCTTGTTCTTCTCAGGGGATATAGATTATGATTAATAATGGATCAGTTTTTTTGCATAATGCATCATTTATAGTTACTAAAGAAGAGCTTTTCAGAAGAAATACAATCAGAAGCAAGTTATTCAGCAGGTATGAAACAAGTATTTTCAATCCCAGTGGTAATATATTGTAACCTGTCTTGAAACACTAGACCTAGTGGAAAATCAAATGATAGGGCCTCCTAATCATACTTTTATTGAGGTGTATTAGGTTAAAATTAAAATCCAGTCTAACCTTTACAAAGAAAAGAGCAAGATTGCAAAACATCAGCCTGTACTCTTAGAGGAAAGTGGAAAGATGGGTTCCAAACCAGGCCAATCTCGACTGTTGGCTTACCAAGTCATAAGACCTCTGTTAACACCTGTGTCAAGCTGGACCCTGGAATGGTCCCCCAAACATAGGTCCTGATTCAACTTACTCCCCTCAAAAACTAGGCAGCTCAACAGTGTGGGAAAAGCAAGTGTTCCCAACCTTAGAACAGAACATCAGAACTTAGTCAAGCTTGTGAGGGGATTGCGATTCTTCATATACATATCTTGAATACTTTAATGAATAAACATCATTTCCATGGCTAAATTAATGAACAGCATGAAAATAAAACATGTTATAACTCATTCCATTGCTAATAGGGATTTAGATCCTGAGAATTAAAAACAGAAATAAGTGCCCCAGATGATCACCTGTATCAACTGATAACATCTAAGCAACTCGGTCACCATTTCTAAAGTGTATTTGTTTGGTTTTCGTTTTTAGTTTGTTTATTTGCTTTACCCAAGAATTCCCTTCAGGTGTAGCCAGAGACTAGAAATTGGAAACATTCAGTTCTAAGGAGCTCTGAACTTGGTAGCTTGTGTTGTCCTTAATTCCTAAAGAAAAGAGTAAGCATGATTTATAAAGATGACCTGTTTCTGGAAACTGCCATCAATGAGCGGAGCACTGTTAATATGTCAAACCAGCATTCTGCCATGGAATTCAGGAGTCAATCAATTCTTTCGGTGTTGTCCAATATGATAACCACTAGCCATACAAATTTAAATTTGAATTAATCTAAATAGCTTTAGTCAAATTTAAAGTCAAAATTCTGTTTCTTAGTCACATTAGCCACACCTTAACTGTTCAATAGCCACACAGCTACCATATTAGACAGTACTGATATAAAACATTTTCATTATAAAAGAAAATTCCACTGAAGCTCTATTGTAGATGCAGAAATAAAAGTAGGCCTGGGCTTGCCTGGATGCTCAAGACCTTTGATGTCCCAGGATCTTACTCACTTATCTGACATCTGGCTTTGTCCCTGAACCACTAAGCTGATGGTACAGTGAACACACACAAGAACCTGGCAGGGATTAGTAGTTTCTAATTTCTTCACCACTAATGATGAACTATTGTTTTCCCTCCTATGGGCACTGTGAGTTTTAAAAATTGGCCCAGCTTCATGTGATATGTTTCCCCATTCTATTCAATAATGGATAATCACTGGTTAGAGAGAAGGCATTGTTCCTTGCCAGACTCATACCATTCTTCCTTCATACTCTTTTTCCAGGCGAGAATGCCCTTCCCAGTCTGCCCAGGTTTCAAACATCATTTTAGGACCAATTGCTTCCCAAAGCCTTCCCCAACCAATGGGCACCCCGTTGCATTCTCTCTGCCAATGCACTATGGCACTTATACCTAGAAAATGCAGTATACTGTGTTTCTTCAAAAGGTGGTAGGACTCACTAATAGTGAATTGTATACTGCCTCTTCATCCCCACACTACTTTCCTATCTCTTTAGATTGATATGTAAACTTTTCCATCAATATGGGAGCATTTATTTGTTTGGGTAAACTGTCAATGTTACTTTTGGGGAAAAGGCACCAAAAATCCACATACAAAGGTCCTGTTGACCTACATCTTGGTATTTGGATGCCCAGATTTCTAAGATTCCCTGAAGTTTTCTGTGACATGGGCTTTTCTCATTGCCATCCAATGAGACTCCTGTAGTAGAGAACAGGGCTCTTACTCAAAGATTTAACAAAAATTTATGACCCCCTACCCTACCCACACATATACAAAATCTATCTTAAGTAAGTAATAAATGAATAAAATGTCTCTAGAATATATGCAATGCATCTCTAGGTCCCTGAACACCTTGCACCTGCTATTACTGCTGTCACTCCAACAATAACAACAGCCATAGTGCCAAACCTTATCAGCCAGAGACTACCAGCCACAAATCTGCAGTCTGGCAGATCAGATTAATTGATTCAACAGTGAGGGAGGGCAATCCAGATACCATGAGCGGGGAGGAAAATGTCTTTTTTAAGGTTTGAGATCCTGATGAAAGGCTTTAAGGGAGATCTAAAGGAAGCAGGAATTAATTCTGGCTTGGTTGCTTATCCTGAGGCTGGACTAAGAAAAACAGAGATTGACTAGGAATTAGGTCATGAGGCAAAGGTAACATGATATTGTTTGGATGTTTGTCACCTCCAAATCTCATGTTGAAATGTGACTTCCAGTGTTGAAGGTGGGGCCTGCTGGGAGGTATTGGATTGTGGGGGCAGATCCCTCATGAGTGGTTTAGCACCACGCCCTTGGTGATTAGTGAGTTCTTACTCCATTAGTTCAAAAAATAGCTGATTGTTTAAAAAAGCCTGGCAGTGCTTTTCTTTTACAAGAGCCTTCCTCTTTCTCTTGCTCCTGCCTTCGCCATGTGACACACCTGCTCCCCTTTCATTTTCCACCATGATTGTATGCTTCCTGAGGCCTTTACCATGAGCAGATGCTGGCACCATGCATCCTGGATAGCCTGCAGAATGGAGAGCCAATTAAAACTTTTTTCTCTATAAATTGTCCAATCTCAGGTATTCCTTTAGAGCAATGCGAAAACAGTCTAATACAGTCATCTAGCAATTGGATATCCCCAATAATATTAGGGAATTTCAAGATGGGTCTCAGGGAGTCATAGGTAGGAAAGCTGTAACCACTCAAAGAAGATGTCATTATGAATTCTACAGCTGCTGTTTGACCTGGGGAGGAACAGTGGTTTTTGTTAATTTTTTAGCTGGATTTTTCTATGTCTGACCTTCCAGCCCCAGTAACAGCCTGAATTAATTTTCACTCTTTCATCTGGAACAGCTTTTTCACTCTTTCAAGGGTTAACTTTTACTTAGCATTAGCTATGCGTCAGGCATTAACCAGAGGGCCTTTTATCTAATCCTAGCCACATTCTATAAAGTAGGTACTATTATTACCCATACATAATTTAAATGTGAGGTTCAGAGTGTTTAAGTAACCCGTCTATAGTTACCCAGCAAGAAAGTGGCAGGTTGGAATTCAAATAAGCTGTCTGTTTTCAGTCTGCATTGTCACCCATAATGCAGTACTGATATAAACAAACACAGCAGTGCGTGGCAGGGAACAATGGGGAAATGTTGGAAAGCAGGAAAGAAACCGCAAAGTCCTTTATATTTTTTTCCGTAGCCAAATTGTCAGCCAGGTTATTTTGAAAGTATTAACTTCCAGGTATTTTTAGACATTGTGCTAAGACCTCCCAGATAAGTTCATAGATCTAATAGACCTTCTGTCCTAGTGTTTCCAGTTTTTGAATGATAAAATCAGGCTGCCTCACGGAAGCTACAAAGGGTGAGGTTTTTTTCTTTTCTATTTATTTATTTATTTATTTATTTATTTATTTAGACGGAGTCTTGCTCTGTGCCCAGGATGGGGTACAGTGTCATTATCTTGGCTCACTGCAAGCTCCACCTCACGGGTTCATGCCATTCTCTTGCCTCAGCTTCCGGAAAGGGTGAGGTTTTATAGTGGCACTTAAGGGATTTATGGAAAACAGAAGGTATGTGTGTTCTGTAAGTTTTCATTCACAATTCCATAGTAAAGCTATTTTTTTTGTTTCTACTTCACTGCCCAAGAGATTAAATGGGTTCTGAAATAAGAGGTTTAGTACCTGATAACACTGCCTGGTTTTCCAGTCATGATAAAAATTATTTTTAGCTCTGATGGTGGGGAATGCTAGAAAGAGTCACTCAACTGCACTGGTTTTAGCAATGCTTCAACTCCTTCTAGTCCACCTTCATTGTGTTTATCTGTTTTCTAGCTAGTTAATGTCGGGGAGGCTTCATCTAGATCTTTAGAGCCCACTGATCTTATCCGGGGTGACTGCTTGCACTTGAGCTCTTAACCCCAAACAAGTCTTTTAAAGTCAATAGTAAAAACCCTATACACTCTGGTGTGTGTGTGTTAAACTTGGGTCTCCTGAACACATGGTAGCATCCCCATATCCCACAGAGGAGCCTGATTCTCTAGGTCTTTTCTTTCTGAAGGCTTGGAAGTACCAGTTTCATAGAATGCAGACAACAGTCCACAGCAAAACTTGGGACCCTAAATTCACATGCAAATTAAGTTTCACTTTTGCAGGAATAACACTACGCTGCATGAATATGTTGTTAAATAGAACCAGATTTGGGAAAATACTTAGTTTGCTTTATCCCTAGTTTAAATGTGACTTGGGAGAAAAAAGGCTCAAAAACATAGCAAGTCTTGATTAAGACCAGAATTCTACATGTTAGAAGCATAATACTAGAATTCTGTTTTCTTTTACCAACAGAACCATTGGAAAATGGTTAGAAAAAAAATAGTGTTGTCACTTCTTTCCTAGAGGGTGGGTTATTTTGTACTCCATGTTTGTTTTTCCCTACTAAAGCCTCCTGGCATTTCTGTTCTGGTCTTCTACACCATTTGCTTCTGCCAAATCAATTTATGAATTTGGTCTAATTATTTTTTATGCTGATTAAAAAGTTGACAACACAACTATACAAAATAAATTACTTTATTTCCCTCTGTGATAATGTTGTCCGCCTGGAAGATGCTTAATTAATGATCTGGGTCTCTTCAAAAATGCTCTGACCTTGTGAGGTTTACATACATCTGTTAACACACTCAAGTGGGTTCACCGATGGATCAGCCTTTTGACTTTGACTGCTTGTAATGAAGGACATGGGCAGCATGTGACCCCTTTGGAGAGGTGCAAGAATTTGGAGAGTGTGAGAGTAACCCTAGTTGCTCTATACATGGCAGTAGGATGGAAGGAAGCATGATTTTCCATATCTATAATAGCAGGTGCCTCCTGCCTCAAGGGTTGGCTTAAGTTGTGTTGTGAGATGAGGCATTCCACTAGCTGAGGACCTTTAAAACAAAAAGCAATGCTTAAGCTAAACCCCAAACCAATTAGGAGGGAGGCATAGGAACCAACATATGCACCCAGGTAACTGTAATGAGAAGCCAACCACTCTGAGAACTATTGCTGTGCAGCATCAGTGGGCCCCAAAATTCCAAATAAATACCAAGGCTCACATGTCCCCATTGGGACAAGAAAAAAAAACAGGTGCTTGCAGAATTAGAGCCAGAACCAGAGAGAGAACATCCTTCCCAAAGGGACCTCAAAGAGTCCCACGGTGACCTCCACTGCTGAGCTGGCTCTACATTGGCCAAGTCACGTCAGACCCTTCACTCTTGGAGGTGGAGTTGGTCCCAATGTGCAAAGTCTCCCTCAGTCACCCTGCCTTGGGATGAGCTCAGAAAGCTGCAGCTGCTGCTTCCAGCCAACTCCCCAGGGGAAATGACAAAGCTTCATATGTCATCTCCTAGCTCTGCTGTGGAAACCCTTTCCTTAATTATGTATTGATCTAGCTTTCCTGATATTTTTTAAAAGAAACATATGTTCCCTATAAATATATGAAAAAAATACTAAATTCAGAATACTTTTAGAAAGAGCCACATCATGAACTCAAATAAACAAAAGAAAATTAATATTTTAAAATTCTGATGTTTCATTTGATTTTTTAAAATATAAAGGCTACTTGTAATTCTTGCTAAGATGATGAACAAGCATAGGCTGCTAGTTCTTTCCTCCAGTATCAACTCCAGAAAAACAACACAGGAGAGGGAAATTTTTATCTGCTAAACCAATATAAAAACCTTAAGAGACCAAAGGCTTTCATGAGCTGGTGTGT
Source organism: Pan paniscus (assembly GCF_029289425.2). NCBI lineage: Eukaryota > Metazoa > Chordata > Mammalia > Primates > Hominidae > Pan > Pan paniscus. The sequence goes on from NC_073261.2 coordinate 108,285,146, forward strand.
GTGCATGGAAGCAGGAAGAGGGCACGACAGCGGCAAGCCTGAAAAAGGAGCCTCTTGACACAGCAGGAGGAGTAGAGATTGGAGGGAAGCCATCTGCTGTCTGTCCCCTGCATTGCCTTGATGTGAGAGCCAGTCTCCCAACAACTGATTTACCCATATGACACTAATACTCTAAAGTGAAGCCAGCACAGAGAACCATCGCTCTAGACTCACAGTGGGCCCCCACATCCCAAATGAATGTCAAGCTCACACATCCCCATCAGGACCAGGAAACCAGAGGCTGCATTATTACAATGAGAAGCAAGAACAGAATGCTCTTTTAAAGAGGGACCTCTTCATTGCCTTGCCTGTTCTCCCTCTACATTCAGTAAAGCTCATCTGTGTAACCAATATTAAATAAGTGTGGAAAGATGGTAATTTTCTGTTACTAAAAATCTATATTGCAGTGACCATTATTACTATACAAATATCTTTGTCAACTTTTACAAATATTTTGGTAAGAAAAATGCCCTAAAATGTATTTGTTGAATCAAAGAACATAGTGGTTTTTAATTTTAATGTATACTGCCCTGTAGGAAAATTTAATCAATTATATTCTTACTGTCAGTGTAGAGAATACCTATTTTCTCTTATACCTACTGACTAAAATTTAGTATTACCAGCCTTTAAATTTTGCTATTTGGTAAGCAAGACATTATCTTTTAAATATTCATTCCTCTGATAATGCTGTTGTTGAGCTGTGTGTTTTTAAATATAAAATATATGTTCATGTCTTTTGCCCATTTTCTATTTGGCCATTTTTTAATTGATCTGTAGGTAGATTTTATACGTTATGCACATTGTCCCTTTATCTATCACATATTTTTAGAAAATTTTCCCTGTTTGAAATTAGTCTTTCTTTAATATGGTATCCTCTGTCATACCCAGGGTGCTGATCCAACAATTTGAGTGGCCGGTCTCTCCATCCTTCACTTCTCTCAGGACATGTATGGTTGTGTGGCTCTTGTTCACTCTCCCTGTCATCCTCCTGAAAGTTTTTTGTTGTTGTTCATTCTCCTGCAGGCCAGCCTGTGGATGAATCTCTGCTTAAGTCATGGAACAGATGCAGGCCCAGCTGTTCCACTGAAGATTTTCTGTTAAGAGCTGATTCCAGAAGCTACTGGGCAGCATGTTATGTTGAGCTCATTCTAGGAGATGGTGGCATCTAAAACCCAACCACTAGCTGTCAGGCACAGGCTGCATGCACAGATCTTCATGCAGACTCCCATGGAGCTCTAACAGAATAGACTCAATATGATGTTTTTAATACATTAGCACTATTGCTATTTCTGTAAGCCTGGAATTTTCTCTAGACCAAGAACCTCAATAAGTCCTAATGTCTCAAAGAAAAATGGTGTTTGACAAGGTATTACCACTTAGCACACTTAAACATTATTAATTGTAATAGTCCATGAATAAGCCTGTAAAATCTTAAAGAGAAGTTGATATATGTGGAAAGTGAAAAAGACCTCATTAAAGCTGATTCTTTTAGCAACTCACATAACCTGGCACAAATTAGATAACTGATATTGAAATAAAGGATTCAAATAATCCAATGACACTTCAGAAGGTGTATTAGCCCAGTCTTGCATTGCTATAAAGAAATACCCGAGGTCAGGCGTGGTGGCTCATGCCTGTAATCCCAACACTTTGGGAGGCTGAGGTGGGAAGATCACGAGGTCAGGAGTCTGAGACCAGCCTGACCAACATGGTGAAAACCTGTCTCTACTGAAGATACAAAAAATTAGCCAGACATGCTGGCACGTACCTGTAATCCCAGTTACTCAGGAGGCTGAGGCAGGAGAATCGCTGGAACCTGGGAGGCGGAGGTTACAGTGAGCCAAGATTGTGCTACTGCACTCCAGCCTGGGCAACAGAGAGAGACTCAGAAAGAAAAAGAAAGAAAGAAAGAAAGAAAGAAAGAAAGAAAGAAAGAAAGAAAGAAAGAAAGAAAGAAAGAAAGAGAGAGAGAGAGAGAGAAAGGAAGGAAGGAAGGAAGGAAGGAAGGAAGGAAGGAAGGAAGGAAGGAAGGAAGGAAGGAAGGAAGGAAAGAAGGAAGGAAGGAGGGAAGAGAGACTCAAAAGCGGATAATTGGATAATTCACAAGAAAAGAGGATTAATTGGCTCATGGTTCTGTAAGCTTTACAGGAAGCATGGCAGCATCTGCTTCTGGGAAGGCTTTGAGGAGCTTTTACTCTTTTACTCATGGCAGAAGGCAAAGTGGGGGCAGGCATCTTACATGACAGGAGCAGGAGCAAGAGAGAGCATGCAAGGGAGGTGTCACACACAGTTAAACAACCAGATCTCATGAGAACCCACTCATTATCGAAAGGACAGTACCAAGAGGATGGTGCTAAACCATTCATGAGAAATCTGTCCCCATGATCCAATCACCAGGCCCCACCTCCAACACTGGGGATTACAATTTGACATAAGATTTGGTGCAGACGCAAATCCAAACCATATCAGAAGATAGAGATCAATGTTTGTCACAAAGAGGCTAAAAACCCAGTTATATAACAGTACAACATAGATAACAAATAAGCCTTCCACTGTCATAAGCAACTTAAAAGAGATTCCTGTAAGTTTTAAGCATATATATGTGATATATATGCATGATACACAAATGTGACCACTGCATGACAATATTATGATAGACTTAGAGGCTTAAAACAACACATATTTATTATTTCAGTTTCTGTGAGTCGAGAATCCAGGTAGGCTTAACTGAGACCTCTGTTTCAGGTTTTCTCTCAGATCAGCTTGGTCAGGGCTGGGTTTCATCTGAAAGTTCAAGTCAGAAAGGAACTGCTTCTGTGCTCACTCAAGTTGCTGGCTGAATTTGCTCCTTGAGGGTTGTTGGACTGAGGTCCTGAGTTCCTCACTGGCTATTGGCTAAAGAGCCATCATATTTTCTTATCATACTGAGCTCTCCAACATGGCAGCTCACTTATCAAAGCAATAGAGAGACTGCTACCAAGATCTAAGCTATAAATTTCTTAAAATCTGATCATGAAAGTAACATCCTATTATCTTTCCCAATTTCCAATTTCAATTGATGAGAAGCAACTAATGAGAAGTTGCTAGGAGAGCCCATAAGGTCTTGAGTCCTTAAATACAGACTTGAGATAGGGCATTAGGGGCCATGATAGACGTCACCCACCATAGCCCTCCCCCAAATAATCATAATTTATTACCTGTTTTATTTTCTTCATTGCTTTTATCACTACCAAGAATTATGTTATTTATGTGTCCACTTATTTACTATCTGTCTTTCATCACTAACCAGCTAATACCTTAAAGATATGAATCTCAACCTTGGAGGTTACTGCTATATCCCCTGTGCCTAGAATAATACTGGATACTTGTTTGGCACTCAAAAAATGTTTATAGAATGTATAAATGAATGAAGAAATGAATACTATTAATGAATACATAGCTACTTTCAGTAATTGCTTATTATACAATACTGAAATGAAAGCCTATAGTATGTGTCAATGCCATAGGCTTTGCTCTGGCAGAATGTCAAACTCCCTTGCATCTGTTTGCTCCTTTCACTTTGGGCTTAGTATGACCTACCTACAAAACCTTGATCATCTCTTTCCTTCCATGGATTCATATATTTATGTGTCTAGAATTTTACAAGGTCAAAATGAAGTAAAACTTAGTTTTACTAGTTCATAGGGATTTTACAAAGTGAGAATGAAGTAAACCTTCACTTTGATGGATGCTTCAGAGCTTTAGCTTTGCTAAAACTCAAAGGAGAACTTTAAATCCATCAGCAGCATGGGAAACAGAAAGAAAATTGGACTAGACACTGGAGTCCTGTGTTATCACTTATGGACAAGTCAATTTTGAATTATGATAGTGGACACTCAGAAATCAGAAGAAAGAAGAGTAAAATTACAAATAAAAGAAACAGATGTAATCCCAGCACTTGGGGCGCCTGAAGTGGGTGGATCACAAGGTCAAGAGATGGAGACCATCCTGGCTAACATCCAGTGAAACCCCATCTCTACTAAAAATGAAAAAAAAAAAAATTAGCCAGGTGTGGTGGCATGTGCCTGTAGTCCCAGCTACTTGGGAGGCTGAGGCAGGAGAATCGCTTGAACCCAGGAGGCAGAGGTTGCAGTGAGTTAAGATTGCGCCACTGCATTCCGACAGAGCAACACTCCTTCTAAAAAAAAAAAACAAAAAACAAAAAACAAAACCCGAAAGCCAGACAATCTCCTTAAAACAAAACAAAACAAAAAAGATGAATTTTTGTAAGAGAGGCAATAGAGCTTCTTGGGAAAACTGGAGTTTAGGGCCAAATTCTTCTTCTACTACTCTTGGGCTGATATATCACTGGGAAAACTTGTCAAACTGTAGTCTCCTTTCCTTATCTGTAACAAAAGGATTGTCATACATAACGGAGAAGTGTGAGGGTTAGAGCAAAGAACAGAGACACTGGTTTACATTAATGATATGAGTCCAATTCTTTTTTAAAATATTGAGCAATGCAGTGAAGGAGACAAGCATCACCTCACACTGAGTTGGAAATAGTTCCTTAATAGCAGACATCAAAAAATAGCATGATACCTGGCTGGGCGTGGTGGCTCACACCTGTAATCCCAGCACTTTGGGAGGCCGAGGCAGGTGGATCACCTGAGGTCAGGAGTTCAAGACCAGCCTGGCCAATGTGGTGAAACCCCATTCTCTACTAAAAAAATTAGCCAGGTATGGTGGTGCATGCCTGTAATCCCAGCTACTTGGGAGGCTGTGGCAGGAGAATCACTTGAACCCAGGAGGCGGAAATTGCAGTGAGCTGAGATCGCATCATTGTACTCCAGCCTGGGCAAGAAGAGTGAAATTCCATCCCAAACAAACAAATAAACAAACAAACAAAAAAAAAAAGAGCATGATACCAGAGGAAAGAAGAACTCCCTCCCACCAAAATGGGTCTGAAACTAGGTCCTAGCTGAGTATCCCAAAGAAAGATCAGTGAGCTTCACTGGGAGAAGCCAGGAAGCAGAAATGATGGGAAGTGGGCAGAATTTGACCACTGTCACCTGACTGAGTGTAGGGTCTATGCCTGATTTGCTTCTCTATTCTTTTCAATGCCTCACACATAAAAGACCCTAGTAATTGAATTGTTTAAAGGATTCATTCCACCCAGAACATCCTTCAGGCCAAACGACTTCTATATAGTGCATCCTATTCCCATTATAACTGATCTCTGTATAGATCATTATGGAGATCTATTAACTCACTGAGTTAATATCTCCGAGTCAATTTTTAGCGCTAGATATGTAGTCAATATAAAAGTTGCTTTAAGGGAAAGGCCATTGTTTTCTGGCTATTTCTTTGTCCTCTTCTAAACAGTGAGTTCCATGAGGGCAGGGACTATATATGTCTTGTTCACTAGCATTTCCCCAGCACAAGAACTAACGTATGGTAGGTACTCCATAAATATTTGTTAAATCAGTGAGTGAACTAATGAATAAGTGAATGGCATGTGTTAAAATACATTTGACACTTATTATGATTTAGAACGTCAAAGGATTTAGCAGACTAACTATAGCTGTGCCATCTTAGGCTAAAGCAGCCACAGAGAGAGTGTTAGATAAAAGGACCATGATTTTTACTCTGTTTGTGCTGCTTTTGTCCTCTAAAAAGGACTTCCCACTTTCCTTTGCCTGGCTAACTCCTATTTGTTTTTTAAGCATCCTTTCTGAAGAATAAAACCAATAAAAGTGAAAGTAGTTGATCTCACAGATACCCACATGGCCTTATTAAGTTGCATTTTTAGAAAGGAGAAACTTTAACCAGCTTAATAGTTCTGAATTCTTTAAGTCTTTAGTGTAAAGCCTGTTTGCACTTAATGTCTGAAGTGATTTAGGAATTCTGCTATTATTACTTGAAGTAATGTTACATTAATTAAGGTTACATTAATTTCTTATATAAATCTTGGCCATTGTTCTTCTAAAGCCAATTAAAAATATTATGTTATTTCTTTAAAAAATTGTGCTATGAAATATACCACATACACAAAGTACTGTATCCAGTGAAATGTATTTGGACACTCACATTTCTACTTCTTATCCTATTTTATTAAGGTGCCAAAGTTGATTTACTTATTCTTCATTTAATGGACATTTGTATCATTTCAAGAGTTTTGCTATAACAAGCAGTGGTTCTTTCCATGAATATTCCTTTACATTTCTTCTGAGGTTATATGTAACAGCTTCCCCAATGTGCATGCCTATGTGTAGAATTCCTTGGTTATAGGAAATAAACACACTCCAATAACTAGAATATGCTAAATTATTTTCAAAAGTAGTTTCAATGTCCAACAGTATATGTGAATTCCCACATTTCCACATCTTTGCCAAGACTTGGCATTTGCTATTTCATTTTTGACAAACCGGTAAGGGTAATATTTTATCCTTAAATATTTCTTTGAAAGGGCAAGTTTCAAAGAAAAAAACTAACAAAATACCTAAATATTTAATAAAATTATTTAATCTGTAATTATCAAAATTATTCAGAATTCAATAAAATTCTTTTGAATTTTTTTCATACATAGCCACATCAACTTTAGGTGAACATCAAGTATTTTCTTAAAGGACCATGGCTAAAGGACTTTGGCCCATGCTGGGAATGGTTTTCCCAAAAGATTATTAAGAAAAGATAAAAAATTCTGTGAATTCCCTCCTCCCATAGAAACAAAACAAAACAAAAGAAAGTGTTCAGGGCGTCATCTCCAACTCCATCAGGAGTCTGACTTCTGTGATCTGCTTATTCCGTTCTCCTCTCGAGAACAATGCAGCAAGTGGCAAAGAGTTCCATATCTGGGCCAGACTTTCTGGATTTGATTCCTGGCTTTACCACTTAACAGCTGTCAGCCCATGGGCAAACGCCTCAGTGCCCTCATTTGCAAAATGGGGAAGAGAATAAAGCCTATATCAAAAGTTTGTTGTGAATATTAATTAGTTAATAAATGTAAGGCATTTGTAGAAGACCCAGCAATAGTAAACATTTGATACATTTAGCTCTATACAAGCTTACTAATACTATTAGTTGGCATTTGCTATTTTGCAGTAAAAACATCTCTACTGTTTTTGCCACCTCCATTGGACTATGAGTTCAGACACTATGTGTTTTGTTTGTTGTTGTTGTTTTTTAACCTATACATGGCACTATATTCAGAGTCTGACACAGAGGAGATGTTCAGTCATGATTTGACTACATAATTATAAGAAATACAGTTAAATGCCTATAATTGCACCTAGTCCTAAGTTCCCCAGATACTTGATATAAAAACATTTGTTTACATTTGGTAGTTTTCCCAAATAACCACCATGGAATTTGGGAAACTCTAGAATCTTTATACCAACTTAGAGAATTGAAATTTCATTCACTGAAAGTCATTCAGTAATATAATTTTCCTAAAGTCAAATAAAAGTCAAGAAAAGACTTCAGGTTTAAGAAAGAGTACAGAACAGTGCTTCTCTTAGGATCACACAAACACTAAAGGCATAAAAAGATCCAACTCAGCACTACAACTGAAAGAAGTGGGGGAGTATCAACAAAAGAGATAAGCTAATGTACTTCTGGAACACAAAAAGCAGGTTAAGCTTATTGATTGACAAAATAGAGTAGCACAAGCCAATGTGCAGAAGGTCGGCAGAGACGATGTCAGTGAAGACTGAGGAGGCACCCTACCCTACAGAGCAAAACCCTGCAGAAGAGGTAGACATAAAAATGGAGAGCATGGGAGGAAAATAAGGCTAAAAAGTGGTTAATTGTCATTCTGAGGAGCTGACTCCCTCTTTACCTACCTTCCTACACCTCTTAAACATACAATTGAAAACTAGCCCAATGTTTACCCCAAGACACAAAGAAAATTCTTTTTAAAAAAAAACCTTTAAATTATTATCTTCATATAATGCCTTAGGCCAGTCTCCAAGGGAAATAGGCTTGAGAGAGATGTGCCTGGTCCCAAATGACGGGAGTAAGAGAAGCAGGATTGAACAGAAAAAAAAGTTAAAAAGTGATACAATTGCAACAGACACTTCAGGTAACCCTAGGAGGTGCTCAGGGGTTGGAATGGTCCTTCAGATATTTCTAGAATTAAAGCAAGAAGCCAGCTCTATACCGAACCCAACCCCACCCCCACCCCCATTGATCAGTTATTGGATTCCGGCTACCCATGGAGGAGGTTTGTATAATTCCCAAGAAAGGACTCACAAGCAACACTGAGCAGCAGGGCGTAGAGGAATGAGTGCCTCCCTATTGGAAGGGGAATCTGGGTGGCAGAACAGAGCATCCATCACACACATAAATTTCAAAAGCCACTATAAAATAAGAACGTGATGACATACTGGTATAAGAAAAAAGCAGTGAGAAAGAAGAAAAAAGTTAATTAAAAATTAATTTAATGTAGTTTAAAAGAAAAATAAAGTGCTTACTGAGTAAAAATCATTCTGCAGAAGCATGTACATGTAAAGGCAAGAAATCTCAAATGAAGAATAAAAAGACCCATATAAGCAAAACTACCAAAGACAAAATAATTTAAATCAGCCAGGCATAGTGGCTCACGCCTGTAATCCCAGCACTTTGGGAGGCAGAGGTGGGTGGATTACTTGAGGTCGGGAGTTCAAGACCAGCCTGGGCAACATGGCAAAACCCCGTCTCTACTAACAATACAAAAATTAGCCGGGCATGGTGGTGCATGCCTGCAATCCCAGCTACTCGAGAGGCTGAGGCACGAGAATCACTTGAACCCAGAAGGTGGAGGTTGCAGTCAGCCAAGATCGTGCCACTGCACTCCAGTCTGGGCGACGGAGCGAGACTGTCACAAAAAAAAAAAAAAAAAAAAGTTTAAATCAAGAGCACTAAGATTTGAGAAATAGAGAACAAAGAAAAAGAATGAAAAGAAATTAGCAAATACAAGCAAAATGGCCGGGCGCAGTGGCTCACGCCTATAATCCCAGCACTTTGGGAGGCCGAGGCGGGCAGGTCATAAGGTCAGGAGTTTGAGACCAGCCTGGCCAATATGCTGAAACCCCGTCTCTACTAAAAATACAAAAATTAGCCGGGCCTGGTGGCTCATGCCTGTAACCCCAGCTACCTGGGAGTCTGAGGCAGAAGAATTGCTTGAACCCCGGAGGTGGAGGTTGCAGTGAGCCAAGATCACGCCACTGCACTCCAGCCTGGGCAACAGAGTGAGACGTCGTCTCAAAAAAAAAAAAAAGAATTTGCAGAAATGAAGAAAACAAATTAAAGGGGCCCACCAATTACTACATAAGATTTTAAATGCAAAATTCATACACATACATCCTTGTAAAATTTCAGAACACCAAGAATAAAGAGAAGATCCTAAAATTTTGTGTGTTTGTGGGGGAAAGTGGGTAGGGAAGGGGTACAGATAGGAAAACAAAAAAGCTTGCATAGAAAAAAGAGTCATCATGTTGGCATCTAGTTTATCACCAGCAATGCCTTCACATCATTAAAGGAACCTAGAATTTTATTCCAGACAATATATGAAAGTAAGCTCAGAATAAAAACATTTTCAGATATGAAGGGTTTCAGAAAATTTTCCTCTCACAAATTATTTAATAGGAAGTTGCTTAAATATATGCTCCAGGAGAGTAAGGGGATAAGCCAAGAAAGAGAAAGAATGAGATTCAGAATCCAACCCAAGCCAGCAATAAAGAGAAGGCAGGCCTACAAAGAGTCAGTACAGACTGGAGTGGGACCATATCAGAACCAGGACCTCCCACCAAGAGGGCAGTCCTAGGTTAAAGAATTTTACTGAAATGTTGGCAAAATGTAATATTGTTATAAAGGCAGACAATGCTAGACCCTTTTAAAAGGCAATTGAAAACAACAGGAAGAAAAAACTAAATGGCCAAACAAGAAGCAAATTAAGTCATAGTACTCAGGCTCTGCAGTGAATAGTTTTATTTAGTCGATAAAATAAATGCACTTTATTGATTTTAAACTTTTAGAATGACCCTCTGGACAAAGCACAGAAGACTTAACTAGGGTTACAAAGCAGAATGTAAAAGTTGAAAATTTAAGAGTAAAGGTGAAGATAAGAGAAGTGGGTCAGTGTGAGTGGGAAAAAGATGAAATATGGGCTTCTCATATCCTCATCCCCCAAGTGGGCAGTCAAGAGATACTATCAAAAAGTGATTAAACAAGAAACAGAATTTAAAATATATTAAAATAAAAAGTTAACTAATAAAAATGCTAAAAATATTGATATAAGTACATGGCAATGAAGGGGGTGTGTGTCTCGGATTATTGCAATAGATAAATCCTCATTAGAAAGTCAATAGTGTATGTCTAAGGTTAATATATCAATTAATGACTACATATGCATATTGTTTTAAAACATGGCAGAAACTCCAGAAGAACCCAAAACAGAAGTGCTTTAAAGTATTTATTTCTTGGATGTACAGGTGGTAATAGGTCAAAATGTGGCAGTGGATAATTACTTATAAGGTCAAATGTACCTGTTTGACCATGAAAATATATTACTTTCATATAGTTGCAAATAGGTGATTGAGATAATAATAATAATAAATAGAAGAGAGAGAGAGATGATAGATAGGTGGATGGATAGATAGCTAAGAGTCAGAATAGAAAGCTGGGAGAATAATTAATTTATAGAGTTGTTCTACTTCTTTCCATCAGCTTAAAATTATTGCGAGTAACTTTCAATTGAAGAAAGACAGGATCCAAAAAAATGGAAAAAAAATCCTACTGTTTTAACAGTTACATTTTTAACCAGAAGACAATGCAATACAACAAATATTTATGGAACACTTCCTGTGAGCTAAAAACAGAGCTAATGTCTATAAGGATATGAATATAAATAAGGCATAGACCCTGCCCTCAAATTCACTTATTAGTTTTTTGTAAAGGGAATAACAGGTTTACAGATAAGTAAAGTAAAATATGGAATTAAAAGTCTCATAAATAATGACAACAATAACAAGACACTAATGGGAATTCAAAAAAAGAACATTCATTCACAAGTGAAAAACAATGAGGTTCTCAGGGAAGGCTCAGTCTTAGAAATTGAAAGACAGGACATAGAGTCCAGTTCTACTGGAAAACAAAAAATGCATTAATCAACCTGAGAAAAGAAAGAGTAGAATGAATTCAAATTTAAGAGACTCTTGAGTGCCAGACAGCTCATACTTTATCCTGTATTTACTGAATGTGTTTTAGTAAATGGAAGGGTGTCAGAAAATGTACCAGTTAAAATAGGGTTGGTTATGCTGCAGTTACAGACAAGACCCAAACTTTTGTAGTTTACAAAAATAAAGGCTTATTTTATGTGAATGCTAAATGTTCATTATGGTTTGGCAGGGAGGCTTTTGCTTATTGCAATCACCCAGGGTCTCAGTCTAAGAAGCAGTCACATCTCAAACACCACTGTTCATCAAGGAAATAAGAGCTCTTCGGGGTTTGCACTGTCAAGTAAAATTTCAGCCCAGAAAGGATACGTTACTCCTGCTCTCATCTCATTGGCCAGAAATAATTACAGCGTCCCATCCAAACGTAAGAGGCCAAGAAGAGCAATCCTACCTGGAGTGGAAGAGAGATGGAAATTTTTAGGGAAATATCACTAATGACTACGACAGTGAGTGTGGGAATGAGAAGAATTATGATCAAGGTTGTGCCTTAGTAAGACAATTGTATTAGTCAAGATATATTCTATAGCATAGTTTTGTATTCATTAGGCCAAAGTTTTTAATTCAATTAAATTAGGTGGGTTATTCATGCTAGCTAGCTGACTCAATATGAAACACTGCCCTTTATACAGCAAAGAATGTTATCAGCCTAGGGATCTAGAGTAAACACCCACCAGGACTTAAGAGAGGTAGACTACAAAGCCAGAGAAGTTTTTCTGTTTGTTTGTTTGTTTTTATTTATTTAGCCCAGTTTCCCAAAACTTTGATGGTCAGCCCTATTGAGGAAATTCATAGATTTTTAAAATTGTTTTTGCCATCAAGTAAGTTAACAAGTAACTCTGAGACAAAGAACATGTGTTTAGAGCTAGCTTACAAAGGACAAAATCAAAATACTGAGGAAAAAAGTACCAACTTTCAGCCAGAGCTGATTTGTCTGTATCAGAGTCAAAAGGACTTTGAAAACTATAGTATGTTTAGCTTGGATTTTGACCAAATTATCTCTGTCATATTGCCCCGTTTTCCCGAAGCAAGGTCCATAGATCACTGCAGAAGTTTTAAACCCTTATGTGAATTGAGACAGACTTCCACAAAGTGAGTACTTATCTGTAACTCACTAGTGCTGATGGTCACAGGAAGACATGGCAAAGAAAGACGCAATGGATCATTACATTCAATTAAAAAAAGATTTAGTGAGTCTTATTTGAGAAAAACTCTTTGGATTAAAAAGATAAGTCCTAACTTCTTCCTATAAGTGATTTTTAAAGGACAGGCATTTCTTAGTCATTTTTCACTGTCTGTGTCACAGTTTCTTTATTTTATATTAAGAACAAAATGATGAGCAATGTATTAAAAAGAAATGTTAATTTATATATTTGAAATTATGCTTCACTTCTTACATCATTTTCGACATGAATAACTCCCTTTACTTATGATATGAAAGCAGGTTTGGCTAGAATTTCTTGTTAAGACAATTATAAATACTACCCATCACTGAAAACAATAAATACCAAGGACACTCAGATTGATGAAGCCATCAGTGTTAATACAGTAGGGATGCTAAAAATAAGACTGTTAAGGCTGTCAGCATCTATTTTTTTCACCCCAATTGCAACAAATTCACAAAATGGTAAAGAATTTAACAATCAAACTATCATTTCAACATTATATCATTTAACTACTTTGTAATTCTATGCACTTATTTTATAATGGCAATTCCAAAGCACTTTAGTATATACTTTTTAATACTTTGCAAAATGCTTTCTATATTTTTTGAGATAAGATCACAGTACCCTTGGAATAGTGGTTTGAATTCTGGATTCAAAAGAAAAACTGGGATATCAAGTAAACAATATATTCAAATAAAACTATTGTGGGATAAACATTTTTTTCTTCAAAGGCTTCAGATAAATTAAGACATAAAATATACACATCTGTGGCCAATTGATGGCTGTTAAGAACAAATGGCATTGAAGACTATAGGTTTTAGGGTCAGTAAAATATCCCATCCATGGTTTAGGAGCTATTAAATTACTTAACATTTCCAAGATTTAGGTTCTTCATTTGTAAGACAGGGATAATAATATCTATTTAACAATTAACTAAAATGAATGAAAAGTTTTATATAAAACATGTATTACAGGGCTTAGACTTGGTACATAGACAATAATGCATTAATAATTTTTAACCGACGTGGTCTTATAAGGAAAAACCATTTCACCCCCTTGTAAAGTATGAGAAAATGTTGATATAAGGTAATCCCAGGTCACATAACCCTCAGAGAAGTTGATGCCACTTGGTAAATATACAAAACGTATAAAATGTTCTAGATAGAAACAACATAGATGAGATATTCTTCCTCCTGTATAAAATACAGGTGTGGACACCAAAGAAAACAGTAAATTTTGAGGCAGAGGGATGTTTGGTGATATTGACCAACTTGTGAGATTAATAAAGAAAGTGATAGTGTGCAGAGGGGCTATACACAGAAATTATTCTCAGGAAAGAGGTATGTGGGAAAAGAAAAATTTTATTTAGAAGATGTACTGTGCCAAAGTTGTTTCTTAAATATTAATGAAACTGATATTTCCAACAAAGCCAGTAATTTTTATGGAACAATTTAATTTGAATAGGTAAAATGTATTTAAAATGGGGAAAGAAGTCAATTTTCAATATTTTTATATTCTACCCAGTTTTACTCCAAAGCTGCATGATTTTCTATCCCTGTAGCAAAAATAAACTGCATATAAGTTGGACTTCATCAAAATTAAAAGATTTGTCAAAGGCGGCTTTCATTATTTTGAGGAAAGTTGCTTCAATGCCGAGTTTGTTGAGGATTTTTAACATGAAGACATGTTGAATTTTATCAGAAGTCTTTCCTGTATCTATAGAGATGATTGTGTGCTTTTGTTTTTATATAGTAAATCACATATATTGATTTGTGTTTGTTGAACCAATCTTGCATCCCTGGGATAAAAACTACTTGATGGTGGTGGATTAGCATTTACATGTGCTTCTCGATTCAGTTTGCTCGTATTTCATTGAAGATCATTGCATCTACGTTCAAAGTTCATCAGGGATATTGGCCTGAAGTTTTCTCTCCAGTTGTGTCTCTGCCAAGTTTTGGTATCAGGATGATGCTGGTCTCATAGAATGAGTTAGGGAGGAGTTCTTCCCTTTAATTATTTGGAATAGTTTCACCAAGAAAGAATGGTACCAGCTATTCTTTATACATCTAATATAATTTGGTGGTAAATCTATCTGTGAATTCACCTTTTTCTTGTTGGTAGGCTTTTTATTACTGATTCAATTTTGGGACTCTTTATTGGTTTGTTTAGGGATTCAATTTCTTCCTGATGCAATCTTGGAAAGTTGTATGTTTCCAGGAATTTATCCATTCTTCTAGGTGTTCTACTTTGTGTGCATAGATGTCTTTATAGTGTTCTCTAAGAGCTTTTTTTCTACTTCTGTGGGGCCAGTGGTAATGTCCCCTTTGTCATTTCTGATTGCATTTATTTGGATCTTCTCCCTATTTTTCTTTATTAGTCTAGCTAGCTGTCCATCAATCTTATTCATTTTTTTCAAAAAACCAACTCCTGGATTTGTTAATCTTTTGTATGATTTTGTGTATCAGTTTCTTTTATTTCAGCTCTGATTTTGGTTATTTCTTGTCTTCTGTTAGCTTTAAGGTCGGTTTTTCTCCTGTTCTCTAGTTCCTCTAGGTATGCTGTTAATTTTAGATATTTCTAACTTTTTGATGTGGGTATTTAGCACTATAAACTTCCCTGTTAACACTCATTTAGCTTTGTCCTAGAGATTCCAGTATATTGTATCTTTGTTCTCATTAGTTTCAAAGAATTTTTCAATTTCAAAATAATGAGAGCCATCTATAACAAACCCACAACCAACATCATACTGAATGAACAAAAGCTGGAAGCATTCCCCTTGAGAACTGGAACAAAACAAAGATGCCCACTCTCACCACTCCTTTTTTTGGGGGGGTGGAGAAAATCTCACTCTGTCACCCAGGCTGGAATGCAGTGGCATGATCTCAGTCACTGCAGCCTCCATCTCCCATGCTTAAGCGATTCTCCTGTCTCAGTCTCCCAAGTAGCTGGAGTTACATGCATGTGCCACCGTGCCTGGCTAATTTTTGTATTTTTAGTTGAGATGAAGTTTCACCATGTTGTCCAGGCTGGTCTCGAACTCCTGACCTCAAGTGATCATCTGCCTTGGCCTCCCAAAATGCTGGAACTATAGGTGTGAGCCACTGCACCCAGCCTCATCACTCCTATTTAACATAGTACTGAAAGTCCTAGCCAGAGCAATCGTGTAAGAGAAAGAAATAAAAACCCTCCAAATAGAAAGAAAGGAAGTCAAACTATCTCTGTTTGCAGACAATATGATTCACTACCTAGAAAACCCCATAATCTCTGCCCAAAACTCCTAGATTGGATGAAGAACTTCAGCAAGATTTCAGGATACAAAAATCAATGTACAGAATTCAGTAGCAATTCTATACATGAACAACATTCAAGCTGAGAGCCACATAAACAGTGTAATTCCATTCACAGTAGCAAAATAATAATAATAAAAAAAAATACCTAGGAATACAGGTAAACAGGGAGATGAAAGATCTCTACAATTAGAATTATAAAACACTGCTCAAAGAAATCAGAGATGACACAAACAAATGGAAAAACATTCCATGTTCATGGATAGGGAAAGCTGATAAAAAGAAGTGATGGGAAAAGGACTCCCTATTCAATAAATGGTGCTGGGATAACTGTCTAGCCATATGCAGAAGATTAAAGCTGGATCCCTATCTAACATGATATACAAGATAGATTAGAGTCTAAGATGTAAAACCTAAAACTATAAAAACCCTGGAAGATAACCTTGGAAATATCATTCTTGACATAGGCTTCAGCAAAGATTTTATGATGAAAATGCCAAAAGCAATTACAACAAAAACAAACATGGACAATTGTGACCTAATTAAACTAAAGAACTCCTGCACAGCAAAAGAAACTATCAACAGAGTAAACAGACAACCTACAGAATGGGAGAAAATATTCACAAACTATGCATCCAACGAAGGTATAACATCCACAATCTACAAGAAACCTAATTTAACAGACAAAAAAACAACCACATTAAAAAATGGACAAATACGGGCCAGGCACGGTGGCTTACCCTTGTAAGCCCAGCACTTTGGGAGGCTGAGGTGGGCAGATCACCTGAGGTCAGGAGTTCAAGACCAGCCTGGCCAACATGGTGAAACCTCATCTCTACTAAAAATACAAAATTAGCTTGGTGTGGTGGTGCATGCCTGTAATCCCAGCTACTCAGAAGGCTGAGGCAGGAGAATCACTTGAACCTGGGAGGCAGAGGTTGCAGTGAGCCAAGATCACATTACTACACTCCAGCCTGGGTGACAGAGCAAGACTCCATCTCAAAAAATAAAGGCCGGCCAGGCACAGTAGCTCATGCCTGTAATCGTAGCACTTTGGGAGGCCAAGGCAGGTGGATTGCCTGAGCTCAGGAGTTCAAGATCAGCCTGGGCAACACAGTAAAACTCTGTCTCTACTAAAATGCAAAAATAATTAGCCGGGCATGGTGGTGTGCACCTGTAGTCCCAGCTACTCAGGAGGCTGAGGCAGGAGTATTGCTTGAACCAGAAGGTGGAGGTTGCAGTGAGCTGAGATCATGCCACTGCACTCCAGACTGGGTGACAGAGCAAGACTCCATCTCTACAAAAAAAAAAAAAAAAAAAAAAAAAAAAGACCAGGGTAGGGGTGCAGGCAAAGGACACGAACAGACACTTTTCAAAAGAAGATGTACACATGGCCAAAAAGCATATGAAAAACTGCTCAACATCACAAATCATTACAGAATTATTTTAATGCAAATTGAAACCACGATGATATACTATCTCACGCCAATCAGAATTGCTATTATCAAAAAGTCAATGTATTTAATATTAGTCCATTTTCCCAGTGCTATAAAGATACTACTCAGGACTGGGTAATTTATTTTAAAAAATGATGTTTAATTGACTCACAGTTCCACAAGGCTGGGGCAGGCTCAGTAAACCTACAATCATGGCAGAAGAGGAAACAGGCATGTCTTACATGACAGCAAGCAAGAGAACGTGTGAAGAAAGCAAAGGGGGAAGAGCCCCTTATAAAACCATCAGATCTCATGATAACTCATTCACTATTATGAGAACAGCATGGATAAAACTCCATGGATAAAGCCCCCATGATTCAATAACCTCTCACCAGCTCCCTCCCTCAACATGTGGGGATAATGGGGATTACAATTCAAGATAAGATTTAGCTGAGGATACAGAGCCAAACCATGTCATTCTACCCCTGCTTTCTCCCAAATCTCATGTCCTCACATTTCAAAACACAATCATGCCTTCCCTATAGTCCCCCAAAGTCTTAACTTATGCCAACATTAACTCAGAAGTCCAAGTCCAAAGTCTCATCCACCTTTGGCAAGTCCCTTCCACCTAGGAGTCTGTAAAATCAAAAGCAAGTTACTTCCAAGACACAATGGGAGATATAAAATGGGGGCACAGGCATTGGGTAAATACACCCAATTGGCTAAAACAAAGGGGCTACAGGCCCCATCCAAGTTTGAAATCCAGTGGGGTATTTATTAAATCTTAAAGCTCCAAAATAATCTCCTTTGACTCCATGTCTCACATCCAGGTCACGCTGATGCAAAAAGTAGTCTCCCACAGTCTTGGACAGCTCCACTCATGTGGCTTTGCAGGATTCAGCCCACCTCCTGGCTGCTTTCACAGGCTGGTATTGAGTGTTTGCAGCTTTTCCAGGTGCATGGTGAAAGCTGTCAGTGGATCTATCATTCTGGGATCTGGAGGAGGGTGGCTCTCTTCTCAAAGCTCCACTAGGCAGTGCCGCAGTGGGAACTCTGTGTGGGGGCTCTGAGCCCACATTTGCCTTCTGCACTGCCCTAGCAGAGGTTATTTATAAGGGCTCTTCCCCTGCAGCAAACTTCTGCCTGGACATCAGGCATTTCCATACAACCTCTGAAATATAGGTGGAGGTTCCCAAACCTCAATTCTTGACTTCTGTGAACCCCAAAGCCTAACCCTACATGGAAGCTGCCAAGGCTTGGGGCTTGCAGTGTCTGAAGCAATGGTCTAAGCTGTATGTTGTCCCCTTTTAGCCATGGCTGGGATGCAGGGCACCAAGTTCTGAGGCCACACAGAGCCCAGCCCATGAAACCATTTTTCCCTCCTAAGCCTCAGGTCTGTGATGGCAGCAGCTGCCATGAAGGTCTCTGTCAGACCCCAGAGACATTTTCCCCATTTTCTTGGTGATTAACATTTGGCTCCTCGTTACTTATTCAAATTTCTGCAGCAAGCTTGAAATCCCCCCGCCAGAAAATGGGTTTTTCTTTTCTATCGCATCATCAGGCTGCAAGCTTTCCAGACTTTTATGCTCAACTTCCCCTTTAAACATAAGTTCCAATTTCAAACCATTTCTTTGTGAATGCATAACATTGAATGCTTTCAGAATAATCCAGATAACATCTTGAATGCTTTGTTGCTTAGAAATTTCTTCTGCTAGATACTCTAAATCATCTCTCTCAAGTTCAAAGTTCCACAGATCTCTAGGGCAGGGGCACAATGCCGCCAGTCTCTTCACTAAAGCATAGCAAGAGTGACCTTTGCTCCAGTTCCCAATAAGTTCCTCATCTCCATCTGAGACCACTCAGCCTGGACTTCATTGTCTACATCATTATCAGCATTTTGGTCAAAACCATTGAACAAGTCTCTGGGAAGTTTCAAACTTTCTCACATCTTCCTGTCTTCTTTTGAGCCCTCCAAACTGTTCCAAACTCTGCATGTTACCCAGTTCAAAAGTCACTTCCATATTTTCAGATATCTTTATAGCAGTGCCCCACTCTCCATGGTACCAGTTTCCATTATTAGTTTGTTTTCACACTGCTATAAAGAAATACCAAGACTGTGTAATTTATAAAGAAAAGAGGTTTAATTGACTCATGGTTTTCAATGGCTGGGGAGGCCTCAGGAAACTTACAATCCTGTGGAAAGGGAAGCAGGCATGTTTTACATGACAGCAGATGGGAGAGTGTGTGATGGAAGCAAAGCAGGAAGAGCCCCTTATAAAACCATCAGATCTTGTGAGAACTCACTCACTATCATGAGAACAGCATGGGGGAAACTACCCCCATAATCCAATGACCTCCCAAGGGTCCCTCAACACATGGGGATAATGGGGATTACAATTCGAGATGAGATTTGCGTGTGAATTCAGCCAAACCATATCAGTCAAAACATAATAAATGCTGGTGATGTTGCAGAAAAAAAGGAACACTTATATACTGCTGGTGGGAATGGAATTAGTCCAAGTACTGTGGAAACCTGTGTAGCAGTTTCTCAAAGAACTTAAAACAGGGGTACTATTTGACAGCAATCCCATTATTGGGTAGATACCCAAAGGATTATAAATCATTCTACCATAAAGACTCATGTACACATATGTTCAGTGTAGCACTATTCACAATAGCAAAGGCATGGAATCAACGTTAATGCCCATCCACAGAAAACTGAATAAAGAAAATGTGGTACATATACACCATGGAATACTATGCAGCCATAAAAAAGAATGAGATCATGTCCCTTGCAGCAACATGGATTATGGCTGGAGGCTATAATCCTAAGCAACCTAATGCAGGAATAGAAAACCAAATATTGCGTGTTCTCATGTATAAGTGGGAGCTAAACATTAAATACACAAAGACACAAAGAAGAGAACAATAAACACCAGGGCTACTTGAAGGTGGATGATGGGAGGAGGGAAAGGACTGAAAAACTACCTATGGGGTACCATGCTTATTACCTATGTGATAAAGTAATCTGTACACCAAACCCCCGTGACACACAATTTACTTATGTAAGAAACTTGCACATGTAAATAAAAATAACATAAACATGAACCTAAAACAAAAGTTTTAGAAAAAGATTACATTGTACAACAGAGTAAAAGTTGACACTGCATAAAAATGCATCATTTTATTCCTAAAGCCTCAACCACCCCTGGAATCTTCTCTCTCTCCCAGCTCAATAAACAAAGCCTGAACATATTCTCTCAACTGTCAGCAGAATCTTAAATATTGTTCTGAAATTCACAAAACAGAACATAAATGTTTTAACTTAAAAACAGGGATGGGGAAACTTTCTTTTTTATACCCTCTTCTTAAACAGGAAGCAGATGCATATTCTTTTTCTAAAATTCACCGAATATGTAGAAAAAAATTAGTAGATAAGTTTGAAACAGAAGCAAAATTCTGGGAAACTTGTACTATCACAATAGTAAATAAATTACCTGCTGAGTTCTTATGTGCAAAAATATATAAATAAATAAATGATTTTGAAATTCAAAACACATTATCAAAATGAAAATATAAGCCACAGAGTATAAGAAAATATTTGCAAATGATATATCTGATAAAGGACTTGTTCCAGAATATATAAAAATCTCTCATAACCCAATACTAAAAAGACAAATGACCTAAGTTTAAAATTGGCAAAATATTTGAATATACATTTCATTAAAGGAGATATACAAATGATTAGCTAATAAGCACATAAAATATGCTCAATATCATTAGTTATTAGAGAAATGAAAATTAAAACAATGAGATGTCATATTAGTAAATATGTATGATAATAAAATCACAGGCCATAACAAGTGTTGGCAAAGATATGGGAGAATGTGGAGAAACTGGAACAATATATAATACTCATAGACATGTAAATGGTGCAGCCACTTTAGAAAATGGTTTGTCGGGGCTGGGTGCGGTGGCTCACGCCTGTAATCCCAGCACTTTGGGAGGCCAAGGTGGATGGATCACAAGGTCAGGAGATCAAGACCATCCTGGCTAACATGGTGAAACCCTGTCTCTACTAAAAATACAAAAAACTAGCCGGGCGTGGTGGTGGGCGCCTGTAGTCCCAGCTACTTGGGAGGCTAGAGGCAGGAGAATGGCATGAACCCAGGAGGCAGAGCTTGCAGTGAGCTGAGATTGTGCCACTGCACTCCAGCCTGAGCAACAGAGCAAGACTCTATCTCAAAAAAAAAAAAAAAAAGAAAGAAAATTGTTTGTCTGTTTCTTAAAATACTAAACACAGATTTATCATATAATTCAGGAGTTCCACTCTTAGCTATATACCCAAGAGAAATAAAAAGAAATGCCCACAAAAAGACATTCTATTCAAATATCCATTGTAGCATTATTTGTAATGACCAAGAAGCAGAAACAATCCAAATATCCATTGACAATAGAACTCTCTGTGATGATGGAAATGTTTTGCTACTTGCTGTCTCCAGTATGGTAGTGCCTAGGCACATGTGGCTGCTAAGCACTTCAACTGTGGATTAGTGATATTGTTGAACTGATTTTTTTATTTTATCTCAATTTAAAATTAAATAGTGATACATAGCTAACGGATACCATATTTAACATCACAACTCCAGACTAATCCGAAACACTGCTGCTCTTTTCAGACACTTAACCCAATCACTAACCTCAAAGCTATTTGTGATCATAAATGTTAACAAGATGGTCCTTCTTACATTCACTCAGCAAACATTTATGAAACTCCTCCTATGTATAAGATGCACTTGATAATACAAAGATAAATTGGACATGATACCGCTCTTCAAGGAACTTATAGTCTAGTAAGGAAAATAATCGTGCACAAGTAGACAAATTATAAGTAGGAAATAGTACCTCAAAAGAGGACTTAGACATGTGTTAGTAATCCAACATAGGGAAAACCATTTCCAGCCTACAAACTGAAAAATCCTGAAAAGTTTGGAAGACACAAAGTTGACTAGGGTCTTAAAGATGAGTTACAGGTAGTCTCAATGAGGAAGGAAGGGCATTTGTGGCTAAGGGACTTCCTGAAAGAGAGAAGGGCACAGATAGTGCTGGTTGAAGATCAGTCACTTTAGATTGTTTAAAAAAAAAGGCATCGCAAAAACCCTACTCATTCCCCCAAGCTCTTCAAACCCTGACAGTGAAAGTAGTTATTTTATAGATTCTCAGTGCATCATATTAGGAGATATAGCATGCAGGCTTGTCCCATTAGTGGTGACGGTAACTTTGAACACTTGCCTAAGGAAGTGTCCACCAGGCTTCCCCACTCTGAAGTCACTATTTTCCCTTTATAATTAATAGTAAATTTAAGAGACAGTTTTAGACTATATATTCTGCTCCTTACCAAATGGTCACCTACAGTTTTAGTGTTAATTAATGAATCTTGCCCAAATCAATTATTATGCTTGCAAAATAATGATTTTTAAATCTCCATCATTGTATCCACATGTAATAGTATTTTATTAGGACCACAGAGGCTCATGGTAAGAGAGTTTTTTTTTTCTCTCCTTCATTTTTACACTCATTTTTTATTTCAATATAGACTCATGGATCCTTTGCAATAGATTATAGTCCATTGTTATCATCAATTTTGATGCTCAAATTGTCTCAGATTTGGCCAGAAGAGGCATCTTGAAGTTGGCTTTTGATTTTTTCTGACATGTCTTCATTCCTTTTTGAACTCTTCGTTACCCTCTGACATGAAATCTTCCTTATTCATATTCTGTTCTCTCTGCCTTGGAATAAGCCATTTTCCCAAGGACTCCTGGTTATATTTAGTGAGAAAAGAGACTTAAAAACATATTTTTAAAAACTTGTGACTTAGACTTGATGTTTTTAATATGTGCCATGTACTACTTTTTAACAGAGAGTTTCTGCTAACAGTACCCTTAATCCCCACTCTTCTGATAAAGGAAAGTGTGCTACTCTTAACTTTGGGAAGACACAACTCCTTCCAAGCCACCAGCTCAAGAGGAGAGGAGAAAAATCATAGACAAATAGAGTAGCAGATACTCCCAAAACCAGTTCTTGGTGATACAAAGGTGATGTTATAAACAGAGGGCCACTTCATCCCTCCTCTCAAAAAAGAAATGGGAGTTCAGAAAAAAATGTGCCAGGAGCAGCAAGTGCTACCATCTTGGTGGCTAAAAATAGAGCCACTATCATCTAATGTGCTGGTCCCTCCATTGTGACAGGGTCAGAAGGAGTGACGTGCCCCTTTGTACAATTAATGTCATGCTCATGGTCAAAATTATATTGAGAACAAATATACAGCATCCTCATTTGTAACAAGACTATTGCCTAAAAGAGAACATAAATGTTCCTCCAGATAAAATATGTTGCTTTTAGTCATGGCAAGAGGAAACCAGCCTCAAATCTCCAGAGTGGAGAGACTAGATGTGATCTGAAATCCCTGTTACCTTCCCCAGGTGAGGCAACAGAACTAAAGATTTTGCCTGCCAAATCTAGGCAGGAGAAAGCTACTATTTACATGTCGATTGACATCAGATGAGTTACATTCACAAGCCCTCTGATGGGATGTTTTTCAGTATGGGAATGGGGACAGACTCTGAAGAATGGCTGAGGTACTGCACAAGGAAGATGAAGAAATTAAAAGTGAGAAAGAGATCTGGAATCCTACTTGAGACACCCACTAAAGACCTGGAAGAGTGAGCCCTTCCCTACTAGAACAAAGTTTAAGTCTTAGTTTCCAGTTTGCTTCAATTGCTCTGGAAAAGCTCAGTGAAACAAGTGCTTCAACCTTCATTGTATTTCAATATGTTTTGGGCCTAAATGAGATTATCTGAGTGGCAACCTCTCTACTCCAAGGGGTCCTCTCCTGTACAGTACTAGGTGGAACCATTGACAGCAGAACCTTCTTCAAGCACGGGAAATCAAAAGAACAACTTCTCCAATTTCTCACAGACAGTAAGAAACACTACCAGGACCCTGTTTCACCTGGATTACATATGTCTGTTTCTCCCAAAATAGCATCTCTGATGTGTAATTGTGTACACACCTGGAGGTGACTGCCCAGGCTTTTACCCCCATTTTGTCTGCATTCCATCCCCCTTTTCTTTAGCCCTACAAATGGGTCCATTAGATCACAACCTAGCAGAGCTGGGGAGCCTAGTGCATTATTGATACAGATGGAGGTAACACAGACTACTGTTGCAGGGTATTTGACATTCTTCTCTCATTTATATGCTTAGCATTAAACTTTCCCCTAACATCCAACCCTACATGCTGACTTCCTACCTTGACCATTTCTTTTAGATCTTCAGAATCTCCCAAGCTGAAATTATTACTTGCTTCCTAAATCTAGTCCTACTTCTGTTTGCCCAAGTTGTTCAGGCAAAAACAAAAAACAAAAAACAAAAAAAGGATCTTAAGTTTGCCTTAATCAGCCATCAAGTCTAATCAGCCATGAAGTCTCCTTCACATCTCTGGAATTTCTTCCTTTCTCCCTATCCTCTGTGGTGTCGCTGGTGGTTTGTGCCCTCATCATCTCTCATCTGTTCTGCTTATTTGGACCTGGCCCATTTGAGTAAACCTGCTCGAGAAATAGATTCTGGAACAAAAAATATACAATAATAATAACAATCCTTCATCAGCCTCTCCACTCTGGAATTTGTCCATACTTCTTGTTTCTGCCAGTTCTGCTGACATTTTTTGCACTAATCTCTGTGATTTACTCACTGACATGTGTTGGTCCAAGTTTTGTCTCCCGATTTACATGTGGAATGCTTCCAGTTTCGACCACCCATCTACAGCATATTATACAGAATCAGCTCAGGAATCACACTTGGACATGACCTGAGAATCTTCCTCTAGCACCATGAGCTTTACTGGGTAACAGGCCCTGTGTGGCCGCCATCCATCTCTGTAGGACCTACCAGTAAGCCCCAGTCTTTGCCAAAGAAAGGAGTCAGAAGTTCTCCACCTTTAGTCTCTCTCATCCCCAAAACATTGATGGTAGTATTTATAACTAATATCTGTGCCGTGCTTTGTAGTTTAAATCTAACTTAAATTCCTTGAAAATCCTCCCAAATTCTCCTACACTGCTATAAGAATCTTTCCAAAACACAAATCTGATCATATCATGTTACTGCTGGCTCCTAGTGGCATGGGAGATGAAAGACATGCTAAGCTTGTCATTTAGGGGTGTCCACTATCAAATTGTCTTTGAGCTGTATCTCCCCTTAATTCTAATCACATTAAATTATGATGTCTTATTTCCTAAATTCACAAAGATCTCTTGTACCTCTTTCTATGCCTGCCATTCCTTTTTCTTGAATTTTCAGGTTGGAGCAAATGTAATTGTGGTTAATGGCAAAAAAAATGCAATTACATTTGCACCAACCAAACAACATTCCCCTTACCTTTTCACAGTAATTGCTTCAGTTTAGCTTCAAAGGACACCAACCTCCTAAAACAGTAAACATCTTCCTTCTCTACATTTAGTATCTTCCAGTTCTGATTAGCTCATTAGGCTCCTTGTTCTTTCCAGTAACCTTCTTTAGGAAAGAGACAAAGTCTCTTTCATTCCTTTCTCCAGCATTTGGCATGCACTAGGTGCTCAGTAATAATACTGGTAGGAGGAAGACTGAGGGGAATTCTGTTAACTCAATAAAATAACAAAGAAAAGGAAACTATCAACAGATCAATGCACATGATGTTTTCACTTCAAAGATCAAATTATAATTGTATTTTAAGTGTTTCCAATCACTCTTTAAGCAGCACAGGAATGGGTTATTGCCTTACTCTGAGTTTCATAAAATACAACTGTTCTACCTGAAAATTCCTTTGATTTGTTAAAAAAAAAGTTTTATTTAAAATAAGGAATAAGAAATGATTTCCTAATAGAAGCATTATCCAATCCACTTGTTTATGTTTAATCCAGAACTTATTTTCCTCTGAAAGGTATGACAACAAGATTGAAGATTTGCTGCAATGAAATACTGGTGCAACACTTTATTTCCTCAGTCATATTGATGTAGACAGGCCACATTGAAATACCCTTGGAGAATCATTTCAGGTTATTTGATATAAAAGAAGTCATTGTACCTCTAAATAATATATCTACATCACTGCAGCTCAGGTTTTAAAGATAATAACTATGCCATAGGTAGCAAGTATATTCATTTCCAGTCATTTTTTCACAAAAGAGGTAAGGAACCATTCTTTTTCAACTTCAGATACCCATCAAAATCTGCTGATGATTGTCATACCTGTTCAAGACATCATAACCAGGTGATGAGGTCATCAGATTGATGTCCATCAATCGGTGCAATTTGAGCTCAGAAGGTCTAAAGAGTGATCACGACAAAACATTGCACAAATTGCCTCCCTAATGTTTCATGGGAAGCTGAGAATTGGTAAAGAATCACTTCTACCTAAGCCCATAAATCTAATCTCAAAATATAGATTCAGAATATTCCCTCTTAAGCAAGAAAGTATGGGCATTCATTACACGGCCTTGCCCCTCACATATATACTCGGAGACATCCCAAATCACAGAATGACAGTATGAAAAATTATTTTTCTAATAGTTGCCATTGGAGTAACTACTTTGTGCTAGACATAGTTATAAATATTGTTTTCAGTTGTGAGTAATCCTCATAGAAACAACGAGGTAGGCATGATTATACTTGTTTTATAGATAAAGTTACAAGCTCAGGAGAGGTTAAATAATCCGAGAAGATTCACACTATTAGCAAAAGTGGGAAATCAGGAATCAATCCCAGATCTGTCCGATCTCAAAGCCCTAGCTCCAATATCAGCAGCCCTTCAAAATTCCCTTCATCTGGGTCTTCTGGAAGAAATACACGCTGCTGTCCACATGAAGACTCAGGCTTTGGTTTCCACATTCCTAGTTTTGGTTACAAGGGTTTAGAAGAGACTTAGGCCTGACTATGTTGAATCATTGAACTTAAACGTGAACCCAACTGCCAGGCTATCATGTTGTCAATTTTATTAGTAAAGAAGAACCTAGAGACTATCATTTCTGGCAATGTGGCAGATTAGTGACCCTGAAAAAAAAAAAAAAACTTTCCCATTGAAAACAGCTAAAAATGCTGGTAGAGACAGAGATAGAGAGACAGATACCTAGAGAGAGAGAGAATCAGGGAAATTAGGACTCCACAAACCATAATATGACTGTGGAAATCTAAGAGACAAGACCATGTCAAAGTTATCTTACACCTGGCTGTAATCTTGAACTTTATATTCATTTTATGAATTATACATATATATATATATATATAAATACACACACACACACACACACACACACACACAGTCATCCCTTGGTATCCATGGGGAATTAGGTTCCAAGAGTCTCCCTCTACCTCTGCAAATACCAAACTCTGTGGATGTTCAAATCCCTTATATAAAATGGCTAGGTATTTGCATATAACCTAGGAACTTTCTCCCATGTACTTTACATTATCTCTCGATTACCTGTAATATCTAATACAATGTAAATGCTGTGTAGTTGTTATCCTGTTTTATTTAGGGGATGACGATAAGAAAAAAATATCTGCACATGTTCAGTACAGACACAACCATTCTTTTTTAAAAAATATTTTCAATCTGTGGTTGGTTTAATCAGCAGACACAGAACCCACAGATATGAAGAGCCAGCTGTATATACTAATTTACGTATATAAATATATGAATTTTTATATATTCAAAGTGTAAAGAGAATAATAAAAAGACAATCTCAGAGTTGAGTTCAGTGGCAATCTAGCTATCATCATCAAAATAACAATTTGGGCTTATACACAGCAGATTGAATATATGCATTTACCTCTTCTTCCTCCTGAAGCAACGAGAAAATGGCATTAAATGAATAAAAATAAACACTATATGAGAGATTTTTTTTTTTTTTGAGACTGAGTCTCGCCCTGTCACCCAGGCTGGAATGCAGTGGTGTGATCTTGGCTCACTGCAACCTCTGCCTCCTGGGTTCAAGCGATTCTTCTGCCTCAGCCTCCCAAGTAGCTGGGACTACAGGTGTATGCCATCACGCCAGGCTAATTTTTGTATTTTTAGTAGAGATGGGGTTTCACCTTGTTGGCCAGGCTGGTCTTGAACTTCTGACCTCAGGTGATCCACCCACCTCGGCCTCCTAAAGTGCTGGGATTACAGGCTGGAGCCACCGCGCCCGGCCAGATTTTTTGTTTTGTTTTGAGATGGAGTCTCACTCTATAGCCCAGGCTGGAGTGCAATGGCACTGTTAGCCTACTGCAACCTCTGTCTCCTGGGTTCAAGCAATTCTCCTGTCTCAGCCTCCCGAGTAGCTGGGATTACAGGCACCCACCACCACGGCCGGCTACTTTTTTTGTATATATTTTTAGTAGAGATGGGGTTTTACCATGTTGGCCAGGCTGGTCTTGAACTCCTGACCTCAGGTGATCCGCCTGCCTCGGCCTCCCAAAGTGCTGAGATTACAGGCATGAGCCACAGCGCCCGCCCCGCCTCCCACTCCTTTTTTTTTTTTTTAATTCGAAGAAGGAAGTATACAAGTGAGTGGTAAATAACACAACCACGAGGCACAAATAGAAACTTAGGTGCCAGTAGAGAGCATAGAACAAGAACCAGTGAGGTGTTCTGGGAGGGCTCAGTATTTGGAGGCAGCAGGTGTCTCTGAAGGGTTACTTGGGAGGCTAAAACCAGAAGGGCTTTTCCTAATTGCGGGTCCCATCTCCTTGTTTCTTCTTACATCTCATAACCTTTTTATTTTATAGCAGACACTCTGTTAAAAAACAGTGGCATCTGAAGAATACTAAAGTTTTGAGGATTTTCATTGATTTGTTTCTTTTAGGTCATTTTTATCTCCTCCCAAAGAATACAAACTCTTTCCTATTTTGGCAGCTGAAGCAATTAGGTAGTCATTTGGATTTTGCCAGAAGTCAGTTTGATCTGGAACTGGATTTCAGCATTAATAGGATTAAACTCATCTCTTTTCAGCCCAGTCCCACTGCGAGTGCACAGTTGTGTGTGTGTGTGTGTGGTGGGGAGGGGAGAGGGTTTGGGGTGTTGAATCTCTTTGATATTATTCATGTTCGAGTCAGGAGGAGGTGAGCTGAGATTCCACCTTTGCATTTAACATAGGAGGTCCCGGTTCCAGACACAATGAGAATATGCGAGACTTCATGAATTCTTTCTGTGTCTCAGCTTCTCTTTCACTGCCCTGCTAAAGTAAAATTTAGAGGAGAGCAGGGAGAGATTTCAGGCCACAGAAATATTATCGTGCTTGAGGTACTCCAGTTTCAATCTATCTTGGGTACATCAACCATCACCCACAGTACAGCTTGCCTCTTCCAGCCAGGCAAAGCCTCTGGCAGGCTTCTTGCTCCTCCAGCCTCCAGGCAGCTGCCACAGCCCACTACTCACCTTTGAAGGGCTTCTCTCTGTGAAAGTCAATTCATTTAGGTTTCCTCTTGTCCGCTAATTCTCAGTTGTCTCACAGAAAGCATAATTATTATTTTGTCTTTTCTTTTTTTCTTAGTATTACCACAAGAGTGAAGATCTTTTCTATTTATTTACATGCAAACTAAAATCAAAACCTACTTTTTCAGGTTAAATTTTCACCTCACCTTGATAAAATATTTACTCTAAGTCAGACTTGTTCTAGGTCACATGAACATTAGTTGATTATATAGTAAAGATTTTGTTCTCAATCACAAAGAAAATTTTATTGTTAGTCCATAGTTTATTCAATTCCTCTTTTAAAAAATAATGTGATAGTCCAGTATGTTTCTCTATTACTGATGTCTGAAAGAAGTCTCATTCAATTGTTTTCCCATGCAAAGAATTGAGTCATGTAACCACTAATTTCCTTAACTACTAAAAGAAACATCTTTCTGTTAGCCTTCCAGAACAGAGGATTTATATATGGCAAGCCAACTTATTAATCTATGTAAACAACGAAAGCAAATTTATTTATGAGTTTTATTTCTTCCATTCTACAATATCTGGCATAATACAAAACACTGTTGAGTAGTAATATAAATGGAAAATCAGTCTAAATTTTGAAAAATTATAAGTCAAGCAACTTTTAAAATATGAGCAAGTTCAGATTATTCATGGGTATGCACAGATTCTCAATAACTATTAATAATATATTGACAAATAGAGATATTATGCTTTTCTTCATTAATAAATATAAAAAATGAGTTGTGGCATGCCAATGACACAAACTGTTCCCTTTTGCAAATATATCTACTATTAGTCTATTTCTCAAACCTGCTTTTTATTGACTGTGCTAAATAACTCAAATTCAGTTTATTGGGCTCATTGTGTTTCCTACACAGACCTCAGCATTGCATATTATTATTTAAAAGAAATAAAAACCCTCAATATACCCTAGTTGATGAAAATGGTGATTTTGCTAGAAAACATTGAGTTTTACCCATAAATTTTGGCTTTGGTATATTTAATCAATATGAACAGTCTATCAATAAAAAGCTTTTTAACTGGGAGATGTTTTGCTCTACCATGAATGCAGGGTACTATTCAAAAGACAAAAAATGTTTCCAGTCTCTTTGACTTCAGATTAATTTAAATTTTGTGTTCTGATAATAATCAAATTGGCTTTTTGTTGCTTTTTGCAGAAAAAGTACTAAGATCACTATAGTTCCCCTCTTCCTCATCACAGCTTTTTTCTATCTCAAAATAGCCCCCTCTTTAGCAAACTGGGTAAAAACTGCAACAACAGGTCACCGGGGCTGCGGGCACCGCGTAGGAGTGAGAGGGCAAGATCTGGCATCATCGCAGTTCTCACAGCGGCTGATGCCTTCTCCTATTTCTCTTTCGGGTATCTTTCCCTCCTCCAACCCAATCTTTTGACACTGAGCAGTACTATAGGGTTGCTGCAACAGATCATGTTAAAAGGAGCACTGAAAAGAGAGATCAGTTTGAAGAATAGATTGCTGGGCCGGACACGGTGGCTCATGTGTGTAATCCCAGCACTTTGGGAGGCCGAGGCGGGTGGATCACCTGAGGTCAGGAGTTTGAGACCAGCCTGACCAATATGGTGAAACCTCCTCTCTACTAAAAATACAAAAATTAGCTGGGCATGGTGGTGGGCGCCTGTAATCCCCAGCTACTCGGGAGGCTGAGGCAGGAGAATTGCTTGAACCCGGGAGGTGGAGGTTGCAGTGAGCCGAGATCGTGCCACTGCACTCCAGCTTGGGCGACAGAGTAAGACTCTGTCTCAAGAAACAAAGAAAGAAGGAAGGAAAGAAGGAAGGAAGGAAGAAAAGAAAAGAAAGGAAAAGAAAGAAAAAGAAAGAAAGATCACTGGATGAGTGGGTAGGGGCGATCCATTTATCCTTTATTTCCTCTAGCACCTTAGGTCCCTCGGCATAAAGCTACCTTTCCTTATCCTTATCTCCTACCACTTCCCTTTATGTACCTGGGGTTCCAGAGAAGCTGAACAGCTTTAATTAGGGATGATCCCTAATTATCCATCCTTCCTGTGTATTTTGACCACAAAGCATTTTGGTTTCACTACTTTCAGTAAACAATCAAGGTTTCAGTCAACAGTGCCTTATTCCCTTTTGATCTTCCTATATCACTATATCACTTTTTTTCTGTTTTTAAAGTAATTTTAGTCATATCTTTACTTCCTATGAGCTCTTTCAGAGAAGGAACCATAGGATAGACGCGTCTATATTCCAGGACACCTATAAGATGCTCAGCGAGGACACCTATAAGGTGCTCAGCGAGCATCCATACAATGAAAGAGTAAAGAAACACAGTACTTTGAAAACAAAAACATATTTAGCACCCTAGAAAACTAAGGCAGTTAAAAATTTCATTATTTAAAAATAGTTTATTTAATCTCACCAAAGACTTGAAGTCTGAACAGAGAAAAAATAATCTTAACCACATGAACCCTTAATGTCTCCAAAAAAAAAAAAAAAAAAAAAAAAGGAGGAGGAGGAGGAAGAGAAAGAAGGTAGGATATGAGCAGGAGGAAACTGAAAGGAAAAGATGTTAGTTATGTAGAGTCACAGCTGATGCAATTCTTTGGGATGTGGAGGTGGGTCTTGGGGTGAAGCAGAAGAATTTAACACTAAATAAATGTATTCAACTAACTGGAATGATGATCAAAATGCTTTCTCTTTGCCTGGCAATCATCTGAGAATGGCATTATAGTGAGTAGCTTAAGGAATGGGATGCCCAATCACTGATTCTCTAATTGCACATATTGATTATGACCAAGACTGCTTACTTACTGATGGGAAGGAGCCGTTTGGAAATAGTGTAACTCCAGTGTAGTTTTGCAGAGCAGAGCTATGCCTTGGTATCGCTGTCCAAGGAAATAGAAACTTCACATTAGAGTTTGAAAGAACCCATGGACCCTCACATTTTCATTACATTTTAGAATTTATGGCAGAGAACTTAGTTTTGCTTTCTTTAGAACATCTCTTTGGACTCAACTCTCTCATCCATTTTCTGGTTAGTGCTTATAACTATCAGATTAGAAACAACACATCCCAAGAAAAATTACCTGTCCTGGAGTTGAATTTTGCAGCACTAATATGTACCCCTAAAACACATCCTTAGTAAAACATTTAACATTTTAATTTCCTTTAAAAGAAGAAGCCAGTGAAATGTTGAGCTTGGTGTTTAGCTATCCTTTTGAGAAAGAAAATCTAATTTGGAGTGTGATTGTACCAAACTACAAAGAGTGATGTAAAAACCTTCCTGCAAACAAAGGAGACACTGCACTGGCTGAGCACACACTGCACTGCAGGTGTTGAGCTTCATAGGTCATATTTCACCCATTTTCTTCCCTTTTAGTCTTTTATTCTCAAAATATGCTTCTGAAGTCAACAGTAATATACTCATTTGTATAAATCCCCATTTGTATAATTTATTGTTTGTATAACAGTAAAATTAAATTCAGAGGTTTGAAGTTATATGCTCAAAATCATAAAATTTGCAAATCATGGACCAGAGATTTGAACTTGTATCTTTCTGACAGCAAATTCCCTGTTCCTCATACTACACTGTAGTGACAAGAACACTGTCTTAAGGGGGACAGGTAGAAAGAGGTCTCTAGTAAGGGAGAAAGTGTTTTAGGGTGAGGAGTTGGGGGCTCTAAAAATACCCTTTAATTTAACCCAATGCCACCCAGGGTGGCTCCCAGTTGGAACATTCCTCCTCATATTCATGGCCAGCATTCATGAAACAGGGCTGTCACATAAGTGGTACTTAAGTAAACCAAAGGCAGGTAATGCCTCCTCTTGATCCCAGAGAACGCTGCACGATACTCTTTTATATAAAAATTGTACATTGTGCTTCCATATGTAGGGTCATATGATGGTTACACGTCAGAGCCCTATAATTACACTAATTTGATTCAAATCCCAGTTCCAAAAATCCCTAGATACGTTATCTCAGAAAAGTCATTTAAGACCTTTGAAGCCTCTGTTTTCTCATCTCTAAAAGAGAAGTAATCTTAGAACCGATTATCAGGACTATTATCAGAATTAAATGAAATGGTTCACGTCCAGCACCAGTGAAATGTTTAGCACATAGTAAGTACTTAAGGAATGTTTGTGTATTGTGTAGAAGGCTGTGTGTACACTGAGGATAACAATATTAATCTGGTCTTCTATTTATAGGCTTGGTATGTATGTAAAGAGCAGCCAGTGGCAATTTGTAAAGTGCCTATGTATTTCTGGACATGACATTATTTTTATATAAAAGACTAATAAGATATTTTCTCAAGGGCCTCTTTACTACCTGTCACATGGGATTTGCTGGTAATTAACTCTGTGTATATGGCTAAATGGTTCTTGAAACATAGGGATTAGAAATCATTAAATAAGACTAAAATCAAAATGGGAATAAAAACAGGCTCAGAAACAAGGCTACATCTAAGTTAAAAGCAAACTGTAAAAATATTAATTTGCAAACAGATATGACTAAGAAATTAGGAAAGCTTTTAAGGAATTTTTCTCTGAGTTGTCAAAAATTTTAATAGATACCACTACCACTATGTTAGCTCATAGGACACACTATACTTAGTGTGCTTTTAACTTTGACAGTGTTTTCGAGCATAAAATGTGATGCATTATATCTAAATATCTTAATCAGCTGAAATGAAATTACTTTAAATTCCCCCAGGAACTTATTTTTTAATGGCTTTGGGACTAAAATTAGCTTTAATTCAATAGCATATACGTTCATCAATTTGCCAAAGAGACTGTAGAGAGAGGTGGAGGGAAAGAGAAGGAACAGACCAACTTTATGATCTGCTGCCACATGACTTTGAGGTAGAGTGTCTGATGCTAAGACCAATTCTGTTTCCACTAAACCTGATGACTTCCCCAGGCCAGGGTGCTGAAGTTCTTTAAGCTTTAGGATTACAGAAGGCTTATCATTACAGCCATAAATCAAAGCAGTAAGAGAATGAAAAGATGTCCTAGTGGAATTCAATTGGATTAAAGAAACAAATAGACCTGAGGCATGTTTGTACAGCTGCATGAGTTACTCATAACAAAGGACTGTCTAGCCTTAGGATCAGCCTGGACTAATTTGGCAGTGGAATTGAGATGCTGTTGAGTTTGCACTGGTCTAGCCGCTCTGTGAGATTAATGAGTAGTCATCATCGATCACATCTGTTTATGCAATCATTTAAATAAAATGCATTTGAGCTAATCAGAATTCCCAATCTCCCCAAGCCTGAAACAGCCCACATTGGAAAGTATTAATAGGGAAGTTGTCATAATACTGACTGCCCTCTTGGTCAGGACAGCTCAGCCAAGGCTGGTTCTTCACAGTTCTGAAAAGAAGTCATATGACAAACTGGACTTCACAGTGCATCCTGCGTTAGATATTTGTAACATCCTGCCATAGCCTTGATGCAAAAATAGGGCTGCAGAAACACTGAGAACACCAGAATTACCTATTCCAGGTATCAGTCCTGGAAAGGACAGCCAGGATGCTCAGGTGACAGTAGGCATGTGGGAGGAGAGATGGTCACAATCTCCATTATGCCTTTGCTCAGGTAAGCTGAAAATAGCAGCAGGAAGTCTGGACTTTGAGCAGATGCTCCAGAGTTAGATTGTTGTTGCCCATTGTACTAGGAAATCAATACCTATGCAATAAGGCTCTGAGTAGTGGCCAAGGGGATGAAATGGGACCCAAGCCAAGAAAAGAGGGATTGACAAAAACGTGGATGGGGCTGGGTGTGGTGATTCACGCTTGTAATCTCAGCACTTTCGGAGGCAGAGGCAGGCGGATCACTTGAGGTCAGGAGTTTGAGACCAGCCTGGACAACATAGCGAAACTCCATCTCTACTAAAAATACAAAAATTAGCCAGGTGTGGTGGCACATGCCTGTAATCCCAGCTACTCAGAAGGCTGAGGCATGAGAATTGCTTTAACCCGGGAGGCAGAGATTGCAGTGAGCCGATATCGCGCCCATAACTCCACTGTGGGCTGAGCATCTGTTTACAACTACAGAATTGTTCCAAGGCAGACAATTTGCCTATGGACATGGCCCTCGGCCACCTACAGGATGCAGACTCATTGGTTGTCCATGGT
Source organism: Pan paniscus (assembly GCF_029289425.2). Classification (NCBI taxonomy): domain Eukaryota; kingdom Metazoa; phylum Chordata; class Mammalia; order Primates; family Hominidae; genus Pan; species Pan paniscus. Next base: position 108,320,890 of record NC_073261.2, read on the forward strand.
TCATCCTTGAAACAGTTAGACACTCCCCAGAGTCCAATTGAAAGAAAAGAGGTATTATTGATGCCACATGGGAGGTTATATTTGTGACTGAATGACTGGACCAATGATTGTCAGATTTTAAGTCTTTGACTCTAGATTGGGGAGTCAGCTGGGGTGGGAAAACCTTGTTCTCATGCATCCTTCTTTTAGGAAGCCCTGAGGCTACAACAGATGGCCTGAAGCCTTCAGAAGGATTAAGCTCAGGCAGAGCCTTACATCTACTGTTTGAAGAATTATAAATTTGTATGACTTTCTCCCATTTCAGCATCACTTCCAAAGATGATAGTACATATCAGTTTTAAATAAACTGGCCTCCATATGCTATAGTAGAAAGAACATAAACTTTGTAATCAGGTAGACCCAAGTTGAAGTATTGGCTTTGCTACTTCCTGGATAGGTACTGAAGCTGAATCTAATTATTTTCTACAATGTATGCTGTGTACAGATAAAATGCATTGATGATTAAATGAAGGGAGAATTATTTTCTAATCTGAAAAATATATAATACTTCTACATTACTTGTGAGAATTAAATTAAGTAATATAGTTAGTATGAATAACCAATAAATATTCACTTTCTTTTTTATCATATTGTGTTGTCTATACAAGAATACTATATTTATGATATTTTTATTGGATTCAACAATAGAAAATATTTCGATTTAATCTGAATCATGGGATAATTGATGCAACAAGAATAAGTGGTGAAATGAAAAAAATCCTCAATAAAATATTAGCAAACAGAATCCAACAGTGTAGAAAAAGAATTATAAATGACAGCCAAGTCAGATTTGTCTTATGGTATGCAAGATTGATTCAACATTTGAAAAATTATTAATGTAATCTATCACTTCAATGGGCTAAAGAAGAAAAATTACATAACTATAGCAATAGATGCAATAAAAGGCATTTGACAAAATCCCACATCCATTTATGATGAAAATGATTGACTAACTAGAAATAGATGAGAGCTTTCTCAATTCAATAAAGAATATCTAAAATAAACCTTCGGCTATCATTATCCTTAATGGTGAGAAACTAGAAGCTTTCCCAATAAGATCAGTAATAAGACAAGAATGTCCCCTCTCACCATTCCTTTTCAACATCATACTGGAAGCCCTAACTAATGCAATAAGACAAGAAAAGGAGAAAAAAGGTATACAGGCAGGAAAGGAAGAAGTAAAACTGTCTTTATTCATAGATGACATAAAAATCTACGTGGAAAATCTGAAATAATCAACAAAAATAATTTCTGGAACTAATAAGTAATTATAGCAATGTTTCATGATATAAGGTTAATATGCAAAAGTAAATCATTTTCTTATATACCAACAATGAACAAGTAGAATTTAAAATTAAAAACATAATGCCATTTACTTTAGCACCTCCAAAAATGAAATACTTAGATTTAACCCTAACATAACATATACAAGATCTATTTTTCTCATATGTAAGAAAAATTCCAAAACTCTGATGAAAGAAACCAGAGAAGAATTACAAAAATGAAAAGCTATTTCATGTTCGTGGATTGGAAGATTCAATATCATCAAGATGTCATTTCTCAATTTTATCAATAAATTCAATGCATTCCCAATCAAAATCTCAGCAAGTTATTTTGTGGATATTGATAAAGCATCTAAAGTTATATCGAGAACAAGGGACTCAAAATAGCCAACACAATATTGAGGCAGAAAGAGAAAGTGAAAGGATTGATACCCCCAACTTTGAGGGGGTACAGTAATCTAGACAGTACGGTATTAATGGAAGAATAAATACTTCAATATAATTGACTAAAGAGTCCAGAAATAAACCCACATGAATATAGTCAATTGATCTTTGGCAAAGGAGCAAAGACAATATAATGGAGAAAAGATAGTCTTCTTGAGAAATGGTGCTGCAACAACTAGACATTCACATGCTAAAGAGTGAAACCAGACACAGGCCTTAAACTATTTATAAAAATTAACCCCAAATGGATTGTAGGCTTAAATGTAAAACAGAAAACTATAAAACTTTTAGAAGGTAACAGTATAAAATCTAGATGACCTGAGTATGGCAATGACATTTTAGCTACAACATTAAGGACACAATCCGTGAAAGAAGTAACTGATAAACTGGACTTTATTGAAATTTAAAATTTCTACTTGGCAGAAGACACTGTAAAGAGAATAAGGAGGCAAGCCACAAACTGAGAGAAAGCATTTGCAAAAGACATAGCTGATTAGCTATTATCCAAAATATACAAATAATTCTTAAAACTCAACAAAAAGATGAACAACTTAACTTAAAAAAATGGGGGCAAAAGACCTGAAGAGACACCTCACCAAAGAAGATATACAAATGGAAAATAAGTCTATGAAAAGATGCTCCATATTATGAAATACAAATCAAACAATGAGATACCATCACATCCCTATTGGAATGGTCAAAATTCAGAAAACTGACACTACCACATACTGGTGAAGATGTAGAGCATTAGAAACTCTCATTCGTTGCTGGTGGAAATGCAAAATGGTACAGCCACTTTGGAAGACAGTTTAGCAGTTTCTGACAAAACCAAACATAGTCTTACCATACAATTCAGCAATTGCATTCTGTAGTTTTTATCCAAATGAATTGAGAACTTATGTCCACACAAAAACAACCTGCATATGGGTGTTTATAGAATCTTGATTTATAATTGCCAAAAATTGACAGCATCCAAAATGCCCTTCAGTAGATAAATGAATAAATAAACTGTGGCACATCCAGACTCTGGAATATTATTTAGCAATACAAAGAAATGAGGGCCAGGTGAGGTGGCTCATGCCTATAATCAGGCCTTTGGGGGACCAAGGTGGGAGGATTGTTTGAGCCCAGGAGTTCAAGACCAGCCTGGGCAACATACTGATACCTGGTTTCTACCAAACATAAACAAAATTATCCAGGCATGGTGGTGTGCACCTGTAGTCACAGCTACTTGGGAGGCTGAAGTGGGAGGATTGCTTAAGTCTAGGAATTCAAGGCTGCAGTAAGCCAATATTACACCACTGCACTACAGCCTGGGCAATAGAGTGACAAAATGAGACTCTGTCAAGGAAGAAGGGAAGAAAGGAAAGAGTAAAGGAAGGAAGAAAGCGAAGGAGGGAGGGAGGGAGGAGGTGTCAAGACATGAGACAATATTGAGAAATCTTACCTGCACATTGCTAAGTAAAAGAAGTCAAGCTGAAAAGGCAACATACTGTACAATTCCAACCGTATGACATTCTGGAAAAGGCAAAACTATAGAGATAGTAAGATAATCAGTACTTGCAAGGTTGTGGGAGGAGGAAGGTATGAATAGGTAAAGAATAGAGGACTTTCATTGCAGTAAAAATATTCTGCATGATACTATAATGGTAGAAACATACCATTATACATTTGTCCAAGCTCATAGAATGTACAACTCCAAGAATGAACTCCAACATAAAGTATAAACTTTGGGTGATAATGATGTATCACAGGTTTATCAGTTGCAAGAAATGTACCACTACGGTGCAGGATGTTGATAGTGGAGGAAGCTGTGCTTGTGTGGTGAAAAGGGGTATATGAGAATTGTCTGTCCTTTCTGCTAAATTTTGTTGAGAACCTACAATTGCTCTAAAATAATAAAGTCTATTAAATATTTTAACTTAATTTTAATTTTAATTTAAAAATAAAATAAATGATGTTATTCACCATTACTGCCCCAGACATTCATCCTAACTGCAAAGTATGAAGGCAATGTTGAATCACAGATTTTCTTGGCTTGTTATTTTACATCACTAACTTGGTTTTGACATTAACAGTTAGCATCCAAAACAATCTTAACCATCAGGAATATGACATAGCCCTACAATTCAGGGACCATAAGGAAAACATTTTCAAGTTGTGTTAATGTAGGTCTCACTACAATGAATCTCTTAAACCAATATCTCACTAAAATCAGAGGAGATTTCTAGAACTCTCAAATAAATAGCAATAAGACTATGCATAATTGCATAGAAGTCAGTCTAAAATGCAACAAAAATGAATACCATAGTTGACATTGAACCAATATAATGAGTTGTTGGCCAATAAGCCTGAAACTCTTCTGTGAGCTGAGATGGAACAGCCACAAGTTGCTTGAACATTGTTTGAAAATGAGATTGTCATGTTTTCTGAGTCTCCAAAAGGAAAATAGACACATATGACAAATACTGGAGAGAAGACTCATCCAATTATTCTCTAATAGTTGATGTATGGCTGCATCCTTGCTCTCTGCCTTATCAGCTGAAGATTCCAGGCATGTAGTCCAGTTGCTAAGAATGTGGGTTCTGTAGTCAGACACATTGGGGTTCCATACCTTTGGAAGTATATTGCTTAGCTTTTCTAAAAGGGGAATAATACCTACTTTACTTGATTGTTGTGAAATTCAGTAAGACCATATATATATATTTAGCATCATGCTTCAAACGAAGATATATTACGCTGAAAAATATTAGGTTTAGAGACACATATCTATTTCTATATTCCTCATACATCATTCATTCATTCATGTGTATATTCATTCATTTATTCAGTCAGCCAGACACACACAGATTGACCTAATTATTTTACCACAAAGCACTAAACAAATATTCACTGTGTGCCAACCACTGTGCTAGGGACTAAGAGAGATATAGAATGTTGTTTTAGTCCGTTTTCACACTGCTGATAAAGACATATCTGAGACTGAGAAGAAAAAGAGGTTTAATTGGACTTACATTTCCACATTGCTGGGGAGGCCTTAGAATCATGGCGGGAGGCAAAAGGCACTTCTTACATGGTGGCAGCAAGAGAAAATGAGGAAGATGCAAATGCAGAAACCCCTGATAAAACCATGAGACTTGTTCACTACCATGAGAACAGTATGGGAGAGATGGCCCCCATGATTCAAATTACCTCTCACAGGATGCCTCCCACAACATGTGGGAATTATGGGAGTATAACTCAAGATAAGATTTGGGTGAGGACACACATTCCACCCCTGGCCCCTCCAAATCTCATGTCCTCACGTTTCAAAACCAATCATGACTTCCCAAAAGTACGTTAAAATCTTAACTCATTTCAGCATTAACCCAAATGTCCACAGTCCAAAATCTCATCTGAGACAAAGCAATTCCCTTCCACCTATGAGCCTGTAAAATCAAAAGCAAGCTAGTTACTTTATAGATACAATGGTGGTACTGGTATTGGGTAAATACAGTTGTTCCAAATGGGAGAAGCTGGCCAAAACAAAGGGGCTACAGGGCCCATGCAAGTCCAAAATCCAGCAGGGCAGTCAAATTTTAAAGCTCCGAAATGATCTCCTTTGACTCCAGATCTCACATTTAGGTCATACTGATGCAAGAGATAGGTTCCCATGGTCTTGGGCAGCTCCGCCTCTGTGGCTTTGCAGGGTACAGCCTCCCTCCTGTCTGCCTTCATGAGCTGGTGTTGAGTGTCTGCGGCTTTTCCAGGTGCACAGGGCAAGCTGTAGGTGGATCTACCATTCTGGGGTTTGGAGGATGGTGGCCCTCTTCTTACAACCCCACTAGGCAGTGCCCCAGTAGGGACTCTGTGTGGAGGCTCTGTCCCCACATTTCCCTTCCACACTGCCCTAGCAAAGGGTCTCCATGAGGGCCCCGACCCTGCAGCAATCTTCTGCCTGGGCATCCAGGCATTTCTATACATCTTCTGAAATCTAAGTGGAGATCCCAAAACCCCAATTCTTGACTTCTGTGCACCCACAGGCTCAACACCATGTGGGAACAGCCAAGGCTTGGGGCTTGCACCCTCTGAAGCCACAGCCCAAGCTCTATATTGGCCACTTTCAGCCACAGCTGGAGTGGCTGGGACGCAGCACACCAAGTCCCTACACTGCACACAGCACAGGGATCCTGGGCCCTGCTCATGAAACTATTTTTTCCTCTTAGACCTCCAGGTCTGTGATGGAAGAGACTTCCACAAAGGTCTCTGATGTGCCCTGGAGACATTTTCCCCATTGTCTTGTGAATTAGTATTTGGCTCCTCATTACTTACGCAAATATCTTCAGCTGGCTTGAATTTCTCCTCAGAAAATGGGATTTTCTTTTTTATCGCATTGTCAGGCTGCACATTTTCCAAACTTTTATACTCTGCTTCCCTTTTTAAAACTGAATGCCTTTAGCAGCACCTAAGTCACATCTTGAATGCTCTTCTGCTTATAAGTTTCTTCTGCCAGATACCCTAAATCATTTCTCTCAATTTCAAAATTCCACAAATGTCTAGGGCAGGGGCAAAATGCTGCCAGTCTCTTTGCTAAAACATAACAAGGGTCACCTTTGCTCCAATTCCCAACAAGTTCCTCATCTCCATCTGAGACCACCTCAGCCTGGATTTCATTGTACATATCATTATCAGTATTTTTGTCAAAGCCATTCAACAAGTCTCTAGGAAGTTCCATACTTTCCACATTTTCCTGTCTTCTTCTGAGCCCTCCAAACTGTTCCATCCTCTGCCTGTTACCCAGTTCCAAAGTCACTTCCACATTTTTGGGTATCTTTTCAGCAATGCCCCACTCTACTGGTACCAATTTACTGTATTAGTCCATTTTCATGCTGCTGATAAAGACATACCAGAGACTGGGGAGAAAAAGAGGTCTAATTGGACTTACAGACTCACATAAGGCCTCAGAGTCATGGCGGGAGGTGAAAGGTACTTCTTACATGGTGGCAGCAAGATAAAATGAGGAAGATGCAAAAGTAGAAACCCTTGATAAAACCATCAGGTCTCATAAGACTTGTTCACTACCATGAGAACATTATAGGGGAAACGGGCCCCCATGATTCAAATTATCTCCTAATGGGTTCCTCCCACAACACGTGGGAATTATGAGAGTACAATTCAAGATGAGATTTGGGTGAAGACACACAACCAAACAATATCAAATGTTATTAAGGATTTCTACAAGCTTAATAGAAGACTAGGATATGAGCACAAATAATAATAATACAAAGTACAAGGTATTAAATGGCACAGACTGCACTAATTGAAATGCATTGGATGAAAGACAGAAGTCACTTCAGCAGGGTAATCAGGACAGTCTTCACAGAGGAGATGCTATTTTAGCAAAAGCTTGAAAAAGGAGCTGAAATTGGACTTTCAGAGATGAAGAGAACAAGGGGTTCTCAGACAATCTGCTGCTCTTCCTCTTGCAAATAACCCCACTGCCATGAAATTCTCAATCCACAGCATTTAAGAGCTGCCCTCCTCTCATCTTACTATGAAAAAACTGACACCCAGAAAGAGGAGTTAGCCCCAGCTTATAAGGTTGGTTAGTGGCAAGTCCAAGCTGAAAATCCAGATAGCCTGACTCCCATCCCAGAAATCATCTGCTCCTCATTAATACTCACTGAATAGCCAGTACCTGCTTAATGTCCTGTTTAGATATTCATTTTCCACATGTCTGACTTAGCAGAGCTAAATTATAGCAGAACCTGACCACCAATAACTGTTTGCATTTGGCATAAACACAGATATATGGATGGTGCTGGAGTCTGGTCTAAGCTGAAATATGGTGGCCACTCATGCAAATTATATAATAACTCCCCATCACTGCTCCAATATTTATCCTTGATCTCAGTATTGGATTAATTCCACCCACAGCTGTTTTCCCTATAAATGTTCTTATTTGATTTCATCAATATTCAGATGTTGCTCTTATACTAGCAAAATCAGACACTGGAAAGATACTCAACTTTATGTTTTTTTTAACCTTGAGGCTAAATGAGTGGATGGATGAATAGATCTTTTGCATCACTTATTAATAACAGACAGAGAACCATGGCCCTCAAAGAAGCAGAAGGATCAACAGCCAAGCATGGGGAAAATAACAGATCTCTGGCATTCGGAAAGGTTTGACAAGAATCCAGTAGATGAGCAGGCAACAAGTGAAGTGTCCTGGTCATCTGACAAATTACAAAGAGAGCTAATTTGGAGAGAAAGGCAGGTAAAGGTCCAGATCCAACAGTCTTAGGAATCTGAAGAAGGAAGAGGCAACATGGGAGTTTGCCCTCCAATGCCAGATATGAATAAATACAAAGAAATTTAATTTCCCCACATTTTTCCTCTGTTGCCTTTCCCATCCTGGTCAAAGCTAAACTAATAATTGCAGGTCAACATGCATTAAAAATCAGAGGCTGGTTGTAGTTCTTTGATTCCATTTTGCTGGTCCTTCCATTCAAAGGACCACATTGGGGTAAGATCCAAGATGCATGCTGAGTTTGGTAATGAACCAGAGCAGCTGGCCTCATGGCCTGCTTTAGGCTGAGGCCCAGTTACTTAATAACAAGTGTTCTACACAGTTCAGATGGTCAGAATTCTCTGCATTTGGCTTTTACGCCAAATCTCAGCTAATAATAATGTGCTGTTCACTTCTGTTTTCCCTAACTCCCTGAAAGCATGTCTCCCTGGGGAACCCATGAGGAGTAGTGGATGTGATCCAGGCACAATGCAGGTATTCTTGGAATCACAGGTCATTACAACATCAATGTATTCAAAACTCCATTCATTTTGTTTTCAAATATAAGAGATACCTAGATATCTGACTTTTAATGTTCTGCCACTTTCCAGAAATATAAATTTGAGACATTAACTAATGTATAAAGATCATAAGAAAAACGAGGTTATGGGGTTGTTTTAAAAGTCAAATGAGTTAGCAGAAGTGAATTTAGTTTATAAATTGTAAAGAAATGTGCAAATATGTCATGTTGTATAAAAGATAATGACTTAGGGGCCAAAGAGGAATGTTTCAAGTACATCTGGTCCTTAGAAGCAACTTAGTTCTCTGTGCTAAATTTCAAGGCTCACATCTGTGAAATGGGTTAAATAATACCTTCCTAGAAAGATTGTGCTAAGTTTAGATAAAATAATATTTGTAAAGTATATGAAACCCATTGTCATTTCCCTATGGTTCTTTTTATTACTGTATATGCTATTCTTTTAATTACTTCTGCTATATTAGCATTGGAGGAGTAAGGATGATCAGCAGTAATGACAGAACTATGCTTCTTTGACAGGGGCTGTCTTTAGAACAGGCTGTCTTCTGAGTTTATTGCACCAGGCTGGGGGCACAGACAGCATCAGACCCATATCTGTGAGGTACAAAAAAAGAGGCCCACAGTAGAGCCCAACTTTGCACCAGCATCAACAGAAATCTTTCCCCGCTGTTCTGGGTCTCCCTTGAGGTCTTTGCATGGAAGTAGCCCTCTCCCACAGGCACATTCAGCAAATCATAGGACTTCTGGAAGGCTGAAATCCCCTGTCAAAGCTCCAGCATGACTGTGCAGCTGTGCTTGGGCCCTACCATGGACCTAGCATTGTTTAGCTTTAAATGCATCACTGTCCTCAGCCAGGCACTGGCTCTGAAGTGAGAAATGTCCAATATTCATAAAACACAGCCAGGGCCCAGCAAAGCCAAATGCACCCTTTACAGTAATTACGCCTCAGCAAAAAGAGCTCTGTGGCTAAGGATTTGACCTCTCAGCTTGGAAAGGCAGGAACAGATCAGTGACCCCAACCTGTGAACTGGAGCACTGACATGGATAAGCAGGTAGACCGGTACCGTCCCCCTCTCTCTCTGGACTTGCACAAGTAATAAAAAAGACAATTACTGCTCAAGAAATGAAATGACAGCTCATCTCAGAACTCTCTCAGCTGATCAGTTGCTCACTCCTATATGTACTGAGTGCTCAGCACAGTGCTACAAGGATAAAAAGCCTGTGTTCAAGGAGATGACTATCGAGCTTATATTTTGCTTGAAGAGTATTCACCAGGCAGCGTTTTATCTTGGCATGCTTTTAATTTTTACCCATGAACTTAACCATCTAAATTCAAATTGCTAGGCAATGTTTCACCTTACTTCTCTACTTCTTTCCATGGATTCTAAAGAACAAAAACAAACTATGCATAAGTTCTGTATATTGTCTTACAAATCAGGAGATTTCATCCCTGTTCTTTCACCATCTGATTATGTAACCTAGAGCAAATTACATCCTTTCTCCAGGCCTTTTTCCTTATATGAAAATTCAGGGATGTGTATTAGCAATCTTTAAGGACCTATTGAGGACCACGGTACTAGAAGTCTTCCAACAGAATCACTCCTATAGACTTAGACCTCTCCCACCTCCTTCCCAACCAAAGGCTGGCTTTCTGACTGGTGGACTAAAATGATACTTCAAAGAATCATTCTGGTTGCTAAGCTGCTGAGAATTTTAAGGATCAAGCTAGAAATACTAATAAGACCAATGACATTTCATACAAAGCCTTTGAATAGTGCTTTATCTCCTTCAATGTATTACAACACTCATTGATCCATTCTATCCACGGTGAACCAGAGTAATACATTTAATTAGTGACATGCAGGAGAAGCCAGTCTGCTGCAAACTGAGGGTTATAAAACCACTGTTAAGTGTATATTAAAATCCTAACTGTGCCAGCTGCTGTAGACAGCCATAATTGGGCTTTGCTTTCCTTCTGTGCCTAATGTGGCCCCTGCACATATGAGGCCAGGCAAGGCAGAACAGACAAATCCATAAATACTTGGGCTTTGCTGCAATCCAAAAAGGTTTATAGAAAGTCATGAAAAGAAAAGCTATTGATTTCTAGCGAGTCCTCCCCTCTCTGGGCCTCAGTTTCTTCATCTGTGAATTGAGGCAGGTATAAACCTCTTAGGTCTGTCTCTGTTTACCATCTAAGATCGCTCACCACATCACACCATCCATAATTTAGGTGAACTTCTTTTCTCTCTTCTTACTTCCCACCCAGATAAACAGAGGAGTAGATGGCAGTCCACATTTTGACTGAGGCCAGGAAGGGGTCAGCAAAGGCATTTTATGAAGTAGAAAGAGCATTAGACTTTGATCAGGAGTGCTGGGTGTCTCGATGCAGCCCTGACCTGGACTGAATAACAAGCATCATTTATTGAACGATGAATAGTTCCTGTGTGTCTTGCACTGCACTATTTGCTTTAACTCTCACAACAGCTTTGAGAGGCAGGTGTTGTTAACCCCATTTTACAAGTGAGAAAACCAAAGCTCAGAAATGCTAAATAACTTGTTCAAGAACTCAGAACTGGTAAGCAGCAGAGCCAGAACTGTAAACACCCCATCTTCTTGTTATTTCTTTCTGCACCTCATTTTCTCTCTCATGGAATGAATTGATTTAAATCTACTATATTAGATAAGTTAATAATTAAATCAGAAAAAAAATAGAAAAAGATTTTGAGGAAACATAAATCCAAGGAGAAATGTTTATGTCCTATAAGAGGAAAATAAGTCCCCAAACAGGTAGATAAATTTCCTGAAGTCCTCACATTCAGTGTCAGAGCTCTAATAAAAATTCATCCCTACAGGGCTGGGGTACAGTATGGGACCAGAGCTGCTGGAGAACTCTCCTGGATACCCTCTGGTTCCCGTGGCTCTGGTTTTCCCGTTCCCGCCAGGTGGCCAAGGCAGCAAGACACAACGTTCCTCTCAAGTTGTTTTGTCTTAGCACTCTCGTGTTTTCTCAGCCTCGTTCATTCTGAACACAAACTAGAATGAAGCCGGATGTCACTTTTTTGCTCTAAGAAACATCCACAGAAATATGTACATTTTGATCTTTCCTGCAGAACAATATAACCTAGAAGAACTCTAAAGTGAAAGGTGGAAACAAATCCACACATTTGTTAAAGGAAGTGATGTGCAGCTGCAAACTCTTGAAAAATCTTATACCTGCTGGCTTTGAAATCACTGTTTGACTTGAGTAATGGCGTAATGTAACCAAACTTTCAGCTCCACCCATAACTAATTAGTGTGGTACTTTATGGTCTGCAATGGTTTTCGCATGTACTCTTTCATTTAATTATTACAAAGCTCTCTCACACTGGAGATATTTTTTTTTTCCAGTGACAAATCGAGCATGTACAGAAGTGAGTGATTTGCTCCAAATCCCATCTCTAGTAAATGATTGAGCCACCCAAGAATACAGGTCTTCTAACTCCATGCATCACCACATCACTCCTTGAGCCCGCAGTTCTTCAACTGCAAAGTTCCAAAGTTCCATGACAGACTGCTAATTCTCTACCAAACTGGAATTATTGCATGAGACATTCAAAGTCTCCTTGAAAGAGAAAGTGTCCTCCCTTCTCCTCCAAGCTCAAACATTCGTTATCAACCTTGCTGACACGAGGGCCATAATCTAGACACTCCGTGGAGGAAAGCTCTAAGGACTCTGCCTCCTCGATGGCTGTGGAATCACCATTTAAACAGCCTTGGTGCTCCTCTTCCTGGCTTTTTTTTTTACTTGGGAAATAAATACATATCTTGTGTAAGTCTCCAATTTATCGATTTCTATCATTCACTGTTAAATACAAACTTAACTGATATACCTGCCTCACAGGATTCTTATCAAGATTAGAAGATAATCCATGTCAATAGATTTCATATGTAGATAGAATGTATTTCCCTATCAGCTGAGTCCTGCTGTATATCTACATGTGTAGGTATATGTATGTATGTATGCATGTGTGTGTGTGTGTGTATTTATAAGCTGTTATAAAGTATTTTATACAACCTCACCGTGACTTCTAAAAGTCAAGGACTTTGTATTATTATTCTCTGTGTCACAGGTGCCAAGCATACTGCCTGCAACCAAGCATCTTCATGAATTGAAAATGTACCCTGAAGGGAGTATATATAAAGTGTAAGAATTGGTGCAAATGCAAAGACTTAGAACATCATTGTTATTTTAGGATACTGCGAACTGAACCTAAGAAAATCTGAAATAAACAAAATATCACCTTCTCCATGATTTCTGTAACAAGGAACAGTTATTGTGACTGCATGGATAAATGTTATGTATTTCATCTTAGTCATTGAACTGATTCTATTTCAAATGTAAATGTGTAATCTAATACAAACACAAAGTAATTTGAGACTAATTACTCTTTCTTCTTAATGCAGAGCAGAGAAGCAGCTCTATGATCCAAAATACTGGAGAGACCATCCCAGTAACTATTTACAGCCCATGGATAGCAAAGAAAAGAAGTAGGTAACACCCACTTTAAAGAACGTCTCCGTGTATCTGGATGACTAAGCATTAGGATCTGAATTATAGCAAGCCTTCTGTATTAAAGATATATATATTGGCTGGGCATGGTGGCTCATGTTGTAATCCCAGCACTTTGGGAGGCAGAGGCAGGTGGATGGCTTGAGGTCAGGAGTTCGAGACCAGCCTGGACAACATGGTGAAACCCCATCTCTACCAAAAATACAAAAATTAGCTGGGCATCATGGTGCATGCCTGTAATCCCAGCTGCTCAGGAGGCTGAGGCAGGAGAATCTCTTGAACCCAGGAGACGGAAGTTGCAGTAAGCCAAGATCATGCCACTGCACAGCAACCTGGGTGACAGAGCGAGACTTCATTAAAAAAAAAAAAAGAGAGAGAGATACATATGTCCCTGCACTCAAGAAAATTAGTGTATATATCAGCACATGAATAACCACATCCAATGAGATTACTATTGTATTGAGCACATAGGCAGAATAAAAAAGTGGCAAATGTATTTACCTAGTAAAGAAAGAGAAACTTCATAGAGAAGCATTTGAATCGAGATTTGATAGTGACGAAAGGTTCCCTTATGGACAGAGTAGGGGGACATTCCTGGAATACAGAATACTATGGGCAAGGTTTGGATTAGAGAGGGGATAAGACTTTAACTAAAAAATGTGAGAAAGCCTTGAACATTTAGGGAAACAAGTTACCAAGTTAGATCATATGATCTTCCTCTCCTGATACATGCGAAGTTTTTCCCTTGGGTTAAGGCAATCCCTAGAGATCCATAAAGTTGGGAGTTAATGGGTTTCTTGCTTATGTTAGGTACAGGCTGATAAAGGGAAGTGAGAAAACTGAAATGTTTGTGCCTCATCAAGTTTTTTCCTAAACCTGTGGTGGAGAAATGTAAGTAACCAAGAAGCTCTGGTACTCTCACAGAGGCTTAATCTTCTTTACTTCTTCAGACATTTATGATGCATTCTTCCCATTCCAAATGTTTACCAGGTGTGTAAAGTCAAGAAAATCTAAATGCCAGGAGTCCAGAACAAATGGGGAAATGGCACCCTCAGAAAATGGTTAACTTTCCAGTAAGTATTTTATTTTAGACTTCTGGTGGATTTTTTAAAATTACTGTATTTCTGTATTGAAAAATTATGGCTACATGTCATAACAAATTTAAAAACAGAAGAAAATAATAGATGAAACCACCAAAGGCTCTCTGAGAAGAATAAGAAATCTAATCACTAGGCCAGAGGATCCCTCATTTTGACATCAATAATTTATCCCAACTATACTTACCCCACATTTTAAACAGTATAAATCTTTAATCTTCAGGTTTCAATAATTTAGATTTAATTCATTAGTTTACAGAAATATCCAAAATAAAATGTTGACCAAAAAACAGTTGTACACACAAGCACTTAAGAAGGACAGAAAGTTAAGGGAAGAAATCTTTTCCCCCCATTTCTTACAGAGTTGATGAGTAAGCACAGAAAATGATAAGATAGAGTTCTGGGAAAATATTACAGAGTAGAAGTAAAAGTATCCTTTCCCTTTTCTCTGTGATCATACTTCTGCTATCTCTTTTCCAACATCTGTAAATAATTTATGTATATAAAAATAGATAAGCAATATATTGTATATATACATATATATGTAATGTACATACAAATAAGAGAGGAGGACTTCACAAACAGCAAAGTGATCTTTCTGAGTTGAAAATGTAACTGCCCAATGTGTTCTTCTTGCCCACTGCCTAGATAGAGCTGATTCATCAAGACAGGGGAATTGCAATAAGAATACTGTACACATCAAACAAAGCAGTGCAATGGGTAAACCATTAGGACCTCTGTACAGTCACAGGGCAGTCAAACAACTTCAAAAGTGGAGCGAGGCAGGGGAAGTCTGAGGCCACCGCTCTGCCACTGAGTCACACACTGACCTTCAGTTTCTGATCTCAGCTACCCAACTGATGTCTTTATTTAGGGGAAAGTTTTATTTTTTTCTCAGAAACTAGAAGGCTAACACACAAATCAGGCCCTAGGTACTCAGTTATTGATCAGTCCAAGCTGATCAATTGTATCATTGGCTGCTTCAGTGGCACTTTCAATTGCTATCAACTAAGAAGGGAATGTAAAGCCCAAAATTGACTGGACTTCAGTCATCAGAGAAAATCTGGAACTGGCTTCTCGGGTTTCAACATCCGTGGCCATTCCACTAACAGATACTAGGAAGATGAGATAGCAGAGCTGAAATTACATATATTGCCTTAGAAAATCAAAGATCCAGGAGAAAAGAACAATTCTGTTTTATATCTGTGACAGACATCTCAATATCTCTGTTGGCTGAGGATGTGCCATTTAGCCAGTTATAACAGCCTACTCTCATCATAACAGAGTAAGGCAGAGGTGTCATCCATAGAATGAAAGACTTTCAGACTTCTGCAAACATCTACCAAGCATATTTGAAGCATAAAGGAAAACAACATGTAATTTCCTTTCAGATTCCTCTGAAGAAAACTTGTATAGGATAAAGGATTTATCTTCGACTTCTTGAAAGGCTGTAATTTACAATAAAAAATTATATATTGGTGAGGTGGAATTTAGGACAAATGCATAAAACAAATGAGACAAGTTTCGACTCAATATAAGAAGCTTCTAACCTGCAAGCTGCCTACCAATAGGATGGAGATGCAGTCATTGTGCAATGTTCACGCTGAAGCAGAACGACCTTTCAGGGGTGATTTGCCCCACTCACAGGTCATTCTCAAGTGTGATTCAGTAATGTTTTCTTCCAATCTTTAAGACTATATAATTTCCTTAAATTCCTTTGAGAAGGATCAGGTAATAAACACAAAATGTTGCTCATACCTAAATGATTGCAATTTCCATTTTCACTCTGTCTCCCCTATAAATTTATTTGACATCTTTTACTATGTGAATTTAATAACATTTCATTTAACAAATAAGAACCCTGATTCCTCATCATTCTATGACCCCAATGATATGCAAAAACCAGAAACCAACAAATGTAGTTTATATTTTAAATGCACTTGGGTTCAGTTTCAAGAGAGTCCTTGAAGTGTACTGTTGGCAGATTTGGTTTTGCAAGCACACGTCTCTCAGAGGAAGGTGAACAGTAGATTGTGTTTCTCAAGAGACCCTGCTGATTTTTGTTTCCAACCGAAAAATGTAAATTCTTTTCATTCAACTCTTAGAAATTTTTTGAATTCTTCAATTTCTCACAGATGGTTCCAAACTCATTTCTTTCAGGAGAAACTTGAGAAAAAGACTATCACAGGGGACATCATTTTTTATGAGGACTAATGAGACATTGTCAATAATGTAGGCTGTAGTCCCGGGAAGAATAGCATGAGAGAAAAATTAAAGATCAACAGCATTCATTATCTTCAAAATGGTCTCTCTTCCAAATAAAAGGAATACAATTATGCAGAATAAAGTTTAATATTTTCAAATGCTGCTCAAATTTTCAAATGTAGAGATACACTTGTTGTATTAGTCCATTCTCACCCTGCTAATAAAGACATACCTGAGACTGGGTAATTTATAAAGGAAAGAGGTTTAATTGTCTCACAGTTCAGCATGGCTGGGAGCCCTCAGGAAACTTACAATCATGGTGGAAGGGAAAGCAAACACATCCTTCTTCATATGGCCACAGCAAGGAGAAGAATGAGTGTCCAGTGATGACGTACTTATAAAACATATAAGGTTTTATAAAACCATCAGATCTTGTGAGAACTCACTATCACGAGAACACGATGGGGGAAACTACCCCCATGATTCATTTATCCCCAGCTCATCTCTCCCAACACACGTGGGGATTATGGGAACTACAATTCAAGATGAGATTTGGGTGGGGACACAGCCAACCCACATCATTTGTTTGTGAGTCTGAGTTTATAGGCCAGAGTACAAACTGGAGTACAAATTCTGCCAATGGCAGTAGATTTTCCTTTTCAGGTTCATGTCATGCTCCCTGAATTCTGATAATCACAAAGGCCTGACCCAGGAGGAATTTTATGGTAAAGACCCTGTCTGCTGACAGATGGTGTTGGAGAAATGGCTGCCACTCTTAGGATAGTTTACATCATCCTATTCTCCCTCACATTCAAGGAAAGAGAAAAAAAATGGTGGGTAATGATTTCTATTTTAATCATTTGGTGCAATTTTTAAATGAGGAAACCTATATTCCCCTATGAAATGCATGCCCTTTCCAAAAAACTTTTTCATCCAAGCAATACCCTGATAGACCCAGTCACTCCTGTCTTAGTCGATTCAGGCTGTTAAAACAAAGTATTATAGACTGGGTGGCTTATAAACCACAGAAATTTATTCTTCTGAGTTCTGCAGACTAGAAGTCCAAGATCAGGGTGCCAGCATGGTCAGGTTCTGGTAAGGGCCCTCTGCTGGGTTGCAGACTGTTGACTTCTCATTGTATCCTACAGTTGGGAAAAAAAATATCAAGAGAGCTCTCTGGGGCCTCTTTAATCAGGGCACTAATTGCATTCATGAGGGCTCAACTCTCTCTAATGACCTAATCAACTCCCAAAGGCTCCTCCTAATACCATCAGCTTAGGGGTGAGGATTTCAAGGTATAAACTTCAGGGGATACAAACATGCAGTCATAATGCCTTATTTACAGAAAATGTGTTTGTACCTTTCCATTTTAATATAGGCAGCCTAAATATGTAAAAGAAATGGATTTAGACCTAAAAATACTCATACTTTATGGTTTAGTGATATCCCTCTATATTCATTTATTTAGTTTTCAAAACAATTCTGTAAGTAGCTTTTATGAAGTTGCCAGTGATAACAGAAGACTTGACGACTTGTCTAAGATTTAACAGCTATTAAATGGCATCACCAGAACCAGTCTCTGACTTCCTAACCCACCTTGTTTCTCTTCTAGCCCTGGGTGGAATCACAGTGTTAAGAATCAGATATGGAAACTTTCTTACCCATGTATTAATTTAGCTGATCTGAATGCTCTCCTTTAGGAAGATTTTCAGCATTTCTCTAGACTTGAAGGCTTTTATAAGGGTAAGAAACTCAAAAGTAATAAAGTAGACTCCTTTCACACTAAAAATGATTTCTGACACCACCTAGTCTTCCTGTCATATTTCTCAATGTGTCCTGAGAAGTGACCAGCAGGTAAGTTAATGCTTATATGTTTCATAGGGAAGTTGGTAGCAACCAAGTAAATTGAATCCAAGTGAAAGCCTGTCTATTCATTATTCACAAATTCAAATGGTATCTTTTATGGTTGGCAGCCTATGAAACTCATTCTGGTCTCATTTTTTTTGTTTATTTTCATTTCCCAAAATAAATCCATAACTTTGGAATTATCAGATACACAATAGCTTAGCTAATGATGAACTGATCTGAAAACTACAACTGTCCTCATCCTAAGTAATTATTTCACTTGAAATGGAAATGGATTTACCTTGAGGGTTGTGCAGACCCTTAGAAAAATGCAGGAGACCTCACATTTTCTCTATTTTCCAGCATAGGATGAGCTACAGCCTGCAAACTGCAACAGGGAATCATGTGGGGTGGAATCTGCACAGATGACAGTTTCACACTGGTGGACCTGACAGATGACATACTTATTAATATCATTAACACTGAGCAGCTAACTATTCCAGCCCTTCCTAAAGAATTTAAGAGTGCTCAAAATTCTGAAACCCTCTGAAACAAGGGCATTTAGAGATATGACTTTTCTAAGTATACAGGTATTGCATGGCTCATTCAAAACCCTGACCTCACACTCATGGAAGCTGCAACTAGTTGATTTCCACTTCAGCCTGTCCTGGATTCTGAGGTCAATACTGGAGGCAGTTGGAAGGGTATGTAGAGTCTGTAAAGTGTAGTGGCATTTGCTATGGAGTATGATGGAAACAACTCATGGGTCCAGCTTTTTTTGACCATCTTCTTTATTCTGCTCCAAATCAATGCATGTAAGGGTTCCTGCTTCCTGTTCCTCTATGACTAACATCCTGAACTCCGATTTCTTCCCAAGCCCTTCCCTGCCTTACCTACCAACTCCCTCTCTATAAGAATTATGTTCTCTGCCCCTGAACAAAATATTTTTATGGCTACATCTCTTATATCAATTACTCTCTGGTACAACCTCTGCAAAATTCTTAATTAGTGATATTTCTACTTTGTTCATCTGTCCCGCCTGTCTTGTTTCTCACTACACTAATCACCTAATTTGTGACAAAACTTCAAACTCATGTCCTTTCATGCCTGAATCTAGAAGAAAAGCAAGCAAGCAAGCAAGAGCCTCTGAGACATGACTTCTTCCTTTTTCAGAGCTCCTCAAATGTCACCATAACATTCAAGTGAAAATTCTGGGCCAAATTTTAGGTGAGATATTCAGACAACAAACATGGTTTAGTAGCATTGGGCTCCCCATGCAGAGCCTCCAGCATTTTGAGTTTGAACACAGTGGTACTCCGTATTGAACTATGGATATGATTAGGAAATAAGTAACAGTGTGTGGTCCTGTTTTTTTTCCAGGTAAATCACTTATTGCCAGGAAGCATTTCACCTGTTCAATACTTAGATGGAAGAGGGATGCAATATCCCATTTCCATCATTGACGTCTGTCAATCAACTATGACAAATTTCATAAATTATCCTCAAGCCTCTAATCTTAATTTTCTTCCAAATCCAAGAAGCAATATGATTACCACTCTTCTTTTCCTAGCGTTTTAATGTTCCAAATAACTCCATAAACAAGAGGTACTGAAAAAAAATCTGTGTCACGGGGATATAGATCCCCTTAATGGAAATGTATACTTAACCTTGAATATTTAATCTTCAAACCGTTCAATCAACCATGAATTCTCCACTGTAAAATACACTGGGCTTTGAGCTTATCTGATTTCACTTTACATTATGAGCTGATGTTATACATACCCTCCAGAGAACTGCCCTTTCCCTCCTAGGTACCGTCAGCCTCCCTGGGTCTCTTTTCTCTCTGAGAGGATGGATTTTTTGGGTGGTGGGGGTGCTTCAGATTTTTTGGCCGGCCCAGAGAATATCAAAGGAGAAAGAGTCCTTGGAGATCTTTCAAATATGACTCATTTCTTAGATAAGGAAACAAAGATAAGGTAAAAGTGAAGGATCCAATGCTACTCAGCCAGAACACAGATCACTCGACTCCCAACTAATTATGCCAGCAGTAGGTGCTGAGTTTCTTTTCTTTACCAGGCATTGCCCTGGGTTTTGTGAATATAAAAAACAGTCCTTGACTTCCAGCAGCCTGTGCACACCACTGCCTCCTCCTTGAAGTTCAGATGCATCATTTAAGGTATTTGCCTTAACTCAAATTATATTTTCTTAAGAAGCTTCTGGAGGCTTTTCATTTTATCAGCCTCAGAGGACAATCTCACCAGACTGAAAACTAAATGCCTGTTTACTAAGCCAAGTGGTTGAGACCTTGAGGAAGAGCAAAAGGACAACCCACCTGAGTGTGCACATTGACCTTGTCCTCCCAGCAGCCCTGCAGTCAATGGCTATGATTTAGTCTGGAGCATCTGCCAGATTCAGATTAGGGAGACCCTCCTTTTCACTTCCATAATACCCGCTGTGCTTACTTGACGTGTGGGTATATGTATCTGTCTCTTCCATTAGACTCGAGCTTCTCCAGGATGTAATTATGCATTCTACCCATAATGCTTAGCATGGTGCCAGGCACTTAGTAGGTTCATGCTAAATAATTTTCAAATCCATTATTAATATTCATATATTTAAATTAGCTTGGCATGGCATGGCTAGGAAACAAGTGCTAGGAAAAGGGATTTAGAGGCTGTGAATTTGCTCTTCATCCTGTAGTTTCTCTGAAAGTGCTTTTGGCCCTGTCACTTTTCAGTCCCTACCTACAATCAGCACGTGCAGGACAGTCACCTTTTGGCAAGGAAGGCAAGTTGTCCCTCACCTGGGATCCCTGCCCCCTCTGCACCTAGAGCACGCAGCTGCAGCTGTGTTTCTGCACCTGCGGAATCCAAAGCTGTGTGCACAGTCCCAGAGCAATGCAGTCAAAGTTGCACAGGAAAGAAACATTAACACATTCTGTCACAGTGTAAAGTTAACTTTACATTCATGGTGGGGAAAAGTAATAGAAAGGTTTTCAAGCATAAAAGGATCTTCTACTTCAACTACAAAAAAAAAAAAAAGAAGAAGAAAAGGAAGAAGAAAAATGCCTCACAAACAGCATCTTCCCTTGGACATCAAATTGCTCTGCTGACAGGATTCTTAATCAAAAAGTCCAAAGAAGAAAGATGAGTGGAATTTACAAAGATTCACCCAGAGAGAATAAATGAAGACATTTGTTGTGCTTCTGTAGGTGAAAAAAAGATGGCAGATACTCACGACTCTGTTCTGGAGGCTCTGGAACTTGTTATTGGATCAATTACTCTGAGTCCCCAGACACACTGACCTGAGCAGCATCAGTGTTCCCCGGGACATGGGCTGTTATCAGTAGGATTTCCGCTGTGCATGCTGATTAGAGGAGATGGTGACCAAGAAGCCCTGAACGGTGGACAGTAGCCCCCTCTGCCTGGAAGCCTTTGATACCATGGAGTATCATCTAAGTTCTGCATTCTCAATTATAACCAAGTTAAGTTACTTTATGTATTTATTAAATCACTATTTAGAAACTTACTATGAGTCATACTTGGCTTCAAACACCTCTGCCTGCCATGAGAAAACTCTGAGCATGAAGAAAATGTTTATTTACTATAAAACTTCGGCATTTTAGGCTGCAGACATCTGTTGCCAGAAAGAATAAAGAAAGAAAATGAAGGCAGAGGGAAGGGAAGATTCAGTAACTTCTTGAGCTGGTATGATTGCCTAACCCTGTGAGGGAATAGCAGGTATTTGACGTGAGGCTCAAAATAAAAGCAATTGCATTTTGTTTCTGCTTATGTTTCTTCCAGATTTCTTTGCAAACATTCCAAAATTCTGATGTGAAAGTCATGGCACCCCACTAGGATGAATGCAGCTTTTAGCACATAGATTATTTTCTTTTTTATTGATGCATAATAGATTTGCATATTACATAGTAGATTTTTAATCCACAGTGGTTGCTATGCCATGACTTGATTGGGTTTACAAAGCATAATTTTTCTTCCAAGTCTCATCAAATCAGCTCACTTCCTCTGGCTCCCTGATTACATAGATGTCATTATGCCAAGACTCTCAATAGGGCTGGAAAACCAACACACACAGCCCTATATATATTAACTGTCACAAGTCCCAACAAAAAGGATGATGTAACCAATAAAAAGTTACAGTGGCTCTGGCCAGCTCCTCATGGTTGGGCCTCAGCAAACTCACAGAAGGAGCAGGCTGCAAGCAAAACACTAGGGATAGGAAGATGAGTGGGACCCACGCCTGACTTGGAGAGCTCATAGCCTAGTATGAAGAAGGGAAACATGAACTAGACATGCAACAGATAACACCCATAAAACCCAAAAAGAACTATAACACAGGAGGGCATGTTGTGGGCAGTCCAAGTACAGGCTAAGTAATTCTGTGTGTAGTGGTGAGGTGGGGTAGTAGGAAGTGTTCTAGAAAAAAGGCAGCATTTCAGTTAGAACCTGAAATATGTGTTGAAGTTCACGTTAAAGAAAGAAGTGGAAGGGTGTTTCTATGGGTCAGACTCTCAACAGGAAGCAAATGGAAATCTCAAAATGGGATTATTTGAGAGAAGGCATTGCAAAAAGACAATTTCAAAAAGTGTGAATGAAAGAAATCACAGTAACCCAGGTTAAAATGCAGCAACGCATGGCTGGTAGAAGCTGCACTATCACCAACCCTAGGCTGGAAAGAATGCAGTTATCAAAACCCAAAAAGAGGGAATCATGTAGAATTGGACACCTGGAAGGCAACAGTGACCACCTGGTCAAGGGACAAGGAAGTCTGAGGTGACCTTCTGGGGTGAGAGCTGGAGATGCATACTGTGACCTCACTCTCTTCCTTCTAATCACTTACATGGGTCACCGCATTGGCCAAGACCATGTGGAAGCCAGAAGACAAAGAGCAAGGTAACCCACTGACATCATCCATGCAGTCCAGCCTTTCCATGTGGAGAGTGTAGTGGAGAAGGCTAGATAGTAAGTCTGGAGGGGCCAACAAAGATTTCTGTCCAGGATTGGCCAAAGTCACAGGATGAGCAAAGACCTGACTCAGGAGAGGTTGAGCATGTTAACCCACAGAGCTGTTAGATGGGAGGTGAGACACCCCTCCTTCCCCAGACTGGAGCCAGCTGTGAAAGTCTTCACTCCAGCCTTAGGGAAGCGGCATTACCTCATCAGGTGCAAGCCATGAGACTCCACTCCTTGATGCTCAGTTCCCACTTTGAGCCCCACCAAAATTGCGGTGCTTCCTCCTCCTACCCCTCACCCTCTCCTGCCTTGGCCCTCTTCCCCTGCTCCAAGACCTACATCAGAGATTGGTGAAGAGAGCCAGGCAGGCTGTGGATCTTAGTGTCAGTTTCCTGAGCCTGCTTTCCACACCCTGGGTTGAGAGAATCACTGGGAGCTGACCCAGACCTGGAAGTGTCATTGATAACAGTAATAATATCACAGGCCTTGTTGTGTTTCATCCCTTATCTGCGGCCTCTACCCCAAGCCAGAGCCACTACATCCCAACTTTAGCTCAATCATAACTCAGATTCCATCCTGATATCAAAAGTGTGAATTTATTCTGTGAGTTCCTTCTCTGATAGTCAGCTTCCTGGTCCAGTCCCTTCCTAGCTCTAGAGCCTGCCTTGCTCGGGAATCTACCCAATGACACCACATATCAGGAGAATAAGACCCAAGAGAGACACTTTCAGGAGAAAGAACACACAATAATGAAAGTGCACTATAGATTCTATACAATGTCTGGGCCAGTACTAAGCGCTAAACTACTATTTATTTTGCATTTCCACTTAAGTAGCATTTCCTTGCAGAAGCAAATTGTAGGTCTAACTTAATTATCCAACTCACCAGTCTAAATCAATTATCTTTTGCATATTCTCTAACAGAGCCAGTTTCCTTTCCTTCAGAGCCCTTATTGCAGACTGGACTACCATGCACCGCTGTACAGTTTATGTCCCGCACAACGTCACAGAGCACCATTTTCATAGAATATGATATAAATGGCTCCCCTTGGAGTTGTGCAGTACACAACTTGCACAGCCATAGGCACTGGTCCCTCTCACAATGCAATCACACAGTCATTAGCATGATTTTTTAAATTAATGTCTAGCTTTCTCACTAGTCTGCAAACTCTATGAGAATCCTGGCTCTCAGTACTCATGAGACAGTGTCTAGCACATAGTTGGCACTCTATTAATGGTTAATTAATATTTACCAAAACCTCTGAAACAAAAATTTTACAGATTAAAAGCTAAGGTTCAGACAGTGTAAGTAGTGTTTCCAAGTTCAGTGTTGAAATTAGACTTCAAGTTCAAAACTGTATAGTACATGTGTTTTCCATTGTTCCATGCGATCTCCAAAATATAGTGGAATGGTATAGTGTGAAATATGGCTGGAGAAAAAAATGGAGATCAGTTAGAATGGCAATTATTAAAAAGTCAGGAAACAACAGAGGATGCTGGAGAGGATGTGGAGAAATAGGAACGCTTTTACACTGTTGGTGGGAATGTAAATTAGTTCAACCATTGAAGAAGACAGTGTGGTGATTCCTCAAGGATCTAGAACTAGAAATGCCATTTGACCCAGCAATCCCATTACTGGGTATATACCCAAAGGATTATAAATCATTCTACTATAAAGACACATGCACATGTATGTTTATTGCAGCACTGTTCACAATAGCAAAGACTTGGAACCAACCCAAATGCCCATCAGTGACAGACTGGATAAAGAAAATGTGGCACACATATACCATGAATACTATGCAGCCATAAAAGAGGATGAGTTCATGTCCTTTGGAGGGACATGAATAAAGCTGGAAACTATCATTCTCAGCAAACTAACACAAGAACAGAAAACCAAACACCACACGTTCTCACTCATAAGTGGGTGTTGAACAATGAGAATACATGGACACAGGGAAGGCAACATCACACAACAGGGCCTGTCAGGTGGTTGGGAGCTAGGGGAGGGATAGCATTAGGAGAAATACCTAATGTAGATGATGGGTTGATGGGTGCAGCAAACCACCATGTCACGGGTATACCTATGTAACAAACCTGCACATTCTGCACATGTACCCCAGAACTCAAAGTATAATTTAAAAAAAGAAAGAAAAAATGGAGATCAGTTAATATGATATCAAGAGAGACTGATGCCCTACTTGACCTTCAGCTAGCACTGGCTCAGCATGAGCCACTCATGTGGTTTTTACGATCCCCAACAATTACAGCATCCTGTCCAGCCTTCCTGCCCTGTCAATAAAGAGGAAATAGTCAGATACTGAGAGAAATAAGTCAGAGTCTTGTCGTCCAATGATTTCCAACGCAACAACAGCCTCTGGCCTGCCTTCCTCATTACCTTCCCACCATGGCCAAAGAGGGCATTGCCAGCTTGGACCCCTTTGTCTTCCTTGCACACAGCCTCCCACCCTGCTGTGCCTGCTGCCTCCGTGAGTGCACTGGAGCTGCCCTGCCTCTGGCCTCTCTGCCTTTCTCTGCAGTGAGGAGGATGGAAGGCTTCTCTGTTCCTCAAAATTACAGAACTCCCCAAAAGCTCAGTTAGAGTTTATGGGCTGCCAGTAGATCCTTACAAAGCCCATTTTTCCACATGTCACTGACTCAGGAGACTCAGACTTGTAGGCACTGTGAAGTTGATATACATGATGTCAACATATCTTCATTTGTTTCAGGGTTTTTCCATGATGAAGTAAAAAAACACAATTGTACACTAAGAATTTATGATGCAGTTTTTATCAGCCTCTGTGGTAAACAGTTTGCTTTTCTACATGGCTGGCTACAGACATTTTGCTCATTAACGTGCACTTGGTCTGGCAGATTTTTATATGATTTTTTTAATAAAAGCAAACAGAAACAGGTTCTACTTTAGAAATGTGCACTCAGGCAGGTACAAGTCATTTGCAGAAAAGTCAATGAGCCTCTGAATGTTGAGCCCCTGAAATCCCTTTCCTCCCTGACTGCCTTTTGCTACAGCTCTTCTGAAATGAGCCATGAGCCTTGAGGCAGTGAGTCTCCAGGTGTGTGGAAATGTATGAAGCTACACTGTTGATAAGCCTCCATCAATCCCCAGGCAAGTACATTCTTAATGAGCTGAATACAAAATTCATTTTTACTAAGAAATATGAGCAACTTTTCTGATTCTTACACATTCCTTCATTGAAGGCTCTGTACAAGTATTCATCAGCATAGAATTCCTTAAAAATTTGACCCTAGGTGCACAAAGCAGGCTACTTTCTGCCTATGTAGGCCAGGCAGTGTCTGTGCATTGAAGAACACTGGCATCATATACTTGGTTCATGCAGCTCTTAAAGGAAACTATTTAATCTCTGGAAATGTTCTAGTCTGATAAAAGTTTATAGAGATAGAGTTACTCTGACCCCCCTGTAATTATTACCAAAAAATAACAGAAGGAAAAATCAATGATCCAGAACACAAGAGACTTGAGTTCCAGTCTTGGATTAGTAGTTTACTAATCATTATCACCTTGGGTAAGTTAAAACTTGCATTGGTTTCATTGCGCTTCTCTGAACAATGACAATAATACCACAACATACCTAATTATGGTTGTTTTAAGTATTGAGATAAAACAGGTAGAGAAGCTTAGGGATCTAAGAAAGGTTATAATAACCATCAGTGTTGCTCTCTGAAAATCGTGGAGTTACCACCGGATGGAAAATAGACTATGTCCTGCAGTTATGCATTTCTTTAAATATTTGGTTTTAATATGTCCTGACAACTTTCTAATAACCGCTCAAGAATCAGTTAGCACACTGATGAGCACAATGGGTAGGGAGGAAGTGGTGTAAGACAGATATGATGGCCCATTATGTGGGATGTTATAAGTGTGGTGAAGAATTTGGATTTTTTTTTTTGAGATGGAGTCTTACTCTGTTGCCCAGCCTGCAGTGCAATGGTGCAATCTCAGCTCACTGCAACCTCTGCCTCCCAGGTTCAAGCAATTCTCCTGCTTCAGCCTCCTGAGTAGCTGGGATTACAGGCACACACCACTATACCCAGCTATTTTTTCTATTTTTAGTAGAGACGGGGTTTCATCATGTTGGCCAGGCTGGTCTTGAACTCCTGACATAGGTAATCCACCCACCTCAGCCTCCCAAAGTGCTGGGATTACAGGCATGAGCCACTGCACCCGGCCAAGAATTTGGATCTTATCCCTAGGGCAGTGGAAAGCAACCAGAGGTTTCTGGGAAGACTGAGATCTCTGCTCTGGTCTACCTGTTAAAAGACCACTGGAATGACTGTGTAGAACACATGCTGTCTTGGAAGGCTTTTGCAGGAGTGCAAGCAAAGGATTAGAATGGCTTGAAGGAAAGAGGAATTTGGAATGTGCTTTGGAGGTGAGTTGACAAAGATTTGTTGGTAGATTAGATGTAACACGTGAGGGAACAGGAAAAATAAATTACCTCTAGATGGTACTTTAGCAGCTAGGTGAATACAAGTGTCATTTATTGTAATGGGGGATGCTAGAGGAAGGAATCAGTTTGGGGTTGAAATAGAAAATCCTGTCTTGGCCATGTTAATTTTGAAAAGCCTAGTAGACTTCCAACCGCCCTGAGCTACTTACTAGTGTCACCCCTGCTGATCATTGAGAATAACTGTGAAAATGAAAAAAAAAATCATGCTTCACTGCTGGGATCTGCATCAACTTAAGAAAAACATAAGTTCACTGGAAAGAGTTAGAGCTTAAAATACGCCACAACTTCATTACCCTTTTTTAGTTTGGGTGTCAGAAACCCAATGGCAACTTATTTTATTAAACAGAAAAATGGATTAGCTCTTGAAATGGAAAAAGTCTAAGCAACACATTGCCGGATCCAAGCACTTAAAAGACATCTCAGAAATCTGACTGTCAGTTTAGCTTTCCATATGTTATCTCCATTGTTAGGCAGGATTTCCCAAGAGACAGCTCTCACGCTCTCTCTCTAGGGCAGTGGAAAGATTGCTCAGGGTCAATTCTAATTTTACTTCTTACCAGCTTAGCAGCTCCAGAGAGAAAAGAGATACTTTTTCCCAATAGTATCAAAATGTCACTGCCAGTCCTGAGCTCCTTACCATCTCCAGAGCAGACATCAGCTCCTTACAAACCACACAAACTGAGAGGGAATTAGAGGTGCTTTGACCAGAAAAAAAAAACTACTCTTGGATCAGAATAAATAACAGAAGGCCACTAAAAAGCTTATAGAAATAACTGAAGTTTTAACAACAACAAAAAGAAAACATATTGTTTCATACAACTTTGCTAACACTACATAAAATTTGTGATTTATCTCACAACATATGTGACAGTAATCAAGCTGGAAGATTTACTTCATTTCTTACTCAAGAAAAGTGATTGCTGTTGCCACACACTAAAATCAACTCCATCTAAGTAAATAATCTGATGTGAAATTATGGTAGAAAAACTACTACCAAAGATCTGTCAGTTCTTTCAATGGACACCTTTCTAAATTTTGAAACAAGAAAAGAAAACAGAAAATGTCAGCTTAAGAATTTATACCTTTTAGAACAACCAAATAAAAATCCAAACAGTTGGCTGGGGAACACAGGTGCACTCAGAATTCTTTCCTGTGTCCACTCATTAACCTAACATTTGCTAAGTGACTACCCAGTTCAGGAACTGTGAGCTAGCCCAGGCTGCCAAACAAAGCAGGCAACCTCCCTTCTCCAGGTCAGACCATATTTTATTTTGATCTCCATGAAAACCTAATCTTAACACATGCAGAGAGTGAGAGGGGTTAAAGGGTTTGATTCACCCTTTGTTTCTTATGAATTTCAGAGTCCAAGTATAAACCACAATGTTTTAACCCCCTGCCCAAGGGCACCTGTCTTCACCCATCAAAATAGTCTTGGGGATCCTGGAGCCAGTATACAACCAGCTAACCTGGCAATGGTGTCAGGTGGCAAAAGGATTCTCCCTGGCCTTCAGCGACACCCTGTCGTGACAACTTAAGTCATCCCCTCCAA
This sequence comes from Pan paniscus, assembly GCF_029289425.2. NCBI lineage: Eukaryota > Metazoa > Chordata > Mammalia > Primates > Hominidae > Pan > Pan paniscus. Next base: position 108,350,172 of record NC_073261.2, read on the forward strand.
AGAGATGAAGGTTCTTATTGTTCTTGTTTCATTCAGGGACACAGCAAAGAATGTATGATGAGACTCAATTACAATGTTCTTGGACTCTACTCCAAATGGTGGTAAAGAAGATTTTCCCTATTCTTTTATAGAAATTGCAAGTTCTCATCCCTCATTGCAACACAGGTATCAGGTAATATCATCTGCTTCCTCTGACAAGAAAAAAAACTTTTGCCTGCAGGGGCTAGGGGTCTTAGCCCCATATTGGAGATTTTCTCTAGGAAATTTTGTCTAGGAAGATTTCCTGTTCTCACAACATTTTTGAGTGTCTTTAACAACATTTTTGAGTGTCTTTAATGTGTCCCCAGTCACTTCATATTTTTGTCAAGAAATTAGCAATCCTGTACAGGAGACAGACATGTAGCATATGGTAAAATATAGTGTGGTAAATTAAACAATAGATTATACATTAGTAACAGACAAGGTCTTGCTAGGTAAATAGCAAGTGTGACCAAGGAAATGTTAGTATTCAATTTTATAAAGAGGAATCTCTCTGCCTACACTGACTCATCTGGTTCATATCGAAATATCTAGATCCTGATAGACAAACCAGAAAAAATATATGAGTAGATAATTCATACCTGAGAAAGACAAATGGTAGACAAACACAGAAAATGTTCAACTTCTAACTACCAGAGAAGTAACAAGTTTGAAATGAGGTATTACTTGACAATTAAAAATGTAAATATGAGATCCAAGGCTGGTGAGAGTTGTGTTGTAATGCTTTAAAAACGCTTTTTGTATAATTTTATTTAATATAAAGAGACAAATTCAATGTCCTCAAAATTCAGCTACTAAGGATTTAACCTAAGGAAATGTTTTCAATCTATACATAAATATATTCAATAAAGAATAAGAATTATTTTAATAGTAAAAATGGAAGTAGTTTGCACATAAATAATATTAGATAAATTTTATAGTTATTTTTCTGGTCATTAAGATTACAGAAATAAAGGCTAAATAAAAATTAAGTAAGTAAACTCTTCGGTGATTTTGATCATTCAGACACTTATCAACTGAGGGTAATTATTGGGGATTCATGGAGCTGCCACTAGAGGGAGTGCTAACCAAGAGTTGGGTCTAAGTACCATTGCATCTGAAGCATGCTGGTGTCTTAGGGGCCCAAACACAGGAGAAAGAGGAAATCAAAAGATAGTAACGGTAAGTACAGAAATTAGAAAGTCATTTCCACAGGGAATCAGAGAACTCAGAAAATAACTTAATAATTATCAAAGGTATCTCTCCCCAAGGAAAGAAATGTTTCCTGGTACCTTTCTCACTCAGCTTCTGGGAGCCCTTCATGAAGGCGATTCCTGCCAGTTGACCTTGATGTGCCATCTGTGATCTCCTTAGTTAGAGATTGTGTTGTTGGTTAGTGGTATTTTCTTCCCTCAATGAACTACTTTTTTTTTCTTACATCACCATCATTCAATGAAAAACAGTAGAATCCCTGGATAGTTAAATGTGTGCTGAAGAGAACTCTGCTAAATTATGTGGACTTTTCCAATTTGCTCCTTGGAACTTTGTGGCTGCATTGAGTGAACCAGAAGGATTATGTTTGCATAAGACAACTGCCGAGGAGGAAAAGGGGGAAATAATGGTAGGTGGAGATGGACATAGTCCATGCACAGGGGACTGCGATGGGGAAACCTAAGAGTTTGGAGGTTAGATCATTCTCTGAGAGCTAAGAAGAGCGTTAAGTGTTGGAGCCATGTAAAATTGCATTTAAATGCCAATGCTCCCTTTAATTGTCAGAGCTCAGGCAAGTCACTTTACCTCTCTCTTTGCCTTCATTTCCTCCCCTGTAAAAATACTTCCCGACACTCAGAGAGATAGAATGTAGAAGGATGGTTACCAGAAGCTAAGAAGGGCAGTAGTGGGGCACGGGGAGGGGAGTGGGGATTAATGGGTACAAAAATATGGTTAGAGACCGGATGCCGTGGCTCACGCCTGTAATCCCAGCACTTTGGAAGGCCAAGGCGGGTAGATCACGAAGTCAGGAGATCGTGACCATCCTGGCTAACACAGTGAAACCCTGTCTCTGGAGGCAGGCAGATCACGAGGTCAGGAGATCGAGACCATCCTGGCTAACATGGTGAAACCCTGTCTCTACTAAAAATACAAAAAATTAGCCGGGCGTGGTGGCAGGCGCCTGTAGTCCCAGCTATTCGGGAGGCTGAGGCAGGAGAATGGCGTGAACCCGAGAGGCGGAGCTTGCAGTGAGCCGAGATCACTGCCACTGCACTCCAGCCTGGGGGACAGAGTGAAACTCTGTCTCAAAAAAAAAAAAAAAAAAAAAAAATTAGCCGGGCTTGGTGGTGGGCACCTGTAGTCCCAGTTACTTGGGAGGCTGAGGTAGGAGAATGGCGTGAACCCGGGAGGTGGAGCTTGCAGTGAGCCGAGATGGTGCCACTGCACTCCAGCCTGGGTGACAGAGCGAGACTCCATCGCAAAAAACAAACAAACAAAAAATTATACTTAGAAGGAATAAATGAGATCTAGTATTTGATAACACAACAGGGTGACTATAGTCAATAGTAATTTAATTGTACATTTTTAAATAGCTGAAAGAGTATAATTGGATTGTTTGTAACCTAAAAGATAAATGCTTGAGGTGATGGATATCCCATTTACCCTGGTGTGATTATTGCTCATTGCATGCTTGTATCAAAATATCTCATATACCCCATAAATATATAAAATATATACACCTAGTATGTACTCACAAAAATGAAAAAAAATATACCTCCCAGGGTTTGAGAATAAAAATTAACAGTAATCATTATGAAGCAATGTTTCAGATTCTTACGTAGCCTTATTGATTTACAAATGCTTGCTACAAACACCCAGCTACTGGTTTAACAGTTTATCTTATGTCTCTATTATCTTCAAATTAGAGGCCAGATCTGGATGGGTCCAGTTGGTGGGGCATGGATGACAAGGAGAAAAGAGCATCCGAGAAGGGCATATTGGCAGCCAAGTGAGATGCTGACAATGAATATATAAGACAGCTGCAGTGCAGGACTACTTAGAGTAAGAAGCAAAAAGGAGGTCATCTCAGAGTCATGACGAATGGGTCAAATTATATTTTCTTTGAGCTGGTAATAAGAATGAGAAATGTGTGGTTAGGAATGATTTCTATCATAGATGAGATTTTTAAAAATTGTACTTAGCATGCTAAGTTTCTGCTTTCTGGTGTACCCATTTATGGAAATACCTATCTGTTATTGCTCCCACAAGAGGAGTCATCAGAACAGATGTTACTCTAACATTTATGAGCTGAGAGTTGGATATTGTGTTTAACTTTGATAGTTTCATGTATCACCAAATGGAATCTCACTTTTTCAGAGTTAACTTCATCCAACACGATTCATTTTAAAAGAACAGAAATTTCCATTGTTTTTACAATTGTTGCTATTGTTTTAATTAACATTTTAATTTAAGTGGGCACATTTCACATATGGAACTCAATTCTCTTTCCAGTAGCCTAAGGGTTCTTAAACTGATGAGAAAAATCAAATCTATTTAATGTGGACAGGATTAAAGAGCTGTTACAATAATATTTTCCAAAGGGCTTTTGGTAAATTTAAAGTATTAATTCAGATTTTATCATATATATATACATATTTTTGAAATATTTGTTAAATATATAAATTATGTTAAATAATAAATGGCAAGATGTATCTAAAAAAGGTTGTGTAGCATTAAGATTTATATAAAATGAAACATATGAAATGTAATATAAATACATACAACATAATGCCCTACATCTACTGCCCACCTACTTTGCAAACACTGCACTAGCCACCTTAAGAGGAGGGTTACGCCAAATATTAAGAGGCTATTAAAAAACAAACATAATCAAGTAAGTTTGAGAAACATTAAGTTAAACAGAGTTAGAGCTCCCTTTTTAAAATTTTTTTCATAAGTTATTGGGGTACAAGTGGCATTTGGTTACATGAGTAAGTTCTTTAGTGGTGATTTATGAGATTTTGGTGCACCCATCACCCAAGCAGTATGCACTGCACCATATTTGTAGTCTTTTACCCCTTGCTCCCCTCTCACTCTTCCCTCCAAGTCTACAAAGTCCATTGTATCATTCTTATGCCTTTGCGTCCTCATAGCTTAGCTCCCACAAATCAGTGAGAACGTACAATGTTTGGTTTTCCATTCCTGAGTTACTTCACTTAGAATAATAGTCTCCAATCTTACCCAGGTCATTGCAAATGCTGTTAATTCATTCCTTTTTATGGCTGAGTAGTATTCCATCGTATATATATACTACAGTTTCTTTATCCACTCGTTGATTTATGGTCATTTGGGTGGGTTCCACTATTTTGCAATTGTGGATTGTGCTGCTATAAAAATGCATGTGCAAGTATCTTTTTCGAATAATGAGTTATTTTCCTCTAGGTAGATATGCAGTAGTGGGATTGCTGGATCAAATGGTAGTTCTACTTTTAGTTCTTTAAGGAATCTCCGCACTGTTTTCCATGGTGGCTATACTAGTTTACATTCCCACCAGCAATGTAGAAGTGTTCCCTGATCACCGCATCCACTCCAACATCTACTGATTTTTTATTTTTTGATTATGGCCATTCTTGTGGGAGTAAGGTGGTATTGCATTGTGGTTTTGATTTGCATTTCCTTAATCATTAGTGATGTTGATCATTTTTTCATATGTTTGTTGGCCATTTGTATATCTTCTTTTGAAAATTGTCTATTCATGTCCTTAGCCCACTTTTTGATGGGACTGTCTTTTTTTACTGATTTGAGTTCATTGCAGATTCTGGATATTAATCCTTTGACAGACGTATAGATTGTGAAGATTTTCTTCTACCTAGCTTTTCAGTGCATTCAGTGAGTTGATGCGAGTTGGAAAGCACTTAGAGAGGCCATAGTGAGTGTGCAACATTTCCCAAGCTTATTATATCATGGACCATTTCTCCCTGGAGGAGCATATTTTGGGACCAGGGTTTGGCAAATGATATACTGGGAACTCGTACTGCAAAGGATACCACAATAGTGAAATCACAGTCTCCTTCCACCGGAGGCTCATAGAGTAGATGATGAGACAAAGACCCAAATAACTACAATAAGAAGAAACTGCAAATATTCTAAGATACAAAGTTCTGAGTTCATCTCCCTGCAACATTTATTAAACATAAATGTAAGAGAACTAAGTTGATATTTTTTCAAGTTTGGATTATAAATTGTCTTTATTAGACTACCATTGAGGCAGGATATGGTGGCTCACACCTGTAATCCCAACACTTCGGGAGGCTAAGGTGGGAGGATCGCTTGAGCCCACTAGTTTGAGACCACCCTGGGCAACATAGAGAGACCCTGTTTCTACAAAAAATTTAAAAGTTAGCCAGGCATGGTGGCATGCACCAGTGGTCTCAGCTACTCAGGAAATCGAGGCAGGAGAATCGCTTGAGCCTAGAAAGTCAAGGCTGCAAGAGCCATGTTCGCACCACTGTACTCCAGCCTGGGTGACAGAGAAGGACCCTGTCTAAAGTAAATAAAGAAATGAATGAACTGCCATTGACTGTCTCTGCCAAGCATTTTACAAATATAATGTCACAAAAATATCTACAACGAGAAAACTATTTTCTTTACTTTTCCTGAAACCGATGGTGAAAGAATTATAGTGTCCAGATTAGTCTTATACATCTGGTCCCCACAAGACCTAGGATTTGTTGCTGTGTCTGCCTGACTCCAGAGCTAGAGCTCTATCCACTCCCACCTGTAAAATGCTACTATTTTTCCTATAAATTACACTTGCATAATTGAAGAATTACTGAATTATATGAAAGTTCAAAAATACCAAGAAATAATATTGAACCATTCAGGCAAGATCAAACGAAAATGCCTTTGCACTAAAGTTTAATGTTTAACTGTAAAAACAAAATAGAAGAAAACCTTTAAGTTCTATTTTCCAATGAAATACCTAAACAAGGAAAAAGGGAAGGCCATATTAATATAGTGATAGTCTGCTAATAGGAGAAAGAGAGAAGTAAAATGCACATATCAATGAGAGCCTAGTTCTATGTCCAGTCAACTTTCCAAACCTTGATCAAATTATTTTAATGTTTTTCACTTCTATGGTCTATTTGCTCTTTTTGAATACCAGCATCATATCTGAGTTTGGAATACGTATTTCTTTTCAGCTTATTCTCAAATAGAATTCATGAGATAACCTCACATATAGATTTCAAGTGTGCACTATGCCCATTTGCCTCTGCTAGGTCAGAATTTCAGTAACTTTGTTCATCAAGAGACTGGAAATCTAAATGTTACATGTCTGCAACCACTCAAAGTCTATGCTTTAGTTTCTATGCTTCCAGTCCTGCTTCAGTTGATTGGGTTCAAAGTGGATGAAGGGGGGAAAAATTAAGGATTTGGGTATGGAAAGATTAATGGTACTTCAGTAGTCTTTACTGAATTAGAATCATAAATCTCCATTCAAAGCTAGCTTTCTTAATATGTTTGTAGCTACCACAGAGGTATTGTTTAAGATCTGCACTGGGAATGTATAAACTTCTATCCAAAATAATATGACTACAATGAGACCACAAATTCTAGTTCAGTGTTTCACACACAAACATACAAAGACACATAATCCTCTTAAAAATATGAGATTTAAAATTTTTGACCACAGCAAAGGATGTTTTATGGTTTTTCAAGCTGCCTAAATGTGAAATAAAACCAATATTAAAATCTTGTAAAAAAAAATCTAAAACCAATCAATCCGCAGTCAATAGCTTTTCAGTTCAATACTTTTCTAGAAATAGAGTAGGTTGTTGTTGAAAGGAAGCGGAGAAAAAAGGGAATGAATTTAGCTTGAAAATTTGCTAAGATAACAAATTACCATATTCCCCAGAAACTTCACTGAAAATTAGCATTCTAGCCTTGATCCAGGGGAGGAAAAATGTACCACAGCTGCTTTATACACATCTATGTCTGTGTTCAGTAAAATATGTTAGGTACTTTAAATCTGCTTATGTAATGTTGGCAAACAGATATTTTCCCCATATTACAAATGTAAATGCTAATATAAAATTGATGCAAACTTTAGCTGAGGCATTATAGATCTTTGTGGTCTCCATTTCTGTGTGAATCCCTCTACATTTAGCTTCTCTGGGAGATATTTACAATCTCAGCTTCAACCAATGGGTGGCATCATGTGGCCTGCAATTGTGCCAAGGAAAATCAGCTAGAAAAATGCATTTTTTCTCCGGCTCAGTTAATTAAGGGGATAAGTAAATACTCAAAACATTGCAAAAAGCATGCTCCAAGGCTCACCTTCAACTTTACTTTTCCTGGGAAGCTGCCTCCTCCTTTTCACTTAATCTTAGCCAAAAGGCCGAGAAACGATGCTTCCTTCTTTTCTAAAGCTTTACCATTTTTCTAAAATTCTTACATCTCTTTTCCCCCCAGACTCATTTATTCCTTATAGTCTACTCTCAAACCATTTCATGAGTGTCAGTTGTGCCCTCCCAGCTTCACTGGACATTCAAAGCTTCATCACTGTATTCTTAACCAGAGTCCTCCGTGCTACCCAGAACAGTCCTGGATGCATACGAGTCTCTGATGGCTGCTCTTTGGTTGATTCTCTACCCCAAGTTCCCTATCAAAAAGGAAGTCTCCCTACTCCTACAATCCCCCCACACACATACAGAGGCAATCTAGCCTCCAGAAGAAGGTATTTCCCCATCACTTTTTTAAAATGTAGCACTGAAGTTAGATTTGGGGAGCATTCATGACGTGTCACTTTTATTTGTGGCATAGGTCACAGGTGTGTTTCATATGCTTATAGTGTGTGCACAGGTGCATACAAACACACACATTTCTTTTAGCATTCATGATGTCTAGACAGCATGTCCACCTTTGTAACTAAGCCCTGGTTTTCATCTTAAAGGAAAAGATCTTAGAAAAACACTAAACCAGAATTGTATTTTCCACCTAAAAACCATTCATTGTTTGGAAATCATCTCTCTCATCTCCCCATTCTGCTCATGATGCAAGTGCAGCCTCACGGCCTACACTTAGCTTACGGGCTCCATTCCAGACATGAGCTGACTCACCATACCCTTTCTGTTTGTAATTAATTTAAGAGAAATTTATCACACTTGAAATAACTAACAGAGAGAGCCAAAATCATTTGAACGACAGTGTTCTGGTTCTGTAGAAATAACAAATCTGACCCAAACAAAGATCAGGAATTAGGGATCCAGATGCCACATATCATCAGAGCCCTAGATCTCCAATTTTCATTTCCTGTCTTAATTTGCTGGCTGATCAAAGGAAAGTCCTCCACCCTGAACAGCCAAGAGGGTTCCTGGTATGCAGCTCAGCACTTCAGGCTCCACAAGTGGGTCAAGAGCCAGGTTCTTTTCTTGACTCCATTCCAGGGGTCAAATGTTGCGCCCACCAGTGACTACTCAGCAAAGGATAAGAAAAAAGAAGGCAAATCACAGAGAATCTGAAGCCCGACAAATTGGAACCCGTCTCTCCTGCGGCATTCAGTACCTTGCTGTAATATTTATACTGAGCTTCCTCTGTGCCAGGCATTGTTTCAAGTGCTTCACACATATTAACTCATCTAGACCTCATAACAACCCTATGAGGAAGGTGACATTACATTTGAAGGAACTGAGACACATAATATTGAAACCACATGGCAAGGGTCCACGGCAGAGGTGAGATTTGAATCCAGGCCCACTGGCTCCAGAGCCTGGCCGTTAACCATCACACTTAAGTGGCTAAATAAATCCATGTGGTTTGGAGGAGAGAAAGCTGGTCAAATAGAGATCCAGTCTCTATCTGGATCCAATCCTGTTGCAACCACACTACGAATTCAGAGAGCAGATGATAGAATTATATATTTTTAATAGCTTTCTTTGTCCAAGATAAAGACCCTTACTAGGGTATTCTTGAAAAATAATGAGGCCCTGCTCAGTTGTGGAGCCAGAAGTGCTGGCCTGCATAGCACTGGCATTCCTGGCTGGCCAGGGTGGAGGGCTTTCTTCTGATAAGCCAGCAAATCAAGACAAGAAATGAATATCAGAAAGCCCAGCCCCTCTCACAGACTTCTTGTTCTCCACCTACCCTCAGGAGCTTCCATGGCCCTAGTAGGGATTGGCACCAAGCCAAGCTCAGATTCCCACCCCTCCTCTCCATTCCATGCATGTGCACAATTGCTGTTCAGGGTGCAGGGTACAAGTGTTGATAGAGCTGGGCTTTTTCTCTTAACACGTGGCATTAGAATCCACCTAGCAGTCCATGTGAGAAAGTACTCAGGCATCACTGCAACACCTCTTAATTACTCTCTGCCTACAGCCAAAATGTCATCAAATGATGTCAGTGCAATCTCCGAACAATCTTTTCAACTATTACCCATTTTTCACCTCCTAACCTGCTCTGGTGCAGGTTCTCACCATCTCTCACCCAAATTCCTGTAACAGCCTCTTTACCCACCTTCAAGCATCAGTTCAGCCCTCTAGGCCATCCTCCGTACAGTATCAGGTGGCCTTTCTGAAATGCAAATTTCGTCATGTAACTCCAAGCAAAAAATTCCTGAAGTGGCTCTCACAGACCTACAGGGAAAAAAATAAAAATAAAAATTTATTAGCATAGCATATCATGCTTTTAAGTTACTTAACAATATGCTGACATTTGTAGAGTTTACAAAACATTTCACATCTGTTTTCTCACTGTATTAGTCCATTTTCACACTGTTGATAAAGACATACCCAAGACTGGGAAGTAAAAGAGGTTTAATTGGACTTATATTTCCAGATGGCTGGGGAGGCCTCAGAATCATGGTGGGAAGAAAAAAGTACTTCTTACATGGCAATGGCAAGAGAAAATGAGGAAGAAGCAACAGCGGAAACCCCTGATAAACCCATCAGATCTTGTAAGACTTATTCACTATCACCAGAATAGCACAGGAAATACCAGCCCCCATGATTCAATTACCTCCCGCTGGATCCCTCCCACAACACATGGGACTTCTGGGAGATAAAAATTCAGATTTGGGTGGGGGTATAGCCAAACCATATCACTCACTTAATCCTCCCAAGAACATGGCAGCCCCTAGCGTGCCCTGTGGCCACTCCCCATAGTGTGCTCTGTTTTGCCAGCTGCAACAAGCTACTTGCCATTCCACCTGTTGGTCCTGTTCTTTGCATATGCTCTTTTGCATATGCTGTTATGATTTTTAATCTAGAATGCTTTTTATATTCTCCATCTTATGAAAAAAATGCTAATCATTTTCCCCTTCTGCTGTCTCCCTTTATCCTTTGTTTCTATTAACACCTAGCACTGTCCCGCCCATTTAGCACCTTCAAAGTGCTCTCTTACCCTGTACCCAGGGGCTGGAAAACTATGTGCTGAAGACCAAATCTGACTCACTGCCTGTTTATGTAAATAAAGTTTTATTGGAACACAGCCATACTCTTTCACTTCCTGTTGTCTATGGCTACTTTCCCACTATATCCAGAGTAAAATAGCTGCAACAGAGGAGGGGTCCTAAAAGCCTAAAATGTTTAATATCTGGGCCTTTACAGAAACCATTTGACAACCCTTGCTCTGCTTCACTCATGAGATCAACCTAATGCCCTGGGAGTTCCAGGAGCCAAGCCAACGGGGTTGTACTGGGACCATATGTCCCAGCTCTGGCTCCAGGCGAGCAGCCTGAGAAGCAGATTGTCCCACTGGCAAGTGGTATATTTTTCTCATGAGATTAGGCTGCCAAAATGATCCTGATACATTGATTTTAGGTGACTCAAACACATCAGACAAAAGATGAGTTTGGGGTTTCGACTTACCAACAACCTCTTCTGTGTCCTGAGCCACATGTGCAGTTTGTGTACTGCCTGCCAGGCTGCTATGTTTATGCTATGGTGCTTCCTATGGTCTACAACACCCAAGAGAAGTGGGTATGGTGATGAGCAACACTTACCCTCGTCCCCAACCACCGCACTCCCTAAACCTGGTTCCGAGAGGAGCTTCCCACTCCCACCACAGGCTCCGCGCCACATGCCAGGCAGTCCTTTGTGAGTGGCCATGCTCATTTCTTCTGAGGGCTTTCCAGACTGTGGCTCTGCAATCCTTTGATCAATGTCCCTTCTTGCCTCTATCCAATGTGGTAACTTCATGCTCTCCCTGTTAGTTCTGGTTGGTCTCTCAAGCCAGGGAGGGTGAGAAGCAGTAACTTCTAAAAGGAATAGGACCATTCTTCCTTCTGTGTATTTTCCACTGGTGGCAGTACGTGGAAGACAAAGGTATGGTCAACATTCTGAAAGAGATCAAATTCGATTTTACTGGCAAGATGGTCGAATAGGAACAGCTCTGCTCTGCATCTCCCAGTGAGATCAATGCAGAAGGTGGGTGATTTCTGCATTTCCAACTGAGGTACATGGTTCATCTCTCTTGGACTGGTTGGACAGTGGGTGCAGCCCACGGAGGGCGAGCTGAAGCAGGGTGGGATGTCACCTCACTCAGGAAGCACAAGGGGTCGGGGAATTTCCCTCCCCTAGCCAGGGGAAGCCATGAGGGATGTGAGGGGCTGTGCCATGAGGAATGGTGCACTCCTGCCCAGATACTGTGCTTTTCCCATGGTCTTTGCAACCTGCAGACCAGGAGATTCCCTCCAGTGCCTACAGCACAAAACTGGGCAGCCATTTGGGCAGTCACCAAGCTAGCTGCAAGAGTTTTTTTTGTTTCGTTTTGTTTTTTGTTTTTTTCATACCCCAGTGGCACCTGGAATGTCAGTGAGACAGAACCATTCACTCTCCTGGAAAGAGGGCTGAAGCCAGGGAGCCAAGTGGTCTGGTTTGGCCGGTCCCACCCCCTTGGAGCCCAGCAAGCTGATATCCATTGACTTGAAATTCTCGCTGCCAGCACAGCAGTCTGAAGTTGACCTGGGACGCTTGAGCTTGGTAGAGGGAGGGGTGTCCGCCATTCCTGAGGCTTGAGTAGTTGGTTTTACCCTCACAGTGTAAACACAGCTGCCAGGAAGTTCAAACTTGGTGGAGCCCACCGCAGCTCAGCAAGTTCGCTGTGGCCAGGCTGCCTCTCTAGATTCCTCCTCTCTGGGCAGGGCATCTCTTAAAAAAAGGCAGCAGCCCCAGTCACAGAATTATAGATAAAACCCCCATCTCCCTGGGACAGAGCACCTGGGGAAAGGGGTGGCTGTGGGTGCAGCTACAACAGACTTAAATGTCCCAGCCTGACAGCTCTGAAGAGAGCAGCAGATCTTCCAGTACAGCATTCGAGCTCTGATAAGGGTCAGACTGCCTCCTCAAGTGGATCCCTGACCCTTGTATATCCTGACTGGGAGACACCTCCCAATAGGGGCTGACAGACACCTCATAGAGGAAAGCTCTAGCTGGTATCTGGCAGGTGCCCCTCTGGGACGAAGCTTCCAGAGGAAGGAACAAGCAGCAATCTTTGTTGTTCTGCAGCATCTGCTGGTGATACCCAGGCAAAAAGGATATGGAGTAGACCTCCAGCAAACTCCAGCAGACCTGCAGCAGAGGGGCTTGACTGTTAGAAGGAAAACTAACAAACAGAAAGGAATAACATCAACATCAACAAAAAGGATATCCACTCAGAGACTCCATCCAAAGGTCACCAATATTAGAGACCAAAGGTAGATAAATCCATGAAGATGGGGAGAAACCAGCGCAAAAAGGCTGAAAACTCCCAAAACCAGAACACCTCTTCTCCTCCAAAGGATCACAACTCCTCACCAGCAAGAGAACAAAACTGGACAGAGAATGAGTTTGATGAATTGACAGAAGTAGGCTTCAGAAGGTGGGTAATGACAAACTCCTTCAAGCTAAAGGAGCACGTTATAATGCAGTGCAAGGAAGCTAAGAACCTTGAAGAAAGGTTAGGTGAATTGCTAAGTAGAATAACCAGTGTAGAGAAGACCATAAATGACCTGATGGAGCTGAAAAATAGAGCATCAGAACTTTGTGAAGCATACACAAATATCAGCAGCTGAATTGATCAAGGGGAAGAAAGGATATCAGAGATCAAAGATCAACTTAATGAAATAAAGCAAGAAGACAAGATTAGAGGAAAAAGAAATGAAAAGAAATGAACAATGTCTCCAAGAAATACGGGACTGTGTGAAAGACCAAATCTACATTTGACTGGTGTACCTGAAAGTGACAAGGAGAATGGAACCAAGTTGGGAAACACCCTTCAGGATATTATCCAGGAGAACTTCCTAGCAAGGCAGGCCAACATTCAAATTCAGGAAATACAGAGAACACCACAAAAATACTCCTTGAGAAGAGCAACCCCAAGACACATAATTGTCAGATTCACAAAGGGTGAAATAAAGGAAAAAATATTAACGGCAGCCAGAGAGAAAGGTCAGATTACCGATAAAGGGAAGCCCATCAGACTAACAGCGGATCTCTTGGCAGAAACCCCACAAGCCAGAAGAGAGTGGGGGCCAACATTCAACATTGTTAAAGAAAAGAATTTTCAACCCAGAATTTCATATCCAGCCAAACTAAGCTTCATAAGTGAAGGAGAAATAAAATCCTTTACAGACAAGCAAATGCTGAGAGATTTTGTCACCACCAGGCCTGCCTTACAAGAGCTCCTGAAGGAAGCAATAAAAGGAACAGGTGGTACCAACCACTGCATAAACATACCAAATTGTAAACACCATCAACATTATGAAGAAACAACATCAACTAAGAGGCAAAATAACCAGCTAGCATCACAATGACAGGATCAAATTCACACATAACAATATTAACCTTAAATGTAAATGGGCTAAATGCCCCAGTAAAAAGACGCAGACTGGCAAATTGGATAGAGTTAAGACCCATCAGTGTGCTGTATTCAGGAGACACATCTCACATGCAAAGATACACATAGGCTCAAAATAAAGGGATGGAGGAATATTTACCAAGCAAATGGACAGCAACAGAAACCAGTGGTTGCAATCCTAGTCTCTGATAAAACAGGCTTTAAATCAACAAAGATCAAAAGAGGCAAAGAAGGACATTACATACTGGTAATGGATGAATTCAACATATATCCTAAATATATATGCACCCAATACAGGAGCACCCAGATTCATAAAGCAAGTTCTTAGAGACCTACAAAGAGACTTAGACTCACACACAATAATAGTGGGAGACTTTAACACCCTACTGTCAATATTAGACAGATCAACAAGACAGAAAATTAACAAAGATATTCAGGACTTGAACTCAGCTCTGGACCAGGCAGACCTGATAGACATCTACAGAACTCTCCACCACAAATCAACAGAATATACATTCTTCTCAGCACCACATTGCACTTATTCTAAAATTGACCACATAATTGGAAGTAAAACACTCCTCAACAAATGCAAAAGAATGGAAATCATAACAAACAGTCTCCCAGACCACAGTGGAATGAAATTAGAACTCAGGATTAAGAAACCACTCAAAACCGCACAACTACATGGAAACTGAACAACCTGCTCCTGAACGACTACTGGGTACATAACGAAATGAAGGCAGAAATAAAGATGTTCTTTGAAACCAATGAGAACAAAGACACAATGTGCCAGAATCTCTGGGACACATTTAAAGCTGTGTTTAGAGGGAAATTTATAGCACTAAATGCCCACAAGAGAAAGCAGGAAAGATCTAAAATTGACACCCTAACATCACAATTAAAAGAACTAGAGAAGCAAGAACAAACAAATTCAAAAGCTAGCAGAAGACAAGAAATAACTAAGATCAGAGCAGAACTGAAGCAGACAGAGACACAAAAATCCCTTCAAAAAATCAATGAATCCAGAGCTGGTTTTTTAAAAAGATCAACAAAATTGATAGACCACTAGACAGACTAATAAAGAAGAAAAGAGAGAAGAATCAAATAGACACAAAAAAATGATAAAGAGGGTATCACCACTGATCCCACAGAAATACAAACTACCATCAGAGAATACTGTAAACACGTCTATGCAAATAAACTAAAAAATCTAGAAGAAATGGATCAATTACTGGACACATACACCCTCCCAAGACTAAACCAGGAAGAAGTCGAATCCCTGAATAGACCAATAACAAGTTCTGAAATTGAGGCAGTAATTAATAGCCTATCAACCAAAAATAGTCCAGGACCAGACGGATTCACAGCCGAATTCTACCAGAGGTACAAAGAGGAGCTGGTACCATTCCTTCTGAAACTATTCCAAACAACAGAAAAAGAGGGAATCCTCTCTAACTCATTTTATGAGGCCGGCATCATCCTGATACCAAAGCCTGGCAGAGACACAACAAAAAAAGAGAATTTCAGGCCAATATGTCTGATGAACATCGATGCAAAAATCCTCAATAAAATACTGACAAACAAAATCCAGCAGCACATCAAAAAGCTTATCCACCACGATCAAGTCAGCTTCATCCCTGGGATGCAAGGCTGGTTCAACATATGCAAATCATTAAATGTAATCCATCACATAAACAGAACCAATGAAAAAACCACATGATTATCTCAATAGATGCAGAAAATGTCTTTGACAAAATTCAATACCCCTTCATGCTAAAAACTCTCAATAAACTAGGTATTGATGGAACACATCTCAAAATAATAAGAGCTATTTATGACAAACCCACAGCCACTATCATACTGAATGGACAAAAGCTGGAAGCATTCCCTTTGAAAACCAGCACAAGACAAGGATGCCCTCTCTCACCACTCCTATTCAACATAGTATTGGAAGTTCTGGCCAGGGCAATCAGGCAAGAGGAGAAATAAAGGGTACTCAAACAGGCAAAGAGGAAGTCAAATTGTCTCTGTTTGCAGATGACATGATTGTATATTTAGAAAACCCCATCGTCTCAGCCCAAAATCTCCTTAAGCTGATAAGCAACTTCAGCAAAGCCTCAGGATACAAAGTCAATGTGCAAAAATCACAAGCATTCCCATACACCAATAAGAGACAGACAGAGAGCCAAATCATGAGTGAACTCCCATTCACAATTGCTACAAAGAGAATAAAATACCTGGGAATCCAGCTTACAAGGGATGTGAAGGACCTCTTCAAGGAGAACTACAAACCACTGCTCAAGGAAATAAGAGAGGACACAATCAAATGGAAAAATATTCCACGCTCATGGATAGGAAGAATCAATATTGTGAAAATGGCCATACTGCCCAAAGTAATTTATAGATTCAATGCTATCCCTATCAAGCTGCCATTGACTTTCTTCACAGAATTGGAAAAAACTACTTTAAATTTCATATGGAACCAAAAACAAGCCCGCATAGCCCAGACAATCCTAAGGAAAAAGAACAAAGCTAGAGGCATCATGCTACCTGACTTCAATCTGCAAGGCTATAGTAACCAAAATAGCATGGTACTGGTACCAAAACAGATATATAGATCAATGGAACAGAACAGAGGCCTCAGAAATAACACCACACATCTAAAACCATCTGATCTTTGACAAACCTGACTAAAAGAAGCAATGGGGAAAGGATTCCCTATTTAATAAATTGTGTTG
Organism: Pan paniscus; assembly: GCF_029289425.2. Lineage (NCBI taxonomy): Eukaryota > Metazoa > Chordata > Mammalia > Primates > Hominidae > Pan > Pan paniscus. The sequence continues at coordinate 108,366,752 of NC_073261.2, forward strand.
GGAAAACTGGCTAGCCATATGCAGAAAGTTGAAACTGGATCTGTTCCTTACACCTTATACAAAATTAACTCAGGACAGATGAAAGACCTAAATGTAAGACCTAAAACCATAAAAACCCTAGAAGAAATCCTAGGCAATACCATTCAGGACATAGGCATGGGCAAAGACTTCATGACTAAAACTCCAAAAGCAGTGGCAACAAAAGCCAAAATTCACAAATGGGATCTAATTAAACTAAAGAGTTTCTGCACAGCAAAAGAAACTATCATCAGAGTGAGTAGGCAATCTCCAGAATGGGAGAAAATTTTTGCAATCTATCTATCTGACAAAGGGCTAATATCCAGAATCTACAAGGAACTTAAACAAATTTACAAGAAAAAAACAAACAACCCATCAAAAAGTGGGCCCACGATATGAACAGACACTTCTCAAAAGAAGACATTTATGTAGCCAACAAACATTTGAAAAAAAAGCTCATCATCACTGGTCATTAGAGAAATACAAATCAAAACCACATTGAGATACCATCTCATGCCAGTTTGAATGGTGGTCATTAAAAAGTCAGGAAACAACAGATGCCAGAGAGGGTGTGGAGAAATAGGAACGATTTACACTGTTGGTGAGAGTGTAAATTAGTTCATCCATCGTGGAAGACAGTGGGTGATTCCTGAAGGATCCAGAACTAGAAATACCATTTGACCCAGCAATCCCATTATAGTGTATATACCCAAAGGATTATAAATCATTCTACTATAAAGACACATGCACACGTACATTTATCGCAGCACTGTTCACAATAGCAAAGACTTATAACCAACCCAAATGTCCATCAATGATTGACTGGATAAAGAAAATGTGGCACATATACACTATGGAATACTATGCAGCCATAAAAAATGATAAGTTCATGTCCTTTGCAGGGACATGGATGAAGCTGGAAACCATCATTCTGAGCAAACTATCACAAGAACAGAAAACCAAACACCACATGTTCTCACTCATAAGTGGGAGTTGAACAATGAGAACACATGGACATGGGACAGGGTGGGGGCATCACACACTGGGGCCTGTCGTGGGGTGGGGGGTTGGGGAGGGATAGCATTAGGAGAAATACCTAATGTAGATGATGGGTTGATGGGTGCAGCAAACCACTATGGCACGTGTATACCTATGTAACAAACCTGCACATTCTGCACATGTACCCCAGAACTCAAAGTATAATAAAAAAAAAGATAGAATAAAATAAAAAAAAAGAAAGAGATCAAATTATAGGAGGGCAGTGATTAAGACATGCTTGTAAAATGTGTCATTCTATATATGTGCTAAAATTCCAATATGCAAATTAAACATGACAGAAAACAAATTAACATTCACATTGTTTGGCATTATCTGAGTGAGACTTGCATTGGTGATCGTCATCAAAAGTGCTCAGTACCAACCTTTATGAATCACCACTAGCCAGTCTTCAGAAACAGCACAATGGATGGATGAGGCAGTGTCTGCCATGAGTTACGATAGGTCCAAGTCCTACATAAACTGTATTAGGAAACTGCAGAGATAAAATGTTCTGTATTGTTTCAATACAAGCATATTCTGAAGAGTCACGGCATGGTGACTAACAAGAGCATCGTTGTCTTTTTCTCATGGTTGGAAGATACAAAATCAGCCCGGAATGGCACATTTGACAAAGAACTTGAGGAGTCAGTTCCTAGATGGAAGAGAAAGTGATGGTGCATGGAAATGAAGAAGGATCTTTACAAGCACTGATTGTACAATAAAAAATATGTAAGTATCTCTTGCCTACTGATAGTTCAAATTTTTTATCAATAAACCACTGGATCTAGCATGGGACCATTAATTTTTAATACATTTTTAATCAAATTGTTTATATAGACAGTGGCCTCACAAAATAATTATTTGCATGTGCTCACTCTGAGGTGATCCTCTGGCCAGGGAAATGTCATACTCTGGTAGATCGGGGTAGGTCAAATGTCCTAAACCCAGGCCAGGAAAGTGCAGTCAACTGCATCCAAATTGCAGAGACTGAGAGTGAGAAAGGAGTAGTTTCTCAAAAGAAAATGAAGCTACTATTCCAGGGCTGGGAAAACAGACCAAGCACAAGCTAAAATCAATAGATGTTCACCCCGCCCCATGTAGAGTGAGTTAGTGTCATTTCTCTCCTACATGAGAAACCAAGAATGGACAAGTTGGGCCATTTGTCCAACACTCCATAGCAAGTCAGTCAAGAGACAGGACCTAAATTAAATCTAACAAATTAACTCTGCAACTAGCTGAGATCATCTACATTTGGCAATCACTGATCAAATCCAGGGCTTTAGATCTGGCAAGGGCTTGGTGTCAGATGTGGAGTAATTCTAGCTCCTTCATTTGCTAGTTGTATGATATTGAACAAATTAACCTCTCTGAATCTGTCCCTTTAGGTATAAAATTTGGAATAATAATAATGCCCTTGCAGCACTGACATTATTATTTAAAAACAACACACATAAAGAATTAAACCTAGTATACCATTAACAACTGTGGCAGATATAAAGGATAGATATTATTGTATTTTATTTCTTTTTAACAGACTCGAAAATATCATGTCCTATGTGCCAGATGCTGTTCAAAGTGTATCATGAATATTAACTCATTTGATGAGGTAGTGCATCCTCATTTTATAAATAAGGAAACTAAGGCCCAGAGACTTTTAGTGACTCACTCAAGGTCACAAGCTAATGAATGGGTGTCAGGCTTCAAACCCAGGCAGTCTTTCACTGTCACTAAACTCCACTGTCTCCAAGGAAAAGGTAGTTATTATTATCATTCAATAAGTGGTAGCATTTTATTGCCATTATTATTATAGATGAGAAAACTGAAATCTAGAGGCATTAAAATAGAAGTGAAGCTAAAAATAAATCCTGGGTCTAATGCTTCCCAGTCCACTGCCCTTTAAATCTGCTGCACCATTTCCTACTGAGAAGAGAATTACGTAAAGGAGAAGTAGTAGGATCATGTATCTTCTGACAAATGAGATCTTTTACGCAATATATCAGGTATTATCAGGGAGAACAAGATTTTTTGTCCCATAATAGACTCTAATTGTGTGTAAAGCAGAAGGAAAAAGTGAGTGAACATTTCCTTGTTTCTGGATGGAAACAAGAAACACTATAGAAGTTCAAAGTTCCCATGGGTTTGAGAGTCACAGTGCCAGTTCATAAAAACAGCAGTATCATGATTCCATTTCAAAAGCACAAACGTGACTCCAGAGGATTGTTAGTGTCTGCAGAGGATTAAAGAATGTGCTGTGGAGAAGAGGCTGCAGTTTTGGAAGTTAGTGTCGGTCCTCAGATCTCTAGGGAGAGAGTTGTAGCAGTGCAGCTGCTTCCTTGAGATTGAGATGAAGGAGTCACAAACTTGAGGCAAATATCCCCAGGGCCAGGCCCGCTTTCAGTATTTTCCTAGAGTTTTACTTCTCCCTACTCTGGAGAAACTCCTCCTCCTCTGAGGCTCATTTAGACTATGGTATAAATCAGGAGTAGGTAAACTTTCTCTAAAGGGCCAGATACACGTATTCCAGGCTTTGAGAGATCTACAATCCTGGTCCCAGCTACTCAACTCTGCCATTGTAGCAACAGCTCCCATGGACAATGCATGATACAATCAAGAGTGGCTGTGTTCCAGTAATCCTTGTTTACAACACAGACAGTGGGCTCGATTTGGCCTGTGGATTGTAATCCCCTGACCCCTGGTATGAATCCTTTTCCCATGTGGATTCTGCCCACTAACTCCTGAACCTCCCTTCATAGTCACCAGGAGCTTTCTTGCTAGGCTCATGGTCATTAGTCTGAGACTCCACTACACGCCAAGCACTAGGCTTCCCTCCTTCCGCAGCAATGACCATCAACACCACCCAGTGTCTTGACCCACTCAGGTTCATTCATTTCCAATACACCTTAAACACTCACCCCGCAGTACTGACAGTAACCAGTCATTTGGCCTGTGATTCCTAAACTACCCCAGTCTGGTCACAAACCCTGAACCTTCCAATTTCCTTACTTCCCACTTCATCTTTCCAATCCCAGCACACTGTGCTGCTCTGTCCAACACAGTAGTCACTACTACATGGGACTGTAGAGCATTTAAAATCTGATTAGTATCAATTGGGATGTGCTGTAAGTATAAAATACACACCAGATTTCTAAGGCTTAGTATGAAAAAAAGAAGAGAAAATATCTGATTAACCAATTTTATATCAATTACATGTTTAAACTATATTTTCGATATGTTAGCCAAGTAGAGTATATGATTAAAATTTATATAAACTCTCTTATAATGTGTTGTAGAAAATTTTAAAATAGCTGCATGGTGGCTTGCATTTGTGACTTGCATTAAATTTGTATTGGGCAGCACTGTCCTAGATGTCTCCCTTTTTCTCCAAATCATCAGGCCACGCTCATCTGCTCCACTGTTTCCCTGTTTATCCTAGGACCTATGACATGTCACTGCAAACACTTCTGCACGAGGACCTCAAAGCTCTCACTCCATTGTTCTTCTTTCATAGTTACCGTACTTACCCCCTGCAAAACAACCAGCCACCATCTGTGCTTTTGCAATGTGGAGCACTAGAGAATTAAAACTGCCCAATTCTGCAGAGAATTGAGCCATCTCAGGATCACAGCTTTGACCTGTATTGGACTTGTAGTATGGCCAGTTTTTTCTTTCTCTTACTCCATGTCAGCATCAGCTTTTACTTTGGATTGTCTCTAACACCCTTTCAAATCATATCTCTAGCTGTTTTCTTACAGCAGTACTCCAGTCTAAGACACACTGACTCCCCTCTTCAGTTCACAGCTCCAAATCCTGTATCCTTCCTACAAGGCCCAGTTCAAATTTCTCTTAGGCAGTGAAGTCCTCCCTGTTGACTGCAGACCATGAGTTGGCCTGCTCTGAACTGCTACAGCACCAATTCTCTCCAAGATATATTTGGATCCTTGGGAAGCAAGTTATTCCTTTATACCTTTCCATGTGTACATCTTCGAGAAAACTCAATTGCTAATCCCCTGAAGGTAAGGGCTTCTGATTTACATATTCATTGGCTGGTCAGAATGCAGAGGACAAAATAGAAGTCCAGAAAAATTGATTTGTCAAAATAGTAGGGCTGGATTCAAAATATGTTTAAGAAATGTAGTTGACACAATATGTAAATCAAAAAGCAAGTAGAAAAAAATACAGAGGTGGGGAGTGTCTAGTTCCATTAAAAATATCGAACATGGTCCCAGGACTGTTGAGGGTGTGGAATTGAAGTTGTCATGCCACTAAAAGCCTGGCTTAGAAGACAATGATGGCCTGGAGCCCTGCCACAGGAACAAGTTTTCAAACGTCTCAGTCCAAGGAATCCAGGATCTCACTTACAAAAGCATTAGTCCTCTCACTCCTGCTGGTAGGAGAGTAAGTCGTTAAAACCTTTCCAGAAAGTAATAGGTCCATAAACAGCCTTACAAATGTTCAGGAGTTTTATTTCAGGGAGTCTATCTTTTTTTTTTTTTTTTTTTTTGAGATGGAGTCTCGCTCTGTCGCCCAGGCTGGAGTGCAGTGGCACGATCTCGGCTCACTGCAAGCTCCACCTCCTGAGTTCACGCCATTCTCCTGCCTCAGCCTCCAAAGTAGCTGGGACTACAGGCGCCCGCCACCATGCCCGGCTAATTTTTTGTATTTTTTAATAGAAACGGGGTTTCACCGTGTTAGCCAGGATGGTCTCGATCTCCTGACCTTGTAATCCACCCGCCTCGGCCTCCCAAAGTGGAGAGTCTATCTTAAAGAAATACTCAAGTATACAGACAAAGATTTATGTGCAAAATGTTCATCAAAATAGCAGTGAAAACTGAAACAAACTAGAACTTCCATATTAGGGGAATAGCCAGCAAACCATAATATATGCATGTAAAGAATACTGAAGATATGCATAAGGAAAGACTCAAACCTAGTTAGTAGATACTTATATGAGCCTGAAAAAAACACAGGATGCATACTAAGTTGGTTGCCTGGGGAAAAGGTGATGTGAAGAGAGGAGGCAGTGAGGGTGAAAAGAGAAGGAAATGAGAGGTGAGCTAAATGAACAAAGAACCCTGAATTCCCAAAAAAAGTATGTATAATATCATATTATTGATATATTTTTGATATATATAAAAGTATATGTGTATATATATCTATAGAGAGAGGCATTTTTAAAATAAAAGGTCACAAAACAAGAGCAAAGAAAATCATACAAAAAGTAAGTAGGAGTTGTCCTGTATATTAGAATGATTAATAAATTTTTCATTCACAATTTCTGTATTTTCCAAATTTTTGACAATGAGCATGTATCATGTTGATAATAGAGCTAGAAATGAATAAAAGAAAAATAAGTTAAATCAGATATGAACCCAAACCATGCCCATTCTTTCAGTATACAGAGATGCTAAAATCAGCCATAATTGGAATTATCTCCAAGAAAGCAAAACTTTTAAACTGTTTATAACTAGTGATCCCTAGAAATCATATGATCTCCTAGAGGTTCTGGCATTTCATAGTACTATACTGAGCAATAGATTTAAATAATGTAGATTTTACAATTTAAAAAAGCCTTTTTTATTTCCAGTAAATTAAAGGGGAGTTAAGGAATAGAAGAAGGGCCACTCTGAGCAGTGTGCTCAGCTAGAATCCAGTCAGTCCCCACCCTCCCTTGACTCTGACAGCCACCAGTATTCTGTTCTCTTGGCCACAGTGGACACAGTGAATGGGTCGGAAATCACAGCCTGGGGCAGTCCAGGCAACCTTCTCCAGCAGATAATGGGACTTACACACAGCTCTGACAGGGACTAGCAAGGCCCCAAGGCTCTCAGCTCTCACTGGAGAACCTGAAGTCAGTTCCAGAAAGGGAAGACTGAGGCAGCCTAAATTAGGTTCAAATTGCTCTGATTTCATAACCTTCTTAAAACATTCAAAACCAAGAGTTCCGAAAGTATGGTGCCCAGACACGCAGCATCAGTATTATCTGGGAACTTGCTAGAAATGCAAGTGCTTGGCCCCACCCTAGACATGCAAAATCAGAAACACCGCAAGTGGACCCATCAATCTGTGTTTTAATAAGCCCAGCAGGGGATTCTGGTGCTTGATAAAGGCTGAGAACCACTAACGTGGTTTGGTGGCTTTGGACAATTTCCTAACCCCTCTAAACCCCAGTTTTCCTCACTGGCAAACTGAAGATAATAAAACCTAACCTCAAAGTCCTGTAAGGATGATGGATGTAAAGCACACTGCACAAAAGAACACTCAATAAATTACATCATCATGTTCTCCCTCAGGACTCTTAAAAATTCTATACCCTCTCTGCAAAATTTCAACTTTTTTCTCTTTAGTACACTTAATTCTTTGCCTGATGGAAACAAGGAATAAGGATCTCTGTTAGATTGAACAAAATAATATATTGGACACAGGTAAGTAGATAGAACATCCTGCTAAGAATATTTCATTTTACGAAAGAAAGTGGTATGATAAGGTGGAAAGGACCCTGGACCAGATGTGAGGAAATTGTGTTCCAGCTCCAACTCTGTGTGTGTCGAGAAATTTGGAATTATGTAACCCAGGGTTCACATCCTACCTCTGCCATCACAGTAACATAGAGGGTATGTTTCGAGCACCTCACATGCTCCTGCACATCACATGCTGGTCAGAATGTATGAGGTGGCACCTGTTTCCTGCCCTTTATCCTATTTGTTAATCTTTGTAAGGAGGAAAAAGATAATGGGCAGGTTTTATCAGGGAGGTATTGTCCCCTACACTCCTCTCTTTTCAGGTGGTGCTTTTCATCTTAACTCCTTTTTCCCCACTTTCCTGCGTGTGACGTCCATCAGCTTTGCAAATGGCAGGCTTGCCCAAAGTTCCTCTGCTCCCCAAATTCAAACATCAGGGAATGTCCCTGCCCCTACACAGCTTCTATCAATCAGAAGGACAGCTGTACCCGATACTCAGATTAACCAGTTAAAATCATGGTCAGAGACCTTCAGCCTTCAGTGGCAGTTTTCTGTTCTCCAGATACTCTACAACTGGCCCAGATGCCGCATCGTTGAACATTCATGACTGCGTTTGTGACAAGAAATGGGCACGCTCAGTGGGACTCTGCTGTCACCAAGGCCATCATACCCCTAAACCCCATCTTCACTGATAGGAATAGTTGTCCCTGGTGCATTCATTCCCTATAGCTGCTGTAACAAAGTACCACAAACTTGGTGGTTAAAACAGCACAATGTTCTGGGGATCAAAAGTCTCATATCAGTTTCAGAGGCCTGAAATCCAGGCACCTGCAGGGCCCTGCTCCCTCTGGAGGCTCCAAGGGCAAATCATTTCTGTGCCTTTCCCAGCTTCTAGAGCTGCATTTCTTGCATAACTGGCCTGTGGCTCCTCCCTCCATCCTCTAAGCCAGCGGTGTAGCATCTGACTTCAGTCTTCATGTTGCCTTTTACATCTTGTGATGGTTAATATAGAGTGTCAACTTGATTGGATTGAAGGATGCAAAGCATTGTTCCTGGGTGTGTCTGTGAGGGTGTTGCCAAAGGAGATTAACATTTGAGTCAGTGAACTGGGAGAGGTAGACCCATCCTCAGTCAGGGCGGGCACCATCTAATCACCTGCCAGCACAGCTAGAATAAAGCAGGTAGAAGAACGTGTAAAGACTAGACTGGCTGAGTCTTCTGGCCTTCATCTTTCTCCTGTGGTGGACGCTTCCTGCCCTTGAACATCAGACTTCAAGTTCTTCAGCTTTTAGACTCTTGGACTTTACACCAGTGATTTGCCAGGGGCTCTCGGGCCTTCAGCCACAGACTGAAGGCTGCACTGCCGGCTTCTCTGCTTTTGCGGTTTTGGGACTCATACTGGCTTCCTGGCTCATCAGCTTGCACATGGCTTACTGTGGGACTTCACCTTGTGATTGTGTGAGTCAGTCCTCCTAATAAACTCCCCTTCTCATATTCATCTATCCAATTAGTTCTGCCCCTTTAGAGAACCATGACTAATACACACCTGTAGTCAAACTTCTCTCTGCCTCCCTTTTACAAGGACAATGTGATTCTACTTAGGGCCTATCTGGATAATCCAGGATAATCTCCCTATCTCAAGATCCCTAACTTGATCACATCTACAAAGTCCCTCTTGCCAAAAAGGTAGCATTCGTAAGTTGCAGGAACTAGGACTTGGATATTGCTGGAGGCCATTAGTCAGCCAACTACATTTGGTAACAAATGTCTGTTCTGTTAAAATGAGAAATCTCCTCTCCATTAAGTGACAAGTAGTTGTGAATGTTACTTTTACTTCCACTGAGTCCATAAAGGGGAAGCTTTACACTCTTGGCTTCCCATGGTAAAAAACATTCCTTAACATCTGGGGAGGCTTGAGTGGCAAGGCAGGTGCAGCCCTTTCCCATCTGTGCTCTTATGCCAGGTTTTCTGCCTTGAAAACAGGGTTAATGAAGCCTTGTCACAGCAAACAAAATTAGACAATGTGTCATAAGGACCTATTCCAGGGCTTGTAGACAATAAACACTGTCTCTCTCATTTGCCTTCCTGGTCTCTAATTTCTGTCTGTTGAAGACAGAGGTTGTTCAAGATGACCTCTAGGACCCAGCAGACCTGACACCTTGTCACTATAACCCCTCAGAAGATGGGGATGCCTTGCCCCTCTGCCCTCATTCTTTACAAGACACAATACATTGCCAGCCTGGCCCCTTCTATATTCCAATTGCACCTGTCACAGGGCCTGAGGTGACATCCTTCTTTCCAAGATCATAGGCTGACTTCTGTGTTACCCTTCTTCTCTCTTTTCCTTTCTTCTCCTTCCTCCTCTGATCTTCTAGTCTCAGAAGTATTTGAAAGAGGAAGAGTAGAGATCTCTACTTCCATTCTTATGAGGTTTTTAAAAAACAAATTTTAAATGAAAAATCAACCAGCTTGAATAGGTAGATTGGCCGGCTAGAGATATGTTGTGTTTTTGCTTTGTTCTTTTTTCTGCCTTTCTGCTGATGCAACTCAAGCTATTCATAATTTTGGAAACTGATAGCACACACTTCAACAGAGAGACTACAGTGAGGAACAAATCATTTGTATTAAGTTGCATAAACTCTATCTTCCAGAACATCATCCTTATCTGTCCTCACAATGCTCAAGCTTAACTAGATGCTGAGGGTCTTCTGGCTGCAAGGGATGAAATTAGGGCTTACCATATATTTCTTACATATCAAAAAGATACCTACACTCATAAGTCTATTGCAGCACTATTCACCATAGCAAAGATATAGAATCAATAGATTAATGGATAAAGAAAATCTGGTACATATACACAATGGAATCCTACCCAGCAATAAGAAAGAATAAAATAATATTCTTTTGCAGCAACATAGATGGAACTGGAGGCCTTTTTCTTAAGTGAAGCAACTCCGAAACAGAAATCCTTGTAATCTTCAATCCTGCCACCTAAATAACATGATCCTCATTTGTAAATGAGGACACAAGACTCAGAGTCATTAAAATACTTGTTCGGGACCCTACAGCTTAGTAAATGCAACATATGAATTGCTGTGGGTGCAAAAGCAGCAGATGGAGAGTCACAAGGCCAAGGCTCCACTCAGCTTCCCCACTCAGTCAATGTGTGGCCATAGGAAGACCACTCTCCCTTTGGGACCCAGTTTTCTGTTCTGACTTTGCTCAGGGTGATCTCCAGGTCTCCTTCATAATCAGGGCTCCACAGTTATAATTCTATTATGATATGATGCAAACACAGAAAGAGAAAGGAAAAAACCACAGATCTACCTCAGGAACCCTCAGAAAATTTTTACTATGCATATCCCAGCCACCTCCCAGGGGATCTAGGGAAAAAATGATTATGCGCTATCTGCCTCCTAGGCTCAGAGGTACTAGGAGTATTTAAGGCAATAGGAAAATTAAAAAAAGGAAGGTTGAGAATGAAAATGTTGAGAACGGAGAACAGAACAGAGAATAGAAAGGCCAAGAAACATGAAGAAAGGCCTTTACCAGGTCAGGGAGAGCCTGCAGCCCTGGCTACTGAGAACCCTCCCTAGAGCTAGCAGTGCTCTGACCTTAGAGCAAAGCCAGAGGTGTCTATCTGGGTCTTATCATGCCCATAAACAGGCACGCACACACATACACATGCACACAATCATAAAGACATTAATTCTATATAAACAGATTTCATATTAACTGGCAATCTTGTTTCTGAGACATGCTTTACAAATGATAGCAAAATGCATTTGTAAATTCTCCATGGGGGCAGAGCACTCTGTCCCTGGCTGCAGCAGTGGCAAATCAGACTGTGTCAAGAGAAGGCCTTGGTCATGGTAGAGTCGCCCAGCTGCCCAGGCCACATACACTCGCACCCTCCTCCCTCAGATAAGCAGGGACCTGTGACCTGCCTTCACTGGCTATCATGGAGTGGAAAATAGGAAGTGGGCAACCCATCCACCACATTAGGAGTGAGAATAGCCATGTTGACCAGGGTAGGGCTAAGTTCATGTTAAAGATCCTGTATGAGTTTGCTGGGGCTGCCTTAACAGAGTACCACAGACTGAATGACTTATACAAGAGAGATTCAATGTCTAAAGGTTCTGGAGGCCAGAAGTCCAAAATCAGGGTGTCGGCAGGGCTATGCCCCCTCTGAAGGTGCTGGGGAAGGGTATGTGCCAAGCCTCTCTCCAACCTTTTGGTAGTTCCTTGGCTTTGTGGCAGAATTCTAATCTTCACATGACGTTCCCCTGTGTGCATATCTCTGAGTCCAACCTTCCCTCTTTAATAAGAACACCAGTCATATTGGATTAAGAGTCCACCTCCTTAACTAATTATATCTGCAATGAGCCTTGATATGGTTTGGATCTGTGTCCCCACACAAATCTCATATTGCATTGTAATCCCCGGTGTTGGATGTAGGGACTGGTGGAAGGTGATTGCATCATAGAGATGGATTTCTCATGAAATGGTTTAGCACCCTCCGCTTGATGCTGTTCACAAGATGGTGAATGAGTTCTTACGAGATCTGGTTGTTTAAATGTGTGGCACCTCTCCCTTCACTCTTTCTCTTGCTCCTGCTTCCACCATATGAGACATCTGTTGCCCCTTTGCTTTCCACCATGACGGGAAGCTTGATGGGGCCTCCTTAGAAGAAGCCACTGTGCTGCCTGTACAACCTGTGGAACCATGAGCCAACTAAATCTCTTCTTTTTAAATTATCCAGTCTCAGATATTTCTCCACAGCATTGCAAGAATGAACTAATAGAAGCCTGTTTCCAAATAAGGTCACATCCTGGGGTACTGGGGGTTAGGACTTCAACATCAACAATTTTAGGAGGATCCACTTCAACCCATAACAAATACCTTCCAAGGAATACAAACCACAACCCAGTTCTCTAACATAGGAAATAGAAGTTGCACTGGCTGATTTCTAAGGGCCATTTCAGCAGGATCATTTTACAATTTTATCTGGAGGCAGAATTCTATCACAAATTCTGCACATTACAATTATGTGGAGAAGCTTCTGAAAAACACCATCTCTGCCTTAGACCAATTAACCAGGCTTTCTAGGGGTGGGTAGAGTCTGGACATTTTAAGCCCCTAAGTGATTCTAATACATTTTGAGAACTACTTGTCTATAATATTTCCCAAGAACAGGCTGAGATTACATGGTAGGAGTCCAAACTATCATTCCATGCAAAATACACAAACTTAACCTTTTTCCACATAGGAATATATATAAAAAAAGTAGTCACAAATGCTCATTATAGATAAGAAAGTAGCTATAATTCTGAGGCCAACCCCTAGAGTTTCAATCAAAATTCCTATTTTAGTGATAATGTGGAGTAGGTATCACTTTTTAAGACTCTCTGGCTGAGTTTAGTCTCCTTTGTCCTCGCCTGTTTCCTGGTAACGTAACATTGGTCCTATGTCCCTTTGATTGCATTTTAATTGACTGTCCTCCCCATAGGCAGTGTGCTCCCTAAGGGTTAGGTTTGTGCCTTAGTCATCATTCTAACAATTATGCCTGATACATGCATAGGAGATATTTTTGCATGAATAAATGAGTGAATTAATCAATGTGAAGACTCAGGATGGAAAGTTCAAAGCAAGAAAATGTTAACAATGTCTTATTGCTATAGTCATTTGGAAGAATAGCATATTTGCCATTTTGCCAATAAAGTGTTTGTTTAATTTTATGACTTTGATTGAAAGAATCCTCATTTGACACCAAAGTTAAGAACATAGTGAGTTCTGCTCTCTTCTTGTAAGACTATGGTTTCTAGCAAAAATACTCTACAAAGCAAATGAGTCAAGGCATCAGACACTTTTTCTAGAGACTAGTAGCTTTCTCCTTTGGAAATAAAGTAAGACCTCAGAGATTTATGGGAAATAATGAAGGATGTAAAGCAGAATTGCTTGTCAGGCAATATATTGCCATGATTTGAATATCCCTTCCAAAACTCATGTTGAAGCTTAATCCTCTAGGTGGCAGTATTGAGAAGTGGGCCTTTAAGGGCTCTGCCCTCATGAAAGAATCAATCCACTTACGAATTAACGGATTAATGGGTTAATGTATTATTGGGTTATCATGAAAATGGAACTGGTGCCTTTATAAGAAAAAAAAGAAATACCTGAGCTAGCACATTACATGCTTAGACCCCTCACCATGTGATAACCTGCACCACCTCAGGACTCTACAGAGAGTCCCCCACAAGCAAGAAGGTGCTTACCAGATGGCTCTTCAACCTTGGACTTCTCAGCCTCTAGAGTAATAAGAAATAAATGCATTTTCTTTATAAATTACCCAGGTTCAGGTGTTCTGTTATAAGCAACAGAAAACTGATTAAGACATATAAGTATGCAGAAAAGTTCTTACACAAAACAGAATTATACACATTACTACTTCCTGGGAATCCAAATGAATGACTCTATAATATGACAGAGGCCTTTACACAAATCTTCTTATGGCCTCATAGCTTTCTCTTCTAAAAAGGAGGTCCCAGTAACACAGGGCAATAATTATGCTTATTTTGCAGGAAACTGAAATGTAGAGATACTTAAAAATGCAAAGTTTTATCTAAGTAAATGCATATTCACTGAATACCTGCTATATCCCATGCATGGTGTTTTGGAGAGAAAATAGAAGTTAAAATAGGGCCCTTGCCTTAAAGGAAATTTCTTTCTAACATGGGAGAAAAAAGAACACTAAATAGTTATTATATCAGACAGGATATTATCTCTGCAGCAAAATGCTCTCAAAAAAGCATGATAGCAGGTTAAAATGAAGAGAATAGCCAGAAGGTGATGGGAAAGTGATATTGGAACAGATGTCTAAAAAGGATCAAGTTTTGATAGGTAGGTATGTGGAAGAGATCCTAATAAACGAAGAAAAATCAAGGCAAGAATAGAGGTAGGAATTACCATCATCAGGGAAGGGTGACCCACTCAGTTTCCCAAAGTGTGAAAATAAATGAGGGAGATAATCATGGGAAGGCAGTTTCAGAGCAAATCTCCAAGGGCCCTGAATGCTTAAGAAGTTTGACATTAACTTTGAAGGCAACTGGCAACCATGGAATATTTTGAGAAAGTTCTTATAACTGAAGCAACACTATAAGAAGATTAATCTTTCAATAAAAGTTTAGGATATAATTTAAAAAGGAAAAATGGAAGCAAAAACCAAGTATGATAGATGAACTCAATTATAATGTTGGGGAGAAGATGGAAAAGAAAACACAGGCCAGAGCCACATGACAAAGAATTGATTAACAGTTCCTGTCCCTGATGGCATCTGAGCACATGCATTCGTGTCTCTGTCTTCTAGAGGGCCCCTGGAATAAAAGTAAGTGAATATGCCTGTAGGAGCAAAGGTAACTGAAAAGAAAACTAATCTGCCAATAAAATGGAGAAAACAAACTACCTTATGAAATGATTACTTCAGATCTCCAGTCATTAGAAAGACACTACCAGCATGAAGAAGGAAGATCAAGATAAACAGAGAGAATAACTGATCCCATAAAAATAAAGATAATTCAGAATATTAAAAAGAAAAGCTGCTTTAACTAGGATTCTCAAAGAAATTCTAGAAGTTAGTACAGGATGGTATAAAATTGCAATAGAGAATAATAAATAATTCTAGGAATTTCAACATAAAGTCAAGAAAAGCTCCAGATGATAAGGCAGAAAAAAATTAAAAATTTAAGAAAACACTGAGATATATAGAAGATTAATTTAGGAGGTTGTAATTAGACATTTTAATTAGGAAGCAGAGATACTATGTATTATGGGATAAGAGACTTGATGTAGGTATTAAATCTTACCCAACTGCAGAAAGACCTTGTAGGGGAAATTAAAGTCCAGAAGAGGATCTTGAAGACAAGAGCAGTCAACCTGAGAAGAAGCTAACCACGCTCAGCCATCAAAACAAGACTTCAGAGGAAAGGATCCTGGAGAGGTGTCTGGGTAACTGGGCCTCCACTTTGCTCCTTGGCTGCAGTACTAGTGAGTCTGCTGCCATGTGTCTGGGTGTGGGCTTGGGGCCACTGTAGATGACAGAGTCAATGATCAGGAGAAAGAGCTGGGGACATAGCAGAAGAGAGCAAGAAAAAGGTGGAACCTACAGACAGTCTGTCTGTCACCATAGCTAAGCACAACAGCCCTCAGAGGGCAATGCTAGTGCTTTATGTCAGCCTTCCAAGTCTCAAGTAACTCCTCATTTGGCCAAATCTAACCCAGAACCTGCAAGGGAAGGGGATTCTGAGAAACGAATTCCAACTTAACCATAGAGATCCAAAATCTGACCCATAAAAGTTTGAAAAAGAACACAGAAAACAGAATTGAGAAAATGATCACTGGAGTGAAAGAGGGGAAAATAGAGACACACGTCTTCAGATTAAAAGGCACAACAAAGACAAACTCGGTTGTATTTTTCAAAGACCCACACCTAAAACACCTTTGTTAAATTTTGAAATACCAGTGATAATCAGAAGCTCATAAATGCTTCCAGAAAAACAAATTATATAAAAATATGTAATTTGTTTGAAGGACTTTCACTAAATGTCTTATCACAAATACCAAGGACCATAAGACAAAATGGCTTGGAAGCTAGGGTTCTACACTCCAAGTGCAAGGGCCAGGGAGGTCATTTTCACGGCAAATATCAAGATATCAGTAAGCTTATTTTCAAAATACCCTTTCTGAAGAAGTTGCATGAGTGGATTTTCTAATATAATAGTACTAAGTCCAAAAAAAGAGAAAGATATGAGATATTTCAAATATGTCAGCCATGTGTAGATTAAAAATAGCTCCATATGACAGCTCTGCAACAGGACTAGAAAATTACCAGTTTAAATTAAAACAGGAAATCAGTGAGCTCCACAAATCCATCTTCTCAAAAAGTAGACACTTTCTAAGTAACAGGTGAAATTATTAAAGGCATACATTATTTTAATAAAATGGTGAAGAAAGCATGTTTTTTCTCTTAAGAAAAAAAGGCAATAGGAAATTATGTTGAAAAAGCCATTGTTCAAACATGAAACAAACCGAAAATACTAGATTATAATAAAAGAAAAACTATTTGACCTAGGTGTTAGAACTGTTCCGTTCCCCTTTAAATAACAAACAGGCCATAGATAAGGAAATATAACTCCAGTACATTACGGGAGTCTGCACTGAACAATATTTAGGTAAAAATACTAGTACATTATTTCTGTTTTTATTTAGGTATATTATATAAAGATACAAATATAATCAAGTAAATGAAACAAACTATCAAAAGTTGGGGAGGAAAGGAGAAATAAAAATACACATTCACTGAGTATCCTCATCTTTCCTAGCAAGGGAAAAAGATATAGATTGTAAGACCAAGGCCAGGCACATACAAATAGGACCACAAATATTTATTAGATAAATGACGCACCCAAGAAATAATGGTATAAGTCAATGTGTTATTTAGGATTAGGGTCAAATTTACTTTAAAGATTAAAAATAGAAATAGTGTTTCCCGGTTCTAGTAAGTAGAACTGGAGTGGAGAAAATTATTGTTTTCATTCCAAGCACTTTCATGCTATTATATTTTCATCATGTGCATGAAATAAGACATCATGTGCATAATGAAAATATAAACTTTAAACAAATTAAAGGAGATGATTTTGATTACCATGCTATGTTTGTATAAAATAATTATTTGCTATTTAGAAAACACATTGAAGTATTTAGGCATAAAAATGCATATGTCTGCAATGTACTCTTAAATGCACCAGAAAATATAGAGTGTGAATATGAAGAAAGAAAAGAGAGAGAAACCATGAATGATAACATTTTAAGAATATGGATTGAAGCCACATTATCCAGAAATTCTTCGTATTACTTTTGTAACTTTTCTGTAAGCCTGAAATTATATCAAAATAAAAAATAAGAGGAAAAAATAAATAATTGTTTAAATATGTTAGGAAGGCATAGTGATGTTTTAACTTCTTGTTAAGGATATAGTTTAGAAAAATATCTAGCATCTTTGGATGCCCTTCAGTCTTTAAATATAATTCAAAAACATTACAACTTATAGCATAACCTTTAGTTAAACGTAGAAGAAGGGTTTTGAATATCTCTATATATTTTCAAATCCTGATATAGATAGCTATGATAAATATATGTAATGTATATTATGTACACATTTATATATCATATGTATGCAAAAATACAAAATACTTTCAATTATATTCAAATTAACTTAATTCTCAGCAATTACCTTAAGAAAAATAGAGTATTTTAATAACCTTTTGATTATTACATTGTTTCAAATTCTGATGCAGAATGTGTAAGAACACACAAAGTAACTAAATGCATCTCTGGAACATGAACAAAAAGCAAATAAATTATTGTAGAAGGACCTTTTAAGCTGAAATATGTGAAATGTAATAGTTACTCTCCAAGTGATTTGAAAGTGGCTGGGTGACTTGTATGGATCAAAGATTATACTTGGCTTCCTGAAAAAAAAAATCAATTAAACCAGATGGGGTGGGGGAATATGTGAAACAGATTATAAAGAAGAAACAGGTCCATTCCAAGATGGCCAAATAGGAACAGCTCCAGTTTGCAGCTCCCAGCATGATCGACAGAGATGATGGGTGATTTCTGCATTTCCAACTGAGGTACCTGGTTCATCTCATTGGGACTGGTTGGACAGTGGGTGCAGCCCACGGAGGGCGAGCCAAAGCAGGGCAGGGCATCGCCTCACCTGGGAAGTGCAAGGGGTCGGGGGATTTCCCTTTCCTAGCCAAGGGAAGCCATGACAGACTGTACCTGGAAAAATGGGACACTCCTGCCCAAATACTGTGCTTCTTTGATGGGCTTAGCAAACAGCACACCAGGAGAGTATATCCCATGCCTGGCTTGATGGGTCTCATGCCCAAGAAGCCTTGCTCACTTCTAGTGCAGCAGTCTGAGATCGACCTGTGAGGCAGCAGGGGGAGGATCGTCTGCCATTGCTGAGGCTTCAGTAGGTAAACAAAGTGGCCGGGGAAGCTTGAACTGGGTGAAGCCCACTGCAGCTCAGCAAGGCCTGCTGCCTATGTAGGTTCCACCTCTGGGGGCAGGGCATAGCTGAACAGAAGACAGCAGAAACTTCTGCAGACTTAAATGTCCCTGTCTGACAGCTCTAAAGAGAGCAGTGTTCCTCTAAGCATGGTGTTTGAGCTCTAAGAACAGACAGACTGCCTCCTCAAGTGGGTCCCTGACCCCTGTGTAGCCTAACTGGGAGACACCTCCCAGTAGGGGCTGACTGACACCTCATACAGCTGGGTGCCCCTCTGGGACAAAGCTTCCAGAGGAAGGATCAGGCCCCAAGATTTGCTGTTCTGCAATATTTGCTGTTCTGCAGCCTCCGCTGGTGATACCCAGGCAAACAGCATCGGGAATGGACCTCCAGCAAACTCCAACAGACCTGCAGCTGAGGGACAGGACTGTTAGAAGGAAAACTAACTAATAGAAAGGAATAGCATCAATATCAACAAAAAGGACATCCACACCCAAACCCTGTATGTAGGTCACCAACATCAAACACTAAAGGTAGATAAAACCACAACGGTGGGGAGAAATCAGAGCAGAAAAGCTGAAAATTCTAAAAACCAGAGCAACTCTTCTCCTCCAAAGGATCGCAGCTCCTCACCAGCAACGGAACAAAGCTGGACAGAGAATGACTTTGACGAGTTGACAGAAGTAGGCTTCAGAAGGTCGGTAATAACAAACTTCTCTGAGTTAAGGAGGATGTTCGAACCCATCACAAGGTAGCTAAAAACCTTGAAAAGAGATTAGATGAATGGCTAACTAGAATAAACAGTGTAGAGAAGACCTTAAATGACCTGATGGAGCTGAAAACTATGGCACGAGAACTACATGAAACATGCACAAGCTTCAATAGCCGATTTGATCAAGTGGAAGAAAGGGTATCAGTGATTGAAGATCAAATTAATGAAACAAAGCAAGAAGAGGAGTTTAGAGAAAAAATAGTAGAAAGAAATGAACAAAGCCTCCAAGAAACATGGGACTATGTGAAAACACCAAATCTACATTTGATTGGTGTACCTGAAAGTGACGGGGAGAATGGAACCAAGCTGGAAAACACTCTGCAGGATACTATCCAGGAGAACACCCCCAACCCAGCAAGGTAGGCCAACATTCAAATTCAGGAAATACAGAGAACACTACAAAGATACTCCTTGAGAAGAGCAACACCAAGACACATAATTGTCAGATTCAGCAAGGTTGAAATAAAGGAAAAAAATGTTAAAGGCAGCCAGAGAGAAAGGTTGGGTTACCCACAAAGGGAAGCCCATCAGACTAACAGTGGATCTCTTGGCAGAAACCCTACAAGCCAGAAGAGAGTGGGGGCCAATATTCAACATGCTTAAAGGAAAGAATTTTCAATCCAGAATTTCATATCCAGCCAAACTAAGCTTCATAAGCGAAGGAGAAATAAAATCCT